>NW_022474069.1:4242500-4821795 GCF_902498895.1 Magnusiomyces paraingens
GGATGTGCACTTTGGATGATGGCGGTGGTTGCTGGGACTGAGGAGGAGCAACAGCTTTTGCGCGACAACTTTCATGAATTGTACTCAAGAGTCCCCAAACATTCGCTCGGATATATGTTGGAATTTTGTGAGCTCATGTGGAAACTTAAGCCTGCACAGGGTACTACTGGAACTATTCGTAATGAGCAGTCAGTATCTGGTCAAACTAACATGTACAACAACAACAGTAACAACTCACGCCAAGATATGGCGTTCCGACCTGGACCCAATGGGATGCCATCGCAACTGCCACCTTTGGGATATAACCCAGTACAGGGTGGTCCTCAGCCAATGCTTGGGGACCAAATGTATACTGGAGCAAATGGGGAGTCTCACGATGGAGGGTTTTCGGCTGAAGAAAAGGAACAGCAGATGCTACGAGTAATTGTGGAAGCAATGCTGCGGCCTGGTGAAAGTACCATTGTGCCGGGGACTGATCGGATCAAACCCGAGTACCTGCGGCTATTTACAGAAATGTCTCGCCGGGATATGCTGGCCTTGATAGTGCACACATGCGGGCCATTCATTAGTATATAATTGAGGAGAGGTTTAAGTTAAAAGTGTGTATGTGTGTCTATGTGTGTCTATGTTTGCCATGATTTAATGAATGAAATGAATGAATGAATAAATAAATAAATAAATAAATAGATGAACATGAAGGATATTATACTAGCGTTTATAAAGAAGAATAGAAAAAAAGTCCGAATGAAATGATTAAAAAAAAAAGTTCTAAATAAATAAATAAATTAAAAAAAAAATAAAACGTCAAGAGCGTAGATGAAATCATTTTTTTTTTAAAAAAAAACCATAATTATGCATCATTAGCGACCCGTTTTGCGACGCACATAAGATATGCTATCCACCGACTCGTCAAAAACAGGATATGCCACGCCTTCCAGGAAACTCGAGACGTGCGATGATGACGATGAAGATCCAGAGGATCCTTCCTTAGATGTGGCCGCTACCATTGGCAGACTGCTGTTAGCAGCTCCTCCCTTCGAGCTACCAAAGGCTTTTCTTCCTGGATCAAACCGCGACACAGGTCTATGAGTGCTAAGTGAGGTTGCTTCGAGTGGCGGGGCGCCAGCCTGTTGCGGTTGGAATTGCGCTTGTTGTTGTTGTTGTTGCGGTTGCGGTGCGGCTTGCGCAAGATCTTGGTGGGCGCGAGATTGTTTCTGATCATGTAGTAAAACAATGGGCGGAGGCGGGATCTGTGTACGGCGTGGAGCCGGAGCCACTGAATCTGCTTGTTGTTGTTGTTGTTGTTGTTGTTGTAACTGTTGCTGTTGCTGTTGCTGTTGCTGTTGTTTTCTTTGTTTTTGTTTTTGTGGTTGTTGTTCTAGTCCAGTAACTGTAGCAGTAGCATGTCTAACAGTACTCCTGGTACGCGCCAACAATGATGACGCAGAGATCCGTGAGCGCAACGACTGGCGTGAGACACGCTCAGAAAGTGAGAGTGCTGCTGACCCTGAATGCATTTGGGTCCTGGCCACAGCTTTATTTTCCTCTTCATCTTCCTCATCATCGTCATCTGCAAGTCCATCGAAATGCCGAATGCTCACAGGCATTGAGAATGCAGCACTGGACGACGATCCACGCTTATGATGATGATGATGGTTATGACGGTGCTGGTGTAAAGCTATTGCAGATCCAGATCCAGAAGTAGTATATGCTGATATTGCAGACGGAGTTTGCGAAACATTAGCGTACATAACTGCCGGGTCTACAATGCCTCCTACCGAGTGAGTTGTCGAGGCAGCGGCTGGCAATGTTGAATAGTACTCATCTGATGAGTTGCCGGCCGAGTATATACTTGATGCAGTAGCTGAAGTAGAGACTGTTACGTGTTGGTGTTGGTGTTGGTGTGGTGGTGCCACCGAGTTGCCCGGCCGTGTATTTATGTATTGAGGATTATTCATCATGGCCATAGACTTTGGCATTGTCATCATCATCTTCAGATTATTATTATTCTTATTATTGTTGCGGTTACTATTGGGATTCTCATCTGCATCATCGTAGTACTCATCATCATCATCATCGTCATCATCATCATCATCATCATCGGAAGAGGAAGAAGAAGATGTGGAGTCGGATTCTGACTCGGAAAGTGGCATGATGGCACCGCGTCCCGGGGTCATATATTGACTAGGAGACAAAGACGACGAACCCGTCGACCGCACTGACGACGTCAAAGATGATGCGGCAGCTATGACACTGGTATTCAGTGGTAATACTGGGGGCAATGCTCCCGATCGGTACGCACTACTTGTACCTGAGACGTGGCGCTGTGAGCCACCAGCACTGCCGCTGCTACTACTGCGTGTTGTATAAATAGGTTGGTACGAGAAGGACGATGATCCGCTTGTGATACGTGATTGAGCAGCAGTTTTTGCTTCAGCAGCAGCAGCAAAAGGAGGTTGCGTTGAAATCTGCGACGGTGTTTTTTCTAAGATTGGGACTGTGGCTTGTATTTGTGTTTGTGTTTGTGCTTGTGCTTGTGCTTGTGCTTGTGTTTGTGTTTGTGCTTGTGTTGGTACTGGGACCGGGACTTGTGATGGAGTTGTGGCTGAGGGGTGGATATGCACGGGTATTGATGGGGGTATTTGGGCGGGAATTGGTGCCAGGGTATTATTAAACTGGATATCGATTGGTGACTGGGCCACCAGAGACATAGATGGGCCTGTGGCTCGTGGGAGGTGGGATCCCGGGACGTGTGCCATACCTGCGACGGTGCGCGGGTCTGTTGGCCGGGACGTGACGCCCGGAATATAGGCGATGGGAATAATGTGCGAAGCTGCGGGGTCTTGGCGGATACTATTAAGTTTAGTGTTTAAGGCTTGGCTAGTTGCTAGGCCTTGTTGCAGTTGTGTACGTTCGGGAACTGCCGCAGCAAGTGGTGGCCCGACACTGCTAGCACCACCAGACGGTTCTGGGAGATAATCGTCAATGATTTCTTCCGACGAAATGCTATGGTAAACTTCTGCAGGCCCAAACATCTTTTCGCGCTCAAGCTCATCTTGTGCTTGTCGAGCAACTTGTCGTTCGCGCGTGGCCTGAACCTGTTGTGCAAATGCATCTTCTTGTGCACCAATCCGGCGCAGCTGCTCATGCACCGGCAGAGACACAATGCTACTCATGGGTTTGTTATTAGTATCTTCACCAAAAGAAGAGCCTCCAAGAGGCTTGGGGAAACTAAGAAATGGCGGTTTAATTGCAAACATTCGTGTACTTTCAGATTCTTTGGCCGCGGCTGCTCGTGCAGCAGCATCATATTCATCAAGCTTACGCTGCGCGGCTGTTGCATGGGCCTGGAGTTGGGCATGAGCAGTGGGCCCTGCACCACCTGCAGCAGCAGCTGCTGCTACAGCTGTTGTTGTCGTTGCTGCAGTTTTTTGGCGGTGGGCAGCCGAGTTTGCCAGTTGTGCTTGCTCGAGCATCTGCATCTGTCGCAAAGTATTGCGCTGCTGTTCGTGCAGAGTTGAAGGGCTTCGTGATATGTTTGTTCCTGCGGTTGCAGGCTCAAGGAACTTGGGGTTGGCAATTGCGCCAGTTTTCTTTCGAGACCGGTGTTCAAATAGTGGTGCATCGGCTGCCAGTTGCTGGTCCATTATAAAAGTGTCCACAAACGTCGGGGGTTGTTGCTGTTGTTGCTGTTGCACATAACTATGAGGCCCGTCATCTACCAGTGATGTGACATATGCACCATTGGCAAACCCGGTAGGACCACCTGTCGAAGTCCGGGATACGCGGGACATTCCAAAAGTGCTGCTGCCACCACCAAATCCACTATTAGCAGCGGCAGCTGCAGCCGCAGCGCTTCCTCCGCCAGAACCATCTGGAGCTCTGGGGCCTTCTGGGCCAAACCCGATTGGGCTTAGTATCGGTTGGTTTTGGTCCTTTGTAGCAGCATATGGGTTGGGACCCACAGAGGGAGCTAATGGGAAGCCAGCTAGGGCACTGGTATCAACGCTATCTGTTGCAAAAGACGCAAACCCGGGCATCTTTTCGTCGAATGGGCTTGTTGCTGAAAGCCCTGGAGGAGCAGCTGGATCTCCTGTGGCGCGCCGACGCAGACGACGTTTATCGATGGGAGACTTTTCTGTGAAATCTTCGTTGCCAGTATTGGTAGGGGAAGAAGCTTGTGCAGCTGCAGTAGCTAGTTTACGGCGACGCAACCACCAAAAGAAGAAAAAGGCAAAGAATGATGCTAAAGCTACGCCGCCTACGGTTGCACCGATAATAGGCCCAATCATGGAGTTATCTTTAGTTGCAGGGGTAGCAGCTGACGATATTGCAGAAGATGATGATGCTGGTGAGGTTTGGGATGAAGAGGCGGAAGAGGTTGACTTTGGTCCGGAGATTCCACTAGTCACAATGGATTCATCGACACAAGAAACCTCGGGACAAGTGTCACAGGACTGTAGCGAGAGTGAGCATACCTGACCGCTCGGGCATACCGGACATGAGGGTGCAGTTGTCGGACACACGACGCATCCATTGGCTCCGCGGGTATATGAGGAAGTTGATGAAGTAGTTGATGAGGTAGTTGATGAGGTAGTTGATGAGGTAGTTGATGAGGAGGATGACGAGGATGACGACACGGCTTGCCGCACATAAAGTCTACGCAACGTGGAAGAGTCTTTGGTGAGGACTGGCGGGTGTCGTCGGTGCCTCCAGAACAGCGGGATGGGGGCAGGATCGGGCGGCGCAGACATGGACTTGTAGACATGAAAAGAGAGAGAAAAAGATAAGTAAGAAAAGAAAAGGATAAAAAAAAAAGAATCTTAGAGAAACAGTGAAATGGCGGGAAGAGCAAAAAAATAAAATAAAATAAAAAGAAGGTTTTGAACGGACGACACGAAACGTATCAAAGTCATACACGCGAGAGGGTAAAAAAAAAAAAAAAAGAAGTTTAAGTTACTATGCTCAGTACACTGACAAGTCTCCGAGAAAGGGCTTTTATTGAAACATCTCACAAGTGTCTCATTTAGGCGATGTGTAATATTTAAAAAGAAAAAGAAGAAGAAGACGAAAATAAAAAAAAAAAGTCTCGCGAGAATTCAATGCCTATCTTTAGTGCTTTGGTACTTCTATCTTATGCACTCATTCCAAAGTGAAATAAAAATAAAAAAAAAAAAAAACTAGCACTGCCGTATATTATAACTAAAAGTCTTTTTATGTCCATATCAGTTCATCATCATCATCATATACACTAAGCAAGTAAATCAACTAAAAGAACAACAAAAGAAACAAGCCACGGTGTGCGGCCATACAAGCCATTGGTAACTCCTTCATTCTTCTTTGCCTTAGTCGTCAGCGTCACCTCAACTGCCACTGTAATGCCACTAGCGTCTGTTGTTGTGACTGTTGCCACAGTTGTAGATACCTTCTTCTTTTTTGTCTTGCCAATCGATGTTGTCACCGTCACAGACTCAGTTACAGTATCTGCAGCTGCCATCGATGCAGCTACAGATGCAGCCACCATTTCATTGGGATCCATTTGGCCTCGTGGGCCAGTAATTTGTTCAAGCACACTTTCTGCAAGACTATCAACACTCTGTGCAGCATCATATTGTTGTGCTATAAAAGCACGCCCAGATGTTGCTAGACCCATATACACAGCTGGTGATGGGATTGAAAAAACAGAAGGATACTTTGTCTCAGTCCAAGTTGTATACTCATTAGTATAAACATATACCGTGGATTCATATTCAGTTTCGGTAATAGTTAAAGTTCCCTCAATTTCCCTCTTGGCAATTCTAACCGGAGGAGTATCAGAAGGCACCGGGAATCGAAGCGTACTAGACGTTGTAGACTGCGATGTCAAGACCAAGGCCGTGGTCAGGGTCAAAACTGTTGGTTCCGGGGTCGACGTTGTGACAATTTTCGTTGTGACGGTAACAACTAGGGGCCCTGAGGATGACGACTTTGTAGTAACTGGACCCACCGAAAAAGTGGGCGCCACGGCAGAAATAGCTGCAGATGCTGTAGAATTGACAAAAGCAGAACCAACAACAGAAGCAACAGAATCAACGCGTGGAGCTCGTACAACCTTGAGTTGGGCCTTGCAAGCATCGTTAAAAGCAACAAGGGCTTTTGGAGCATTGCCTCGGGGGCATGCTTGGTTGAGGCATTGCTCTACAATCTTACCATTGGCTGTACACATACATCCAAAGTCGGTGAACTCTTTGGGACATCCATGGGCAGTCTGGCCAACACAAGCGAGAAGACAAGCTGGAGGAGCTAGTGGAGCAACATTAGGGAATCGTGGATTTAGTAAAGGTTTTGAAGGAGGTGATCGACGGGGGGAATTGGCAGCAACGATAGAATCAACTGCGCATGTAAGCGCGCTGGAAAGAGCCAGGAAAAGGGCAAATTGAGCTTTCATTTTTTTTAAAGAGTGAATTTAATGAAGAAGAAGGAAAAAAAAACAATTAATTTCAAAGGAAAGTGTTGGCTTTTAATAGAAAAAAAAGTGTTTATTCAACAATCTCCCAGTTGCCTTGAAGGCTAACAGGATTCACAGTGTTGATATCATTATAGCTGCCAAAACAAGTAGCGAAATGGGATTTTATATTTAATAACTACCGGTTCAAATTTCGGCAGTTAAAAAGAAGATAGAAAAGAGAGAAAGAATGAAAAAAAAAGAAAGATAAAACTTGGTCAATGGAAGCGAAGTTAAACTAATTTATATTCTGTTTCTTGAAAAAATGTTTCGATTAATGCGCCCACGAGTTTCCACCTTGTGGGAAGGAATAACAAATTAGCGCAAGAAGGTTTGTGATGATGATCAACAATAATTCAACTTGAAGCCGTTATTTTAATCTTAGAAATCTGCTATAGTGGAACTTTTTTTTTGAGTTTAAAGTAAATCATAATTTTTCTTTTTTTTTTTTTTTTTTTTTTTAGAATAGAAAATAAATAATACATACACACACACAAAAAAAAAAAAAAAAAAAAAAGGCCCCCTCCAAATATACATTCGTAAGCCGCATTTGCAACATTGGAGAAAATGACTTCTTGATACGCAAAGTCACTTGAGATGGCGAGATGATCTGACGTCCCTGGATTTCCTTTTTTTTTTTTATCATTTGTAAGCCAGACTGATTTGTAAGACTCTGAGGACTATATAAATCAGTCAATTTTCTTAATCTCAATTGTTTCTTTATTATCTATTCAATCAATTCAGTTTTGTTTTGTTTTTCTTTTCTTTTCTTTATCATATCAATTTATACCAATTCATACCAATTCATACTTTATTCACAATGTCTACTCTTATCCAAACTTACCAAGAACCTCTCTCAACTCCTTCTCCTAAACCCTTCCCTAAAGATGTTTCTGTGCCTTTAAACTATCTTGCTTCCCAAGTACAAGACACTTATTACTATATCCGAGAACCTGCTCCAGGTCAGGCCCCCTCAAATGTCTCCCATGAACCCCATACTGTCCCTGTCAAAGACTTGCGTGTGGCTTCCAAGTCTGCAGCATTGAACCTTGAAACTTCTGGATTTGAACTTTTCGAAGATCCCTCTGCTCGCGAATGGTTCGATTATACTCTCTTTAATGATGATGCGCGTGTCGAAGCAGAATACTATCCACGCATTGAGGCCCTGCTACGTCGCAAGTTCCCAGATGCAAAGGAAATTGTAATCTTTGACCATACTATTCGCCGCAGAGACCCTACCACTGAAGATCAGGTTGGCGCAAGACAACCTGTCCAAGCTGTCCATGTCGATCAATCGCCTGCCGCAGCTCGTCAGCGTGTGCGCAGATACCGTGAGAAAATTGGTGATGCTCGTGCTTCAGACCCTCGCCCGAATTTCCAGCTAATCAACATTTGGCGGCCTCTTTTTGATGACCTTGAAGATAGTCCTCTTGCATTTGCTGATTTCCGTTCTATCAATTACAAACCTACCACTGCTCCTGGAGAACTTGAAAGTTTGGATGCCCCGCGTGAGCGTGGAGATTTGGCAGCCTCGGATCTCATCTATCCTGAGTTCCGAGGCCAAACTTTCCGCGTGCGGTATAACCCATCACATAAATGGTACTATATTCCTGATCAACGCACCGATGAAGTCACGCTTCTCAAGTGCTACGATTCTCGTGCCGAGCACGACCCTGAAAGTGGTATTGCGCTTTTTGCCCCGCACACATCTTTCACGAATCCTCTTGCTGGTCCCACTTCTCGTCTCCGTGAAAGTATTGAGATCCGTACTCTTATTTTTTTCTAAGCTTATAACATATATTGACAATTAGTTTTATATATATATATATATCATTATTATATATTTTACAAGTTAAATACATCAATGAAGACCAAGAAGCCTTAAAACAACGTAGGTCACAGCTCCTATAAATCGGAACGCTGCTAGACCTGCCACAGACCACAAAATAACTGTCAAGTAAACTTCTGTACGTACTGTACCGCCAATGCCCAGTGTGCCGCATGACGATGTGTCGTTGGTTGACGTAGTTTGACGTGCGGCAATAGCCACGGCTTTAATGTACTCGCCAACCGCACCAATACCTGAGGGAACCAAGTCCTTCTTTGTAAGCAACATATCAAGGGCCGTTTCTGTGATGGCTCTTTTTGAAGAAGAAGAAGAAGAAGAAGAAGAAGTGGAATCCGAGTCTGAGTTTTCAAAAGCGCTCCATCCAGCAACGTTCAAAACAACAATAATTAAAGCAAGATTACTAAAAATCCAAGCCAAAACTACAGTAGATCGAAACAAAGCATACCAGTCGGTAGTTTTAATTTTTTCTGGAACGACCACCTTTTCTTTAGGAGCAGGGGTGCTCAGGGTGTCGAGAGCCATGAGATAGGACGACTCAATAGCAGAAATATGTTGAGGGACTTGGAGTTCAATAATCTTATTGTCCTTGATTTTGACCACACCCAAATCCTTTTTGATTTTGTCATCACTTTTAGTACCCCAGGAAATGTCGTGAATGTTACAAAAGGCATACACATTGAGAACATTAATGTATGAAGGTGCAATTAGTAAGTACTGCAAAGAACTGGTGAGAATGTGCCAGGGGTCAAGGAACAACAACGATGACACAATGTAGAGTGCATAAGTGCTCATGAGCGACACTACAAGGTCGCGGAACAACGGATTGCGGAAAACAAATGAAATAGTGATGTGACCGCCACTGATGCATAAAGTGTAGATGATGGACTTGACAGAGATGTAGATGGAGGCAAAGAGTAGGTAAGCCATGAGAACTGCGAAGAATCCCACAACAAGAATGTAAAACCATTGAGTACCTTTAGGTCTGTTACCAAAGGAAAGAACAAAGATTGAGATGATTGATGCACAATAAATCCATAGGAAGATTTGGGCAAGTGCGGCGCCTGGGGAAAAGTTAAGCGCGGAGTCCGAAAGAGACCTTGTAAGAATATGAAAGACAAGGAAAAAGTTTCCAATGGCAAACCATGAGAAAATAATTGACACTGTTTGGTACAAAAACTCAATGGAAAGTACCAGCTTGCGTAAAAGATGGTGGCCTGAACGCGAGAGATGATACATGTGTGAGACGGAGTAGATGGCGGCGAAAAAGGAACCATTAAGCCAACGACGGCGCTGCAGAACGAGCTCCGAAAGGTGTTCAGGGACATCAGTGGTTGCGTGAGCAGATTTGACATAACGCAAGATCCAGCGCTCTCCGCGCTTGGTGATTAACTCAAAACATAAAATACGGTCTTCAGCCAAGTACATATTGGCCGTAAAGATACCTGCACTTTTGCCACGCAGCTTCTCGGTTTCTCCCTTAAAGTACTGTCCAAGTGGAGAGTCACGCAAAAGCGGGTCAGTGCCAATGGGGTCGTAAGCACGCACAGCTTCTGCTCCAGGCTCTTCCCCCGGGTCTTGCATAGGCCCACGGGCACCTTCAGAAGGGACTTTTTGTAGAGGTCCCTCATTATCAAGGTCTTCGGGTGCAATTCCGTCTAGGCCGTTGATGTTGATCAATGCCAGGTACCGGTAAGCTGAGAAAGCACCTGGTAGCACAGTGATGAAACCACAGACAGACTCCATGGGTTTGTCTAGAATGTTTGACATTTTGTACTCAAAGTTTTGGGCAGCCACAAGCGGATTAGTAAGCAGTTTGCGCCAACCTTTACCCAGGCCTGCTCGGATCTCGCCGCACGCACCGCCCACGAACGGGTCACGCTCAAAAGCGCTCCAGATCTGGTAAATGGCATGGTCACTTGGAACCGTTCCTGCGTCGATGAGCATGCAAATTTTTGGACGCAGAATTTTGGAGAAGCCTTGGAAGAACCATCTATGGGAATTGATTTTGCCCTTGTTGTGTTCCTTAACACAGAAGATGTACTGCATGGGGAAACGCATTGTTTTAAAAGTGACGGTGTTTTTAATGTCTTTGACTCCGAGAATCGTCGAGTATTCATATAAATGGGCCTTGACCTCGTCATCACCAACCATATTTTGAGACACGTCTGATTGAAACACTCCGAGGCGTTCCATGAGCATACGCGAGCGTGGATTAAGGTTATCACGGCCATCTGCCACGACACAGACAACAATTTTAAGCCAGGATTCGACACCCCAAGGGGCCGACTTGCGCTTGGAAAAAAACTCAATGTTACGAGCAATTCCCTGGAGTGTGCGGGCTAGAAGAATTTCATTTTCGTTATAGAGGGTGACACAAATAAAGATTTCAGTTTGACGAGTATGGTCGTACCATTGTTGGCGTAATGAGAATTTAGAAAAGAAGGTTTCTGGTTCACATGTGACAGCTGAGTATCTCATGTATTGAAATTCGCGTGGTTCTTCCAGTTTTTTGGGTAATGAAGCTGGAGGTTCTTCGCCAGCCGCTTTTGCAGCAGCCACGGAAGCCTTATGCGCATTTTCGAGATATGTACGGAATTCACGACGAATGTGCAAAGAAATGGGACAGTCCATGACAAGCGCACCATGGAAAAGCACCATGATAGCATTATCTTGGGGGCGCAGTCCTGGTGGTGGGCCCGGAGGTAGTGAAGGGCCCTGTTGAATGGGTGGAGGCCCATACATTTGTGGGCCTTGGGGTTGGATGAGCTGAGTATCAGAAGCCATGGCATATTGCTGGGGTGGGATGACGGGCATTTCGGGCATGATCTGGTGGTTTTCGGAGTCACCGGGGTACTGTTGGGGCTCTGGCATGTGTGTGATTTCCCCCTCGGGTGGAGCCCGTTGGGGTGACGACTCCAAAAGCGTTTCATCATCTTCATCTGGCCGGTAGTTTGGCATGTACGAATTGACTTGGTAGTTGTCACCTGGGGCCATAGGGAAAGGCATGAAGTCATAGTCATCATCATCGTCGTCATCGTCTTCATTATTGTTATTATTTTGATTACGGCCAAGTTGAGCTCCTACATAGTAGTTGTGGATTTCATCATTATCAAATCTGACAGTAGGCTGTGGCGGATCAAACTCTGGAGATGCTGCGCCTCGCGGGGTTGGAGTACTGGGATCCGGCGAGTATGGGTTGTAGGAGGTATCAACGGCATCAAAGGCAGCAGGGGCACGTGGACGTGGGCGTGGAGACATGTGAAGAAAAGTTGGGAAGTGTTGATTAGGATGTGCTGGGGCAGCTTCGGGCATGGTCATGTCGTGAAGCAGGTATGATTCCGGAGCATCCTGGATGGCTGTGCTGCCTTGGTCGAGGTAGGAGAGCCTATGATCAGGGAACCGTAATGGTGAAGAAGCAGCTGGTACAGGAGCTGTTAGGGGGTTTGTTTGAAGAGTAGATTGTTGTTGTTGTTGTTGTTGTTGTTGTTGTTGCTGTTGCTGTCGTTGTTGTTGTTGCTGTCGTTGCTGTTGCTGTTGTGGAGGTTCCGGGGTCCCGGAAACGACACCTGGGGGGTCATAGTAGTAGTCATCGACATCATGGTGAGGTTCGTAAGGATTATTATCTGGAGCGTAATGATGTTGGGCCTGTTCAAACTGTTGACGGTCGTATTCAGAGCGTGATATTTCTGTAATATCGTTATCTTCACCGGGTTCATAGACATGGTACGGACCATCTTCTCCGTCGTCGCCATCCTGTTCTGGACGGCGGTATCCTTGAGATGAGAGAGTTAGATGTGGACATAAATGAAGGGACTAAAGCATACCGTTATGGCGATCCATTTAGTGGATAGATGAAGTTTTATGTATATATATATCTGAATATAAATATAAATATAAATATATTAAGGGATATTTTTAAGAATAAAATAAAAAAAAAAAGCAAATGAAATCTTTTTTTTTTTTTTTTCAAATGTTTTTTATATTTTTAGGAGGTTTTATTTTTAAAAAAAAAACATTTAAAGGATTTTTTTTTTTTTAGGGGTCGTCGCGTTTTTATTATTTGTTTATTTTGGTTTTCAACAACAGCCATCCCCCTCTCCCTCCAAAATAAGGCTAAAAGTAAACAAATGGGGTCCCAGCAACCTGGAAAAGAAAAGAAAAAAATAAATAAATAAATAAAGAAGAATATGAAAAAGGAAGAATAGGGGATGAAAGAATAATAAAAAAAGAAAAAGAAGAAGAAGTTGTTATATTTAATTTTTTATTTATTTATTTTATTTATTTGAAAAGTTGTTTTTTTAAAATTGTTTTAAAATATTTAAATTTATTTCTAAAAAATATATATATATATATATATATTTTTTTTTTTTTGATTTTTTTAATATTTTGATTTTGATATTTCAAGTGTTTGATTTATTTTTAAAACTTGACGCGTTTAACTAATTTATTAAATATTTATTTAAATAATTGACGCGTTATACGTGTATATTTCGCGTAATTTTTAGAATGAGGCTCATTTAGATTACTAATTAATTAACTAAACTTATTTATACAGCCGCATTATCACATGACTATAAACTTTATTATTTTTAGATAACTTTTCTTACTAATAAACTACTTGATATTACTAATAACTTAACCGCATTTACACGTGATTTTTTTGCGATGCTTAGCAGCTGAAATCCTTTTTTTTTTTTTTTTTTTTTTTTTTTTTTTTTTCTTGGCTATTTTTTATATTTTATTAATCTATAAAACCCTAACCCTTTTAAATCGCCTTAACAAATATATATATATATATATATATATATATATAAAATTGGTTATTATATAGTTAAATAAATAACAATAAAAATAATAATGCCTCGTCTCCGCAATTTTGACAAGCCCCAATATATTTATTTCACACTTAACCAACTAACCAACTTATTAACTTGCATATACACAAACACACACACACATTTTTTTTTAAAACTTCTTTTTTTTTTTTCTTCTTCTTTTTTATTTACTTTATTTTTTTTTTTTTTCAACTATTTGATTTTTGAAAAATTTCACTTTTTTATTCTTATCTTATATTTTATCTTATATTTTATCATTATCATCATCTATCTTATCATCCCCCTTCTTCCATTTTTTTTCATGCTACAATGCCACCTTCATTCACCTCAATGATCATTGCATCGCCTGAGGTTTCTCCAGATAACTCGCCTGTTCTAACAAATTTGGCCACTGAATCGACTGACCCTTTGCATATTCCTACAACTTTGGCCCCGCTCTCTCCAACCCACCCGTCATTTATTCCAGGCAGAATCTCATCACCGTTGTCCATTTCAACAACTCCAACAACAATCGACTCTAGAAATAGCCCACAACCTCAGCTGCAACCTCAGCTGCAACCTGCATTTGTTGAACCACAAGAAACTTTAAAACACCCTCCTTCAACTTTTGCTCTAACCGCTGCAATCACAGCTTTAGCCACTACTACTACTACTACTACTACTACTACTACTACTACTACTCCACCACCAACCCTATCCTTGCCTCTTCCTTCCAAAGTAACTCCTCCTCCTATATTGTCGCGTGCTCATTCTACGCCATCTGTAAGGCGGCCTATCCCTCTTAATGCAACTGCTGCAGTGGCTGCAAACATTGCCGCTACAGGATTCCCTCACTCGGGGCTCATGTCCCCCACATCGTCATCACCTTCACCATCAATCACACGTCACACGTCAACTTCGTCTCGACATAAGAACCGGTCCTCCTCTATTTCCAGGCATGCGTCAACGTCCTCTCGTAGAGGAACATCACCAATATCTGGACTGCTTAGATCCTCAAGCCAGAGACCTAACCGTGTCCACACAGACCCCATTACTGTGATGGACTCGTGTCGTCCAACAACAATCAAGAGAACATTAAAAAATAGCCTGACTTTCCCATTGGACCCATTGACGTCATCATCAACAGAATCCCTAGACTCTCGCAAATCGTCCCTAGGGTCGCTGTTGGGCTCACCTACCTCTCCAATTACATTGTTCACGCCTGTGGAAGAGGGTGGCAGGTCAATTGTACTACACCAACCTCAGGGAGGCCTTCACCCATGTCAGGAAATTACAATTTCGGCAAGGTTGTATGAGGGAATTACAATGTATCGAGTAACACACAAAAAAGTTAAACCACGAACCATCAAGTTGCATCCGCGTGGAACAACTTTTGTGATTTCATGGGAGGACGACAAGGAATCTTCGACTTTTGACCTTGATGATATCACAGGAATTAGATTGGGCCATATGGCCAAGTATTACCAGAACGAGTTGTGTAAGAAAAAATCACAACCAGAAGATTATAACAAGTGGATCACAATTGTCTACTCTCCATCATTAAATGCTCCTGGATATAAAGACAATAAGATTGTAAGAGAGTTGCATGTTGTTGCTGAGAACCAGAGAGACTTTGAGTTATTTTCAAGAACCATTATTAATTTGTGTGCATTTCGGCAGCATGCAGATTCAATTTTAGATTTGGATCCCAGTGTCATTGAATCAGAGTGGAGCCAATTGCAAATTCTAGAGTTACCTAGTGACAAGGTAGATGAATTATTGTTAAAGCACAATATTCATTGTTCGAAAAGTTTCCTGGACAGAAAGAAGCGCGAGGCTAATGGAATGAAGCAAACTTTTTCTTCAAAGGAGTTTGTCAAACTTCTTGATTTGTTAAATGAGCGGCCTGAAATTAACCGAGTATGGGAGGCTCATAAAGATACTGAAAATGGAATGACATTCCAAGCATTTGTTGAGTTTTGTCGAAATTCCCAAGGAATGGAAGTTACTTTGGAGGACTTTGAAAAATACGAGGCAAATGGAGTGTTGAATGCACGAGGGTTATTACGATTTTTAGAGTCGTTACCATTGGTTGACCCGCCCAAGCAGGACTTGACGCGTGGGATCCACAATTATTTTATTTCATCGTCGCACAACACTTACTTGCCAGGGTGGCAGGTAATGTCTTATTCGTCGCCAGAGCCATATGTGCGGGGGTTGCTGGACAAATGTCGGTGTGTTGAGATTGATGTTTGGGATGGAGTCACTGGTCCGATAGTAACACATGGTCGTACATGGACTTCAGCTGTTGAATTTTCATCTGTTGTTCATGCAATCAATGAGTTTGCATTTGTTGAGTCACGGTTGCCTGTGATTTTATCATTTGAGATTCATTGTAGTGGAGAGAACCAGGTGAAGATGGTTAAGATTATGAAGGATGTTTTTGGAGATAAGTTAGTGACTCGAGTTGGTGGAGGAGGAGGAGGAGGAGGAACTGTACAAGGCTCTGAGAGCCAGGAGATACAAATGCCACATTCCTATTATCGTCCTGCGCCTGAGGATCTGCTTGATAAAATCTTGGTTAAAGTAAAAGCAGCTTCTGGGGCTAATCAACGTAAATGGAGTGTTGGGCAGAATTTTGGGCAAGAAATTAGTGGTGGGGCTAGTATTGTTAGTAATACAGTTGATAGCGATTCTAGTGGAGATGAAAAGGGGACAAGTACTACAACGGCAACATTTACAGTAACAACAGCAACAACAACAACATCATCATCAGCATCAACATCAACAACAATTTCAGGACCGAAAAAAAAGGAAGTGAAGAGCAAGATTACACCTGAGCTTGGGAGTCTTGGTGTTTATTTTCAAGGAGTCAAGTTTAGAGGCTTCAACACTGCGGAGACTAAGATGGTATCACATATTTTTTCATTTAATGACGCCAAAGTCAATGCCATTATTTTGAACAAGGACAATGCTAATGGGGCAGGTCGTGAGGAGGGTCTATTTATTAACCACAATAAGGGATTTTTTTCTCGGGTGTATCCACATAATTTGCGGATTAGTAGCAGCAACTATGATCCTATTCCATATTGGCGACGGGGGGTACAGATGGTAGCATTGAATTGGCAAAATTGTGATACTTCGAAGCAGTTGAATGATGCTATGTTTGAGGGCACGGATGGGTTTGTTTTGAAACCTGAGTGTGAGCAAACTCGGCAGCAAAAACGACGACGACGAGTAGTTGTTGAAGTTTTGTCATTGAGACATTTACCTCGGCCGCCATTTATTGAGAAGAAGCTATCAGTTGATGGGGGGAATAATGGAGGAGGAGGAATTGAAAGGGAAGTTGGTGATGATGAAAAGTTAGGGTTGAATGATATGATGATGACGACTAATGGGATTGTTGTTTCTTTAGAGTTGTTTGGGACAGTTGAGCAACAGAATTATTTACCTAAAGAGAGTAAGGGAGAAGGATTAAGAAAGGTATTGATGGGGAGTAGCCGAACTGGAGCCAAGTGTGATCCTGAGAAGATTTCACGAGCAGATCCAGTTTGGTATAGCAAGCCTATTCGGAACAATACGTTTAATGCTGAGTGGGGGGATAAAGACCGGTGGGTTGTTTTAGGTATTGCTGGTAATTCTAATGAAGAGGAAGTAGGGCGACGGGTGAGTGTTCAGCATAAGAGTGGGCTTCTTTTAGAGGGCAATAGATGGACAAGTTCTGTTATTAGTTGTGAAGATTATGGGTATGCCTTTATTCGGTTTGGAGTGCGGATGTGTAAGGATACTCCAACTGCTGGGTCCAAAGTAAAGGTGAAAAAGGGAGTTGGGATAGGGATAGGGATAGGGATTGGAGATGAGATTGTGAGTGTTATTGATGGGAATGAAATGGATTGTGATGGTGCACTTGTTGGATCGTACATGGCACGAGTGGCTGGATTGACGAAGGGATACCGGCACGTGCCTTTACGGGACCCGGTTCGAGGGGAGTATAAGCGAGCGCGGCTGTTTGTGCGGCTGTGGCAAGAGGAGGAGGATACTGATGGTAAATGGAAAGAGGTTACTAAGTAATTTTTTGTTATTGTATAGTAATTTACTAGTAAGATTAAATGTATATTCTTTTATTTTTTTTATTTTTTTTATTTTATTTTATTTTATTTTTTTTATTTTTATTATTTTTATTATTTTTATTTTATTTTATATTTTTATATTTTTATGTTTTGTTTCAGCTTAAAAAATATAATACAAATATAATAATAATTTTGGCATGCAAAAAAAAAAAAAAAAAAAAAAAAAAATATTTTTAATAATAGTTATTTTTTGTTGTATAATGATGAAAAAAATAAATAAAATAAATAAAATAAAATAAAAAGTGGCGCCACTCCAAGGCTTGAATATTGATACTAGTAGTACTAGTAGTAATAGTATTATAATACTAATATTAGTATTAGTATTGATAAATTAAATTTATATATATAAGATATATTAGAAGTTGAACATTAATTTTTGTAAAGATTTGATTTTGTTAAATATTAATGTTGTTAGATTGTGGTATTTTATAATTTTAAATTTTAAATTTTAAATTTTAAATTTTAAATTTAATAGAATAATTTTAATATATGTGTGTGTGTGTGTGTATGTGTGTGTGTGTGTGTGTGTGTGTGTGTGTGTGTGTGTGTGAGTGAGAGAGAAAAAGATGGGATGGGATGGGATTTAACAGAAGAGAAAAAAAAATAAAAAAATAAAAAAAAAATACGAGGTTTAAATTTTAAATTAACTATTTAGTTAAGTTATTGTTAAAGTAAAATTTAGTTTGTGTATAATAAAAGTTAATTAAATAAATAAATAAATAAAAAATTTAAAATTGTTGCCGCCCTTATTGTTTCTTTTGCCTTCCCTAATATTTGGGTTGGGTTGTTGTTGCTTGTTGTTGTCACTAAGAAATTTCTTTTAGAAAAACCTCAGCATTTGCATTCTTTTTTTTTTTTTTCTTTTCTTTTCTTTCTTTTCTCCTTTTTTTTTTTTTTTTTTTTCATTCCTATTTCTATCAAATCCATCCAATCCTAAAATTTTATATCAATATATCATCATCATTCATCATCAATTTATCAACTTAATTTTTTTTTTTTTTTTTTTTTTTTTTAGTATTTTAATTATAAACCTTTTTTTTTTTTTTTTTTTTTTACTAAATTATAATTACTTCTATATGGAATTTTTTTTTTATTTTTTTGAACAATTCTAATATATATATATATAATAGATAAAACCAAAAAAAAAAAACAACAACCCACTTACTTCCCCATAGAAAGAAAAAAAAAATAATACAAACTACATCTCTTTCTTTCTTTCTTTCTTTCTTAACATCATAGACTTAAAATACCCATTTTCATTTATTTAATAGTAATAATATCAAAAAAAATATTAAATAAAAAAAAAAAGCAATCAAAAAAAAAATATATATATACACAAAAATGTCAAACTATTATCAAGAATCAACACCTACAGCAGCTGCTCGTCAACGTCTAGCTCATTATACTTCTCAACCCCAGCTTCTACCAGGACAACCCTCACAACCGTCTTTACATCATCATCATTTGGCTTCCATACCACAACGTATGCCTTCAATCAATGAGCTTGCTCGACGGTCATCATCATCATCATCATCTTCTTCTTCTTCTTCTAGTCATCATCATCACCATCACAGACAAAGTTCCAGTAATTTATCTGGTTCTCATCACTCATCATCCTCATCGTCATCTTCTTCATCTTCTTCTTCTTCAAGGCAAAAACCTCCAGTAGACGGATTAGTCTCTCCTACAATTTTGCCAGTTCCTCATGCTTTACAACTTCAACATCAACAATCTCAATATCTTTTGGGTCAGCAACAACTACAACAACAACAACAATATCAGCAGCAGCAGCAGCAGCAGCAGCAACACCAACTACTACAACAGCAACAACAACTACTTCCAGGCCAAGTACCTCCTCCACCACTACTCCACTCATCATCATCATCATCATCAGCTTCAGCTTCAGCTTCTCCAGTTTCTCCAGCGTCTGCAACTTCTCCTGGAGGTTCTTCATCTGCAGTATCTCCATCGTCTGCAGTTCCTGGTGATCGCAGAAAGTAAGTAAAATTATGATTTTTATTTTATTTTATTTTTTTAAAAAAAATTGTGGATGAGTTTTTTTTTATTTATTTATTTATTTATTATCTCTCTTTGTGTGGTTCTTTGTGGCGAGGCCTTTTTTTTTTTTTTTAACAGTGCAAAAATAATTATAATAAATAATTATATTAATTATTGTTATTATAATTATTTATTATAATTATTCAAAAATAAAAAATTATAAAAAAAAAAAAAAAAGACATTTAATTTTTTTTTTTTTTTTTTTTTTTTTTTTTTGATATCTTGTTGTATTTTTGTTTTTTGTGCTTTCTCGATATCAAATCACTTTTTAAAAGGTTCCTTAAAATAAAATAAAAAAAAAGTGGTCCCACCCTTTTTAAAAAAAAAAAAAAAAAAAAAAAAGAAACAAACAGCGCATCTCATCCCATCGCCTTTTTTTTTTTTTCCTGCGCCATCATCAAATTCATCAAATTCATCGAATTCATCATCATCTTTTTTTTTTTTTTTTTCACCATCTTCACCAAAAGTTTCATCTAAAAAAAAAAAAAACACTCACTAAAAATTCACATTTTTGTGCTCATCGCCTTATTTGTCCTTTTTTGTCTACATACACACACACATCACACTTGTTTTCATTTTAATATTGCTGCATTTGTACTATGCACTAATAAAAAATACCACTACCAAGCATACCTAATAAATAATAATAAAAATTATATTAAAATAATTATTATTATTATGTCCACACTATCAATATCATCATCATCATATACTAATCATACATTCCATTATAGAACTCCCGCTTCTTGGGACCCTCATGACGATGTCATGCTTCGTCACCTAAAGGAAGAAAAAAAATTAGGATGGAAAGAAATCGCAGCTTACTTTCCAAATAGAACAACAAACGCTTGCCAATTTCGTTGGCGTAGATTGGTTTCAGGAACCCTCAGATCATCATCCTCTTCAGCATCTCTAGCACAAGGTGTCCCCCCACCTACCCAACAAGCATCAATCGGCCACCATGGAATGGACCAATACTATCCACATCCTTCCTTTTCTCCCTCTGTCTCACCAGCCCCTCCTTCTTCTTCTTCTTCTTCTTCTTCTTCTTCAAGTCATAATCATCATCACCATCATCACCATGATAGACCTCGTTCAATCTCCACTTCTGCATCATCTGCTTCTTTATCATCATCTTCTTCTTCATCTTCTTCCTCTCACCGCATGCTCAAACACCACGCTACTTCTTCAACCTTAAGTTCTCATTATGCAAACGGATCATACCCTGATAGACCCTGGTCCCGCGAAGAAGATGAACTCATTGCAAAACGTACCGATCTTAGACCAGATGAATTGGCTCTACTTTTAAATGGCCGCTCAGAACAAGAAATTTTAACAAGACGAGCACATTTAGCAACTCGTTCTCATAGACACAGACATTCTTCTTCTTCATCTTCTTCATCTTCATCTTCGTCAACATTAATACCATCTGCATCTACATCTGCTTTACCACCTCTTAGAGAAGGTTTATCTGCTCATGGACTTCCTCCACTTTCGGCCTTGGCTCCTGGAGCATCCCATTCTTCTCGTCATTCTTCTTCTTCTTCTTCTTCCCGTCACTCTTCATCTTCATCTTCTTCTGCAATGAAGCGCGCTAAATCGGAAGCTTCTTTTGATGGTTCACGACTCCCTCCACCAATGGTCCAGCCTCTTTCTGGAAGTCAAGGGTATCCTCAATATACCCAACAATATGCAGGAATGTCCCCATTACAACAGCAGCAGCAGCAGCAGCAGCAGCAGCAACAATATCAATATCAACAGCAGCAGCAGTATCAACAACAACAACAACAACAAATGCAGCAGCAGTATGGACAAGACCAAATCCCAGCTAATGTGGCATCATCTGGACGATATTACGATCCAACCAGAGGAACATATCTTCCACAACCCCCGTCGTCATCTGCGCAACAACAAGGAACTTATTACAGATGAAAAAGTTAAATAAATTAGTATTAAGTATGCTTACATTTATTGATAAGCAAGAGGAATGTATGGTTTTTTTTTAAGGGCTTTACGGGGGGGAAGGTTTTTTTCTTTTTTTTTTTTGACATTTCAAAAAGATAAAGAAAAAAAAATGATTAATGAAAAGAGTTAATATAATTTCAAAAAAATGTATATAAGCATTTGTATCTATTATATATATATATATATATATATATAATATCCATTCATAATTTATTGTATAATTCACTTAAATCTTGCTTGATTAAATAAAGTCTTGTTTTTAAATATATATATGGCACAAAGGGGATTTTTTTTTGTTCTTTCACAAAGAATTTCCATAAGCCATTATATATATATAAATATATTTTATAAATTTATATTTTTTTTTTATAAATGAAAAAACGATATATATACATTTTTTTTTTATTTAAGGTTCATTTTTTTTTTTTTTTTTTTGTTATTTCAAACGACTGTGCGTGCGATACAGGGCATGTGTCTAAAAGATTTTATGACTTGAAAAAAAAAAAAAATAAATAAATATGTACAAAAAGTTATAATAATTATATAATTATGTATCCAAAAATAAAAAGAAATCAAAACATATATAAAAAAGAAATTAATATATATATATATTTATTTATTTATTTTTTTTATTTATTTATTTATATTTTTATATTTTTCAAAAGAGAAGTGCGTACTTTGATAATCAAAGTTTGAAATCGTTTTTTTTTTTTTCTTTCTTTTTTTTTGTGTATATTTTTGTGTGAATTTGTTTATATTTTTTTTTTTTTCTTTTTAACGCTTTGAACTTAAACGATAATAAAAAAAAAAAAAAAATACTTTACAAAGTTTATGATATTTTCATTTTTTTTTTATATTATATATAAAAAAATTCTTATTTTGACACTTCTGGACATTTATTTTTTTTGTTTTTCTCTTTCTCTCTAATGTAAAGGGATTGCTCGTACGTTTATTGTACAAAAACGAAGTTTTTTTTTTTTTTTTTTAAATCTCACGATATTATTATTATTATTATTATTATTATTATTAGTAATACTACTAATAATTGCATTTTAATATTTTTTTTTTATTTTTATTTTTAATGATATAAATTATTATTATTTAAACATTTCTGTTTGCTCATCGGCGGGATTGCTCATCTCATACTGGTTTTTTTTTTTTTTTTTTTTTTGATGGATATGCGTGTATATAATAATACAGCAGTAGCTAATAGCAGCATATGCGCAACAGTAGCGGTAGCAGCAGTAGTAGTAATAGTAGTAGTATTAGTAGTATTAGTAGTAGTATTAGTAGTATTAGTAGTAGTACTAGTAGTAGCAGTAGTAGTATTAGTAGCAGTAGCAGTAGCAGCAGCAACAATCCTGCCATTTTTTTTTTTTTTTTTGGGAGGGGGGGGAGTTCACGGAAACTATGCACAGTTACAAATAAAGAAATTGCCACGTGATTGGGTCGTTAACACTAAGTTGAAACAAAAATAAGAATAAAAAAATAAAAATAAAAATAAAAATAAAAATAATTAATTAATCATATCATGATGATCATCATGATGAGATTAAAGATAATGTTAATTATTAAAAAAAAAAAATTTTTTTTTCCTTTTTTTGAGAAGTAAAATAGATTGTTCAATATAAATATATGTGTGTATCAGAATATCAACATTACAACCGAATGATTTATATGTGGGAAGCAAAAAAAAAAAATAAAAATAAAAATTAAAAAAAAAAAAAAACATGTCATGATGATGATGAATCATATCAGTGGGTCGTTTAGAAGAAGGCGATGAGGGATGTAAGGGGTATATACATATATTTATATACATATATTGATGTATATATATATATACTAGTAATATAAGTTGACGAATCAGGGCCAAAAAATAAAAAATAAAAAGAAAGAAAAGTGATTAAGTAACTAACTAAAAAAAAAAAGTAACTAACTAATTAACAAACTAAATAATTAACAAACTAACTAACAATATGGGACTTTGTAAAATACAGTCAAGGGTTTTTGTTTATTAAAAAAAATAAAATAAAAAATAAAATAAAATAAAATAAAATAAAATAAAATAACGGTGAAAACCGGAACCCCAAGTAGAAAGTAAACAAAAAAATAAAATAAAATAAAATAAATAGCTCAACAGTTAACAATTGTATGATTTGTATTTATTTTTAGAGATTAAAAGAAGAAGAAGAACCTAAGTGGATAAAAGACAAAGAAAAGAAGAAGGAAAAGAATTGGAAGAAGAAGAAGAAGAAGAATAATAATAATGAAATTGAGAAATTAAGGGGCAAAAAAAAAAAAAAAAAACAATAACAATAACAATAACAGGAAATGAAATGAAATGAAATGGAATGAAATGGAATGAAATGAAACGAGATGACTTTCTTTGTTGTCAGTATAGATACTATCACAAGTCATAATAAATGAATTTCAAGGTACCTACGGAAGCATAGAGCACATATCAAAAACCTTCCTTTTTTTTTTTTTTTTTTTTTTTTTTAACGGTATTTGTAATTGATAATAACTAAAAATTTTATTATCAATTTAAAATTTATTTCCAAATAATACTATATATAGTATTATATAATAATAATAATAATAATAATAATAATAATAATAATAATAATAATAATAATAATAATAATAATAATAATAATAATAATAATAATAATAATAATAATAATAATAATAATAATAATAATAATAATAATAATAATAATAATAATAATAATAATAATAATAATAATAATAATAATAATAATAATAATAATAATAATAATAATAATAATAATAATAATAATAATAATAATAATAATAATAATAAGTTAACTCATGTTAAAAATTTAACATTTTGTTAAAATAACAAAACTTAAAAAGTAACTATAACCCTTCCCACCTCCCCTCTAAATTTTTGTTAAAATGGTTAAAATAACAACAATAGTTAATTAATATCTTTAAAAAAAATTAATTAATTAATTAATTAAACTGACATAATTAATATGGGTTAGGGTGAAAAATTATGAAAAAGAAAATAAAATTTAGATATTAAGGCTTATAACTTAAAACTTAACATTAAGCTATCTAAGGTACAAATTTTTTTTTTTTTTTTTTTTTTTTTTTTTTATTCTATCAGAAAAAAAAAAAAAAAAAAAAATACCCCTAGAAATTTTTCAGTGAATTAAAAAAAAAATAAATAAATAAAATAAAATAAAATTAAAAAATTAACAGGAAATTTCACCTTAACTAAACCCATCTTTCCAATCACAAAAGTTTTTCAACTATGCTTAACCCAATGGTTTGGATTGTTGCATTATAAAAGTTAATAGTTTCTTAATTTTTTTTTTTTTTTTTCACACACAGATAATATTTTATTCAAAAACGGTTAACTTTTAAAATCGCTAAAGTATTTAGAAATAAAAATAAATAAATATATATATATATATATTTCACAACTCTTCTTCTTGCTTACAAGGTAAGCTTAAGTTTACCTTGGTTGCTTGTATCTAAACTTGAATTTCTTTTTAATCTTCCAATTCCGTAACTTTGGATCTCATATAAATACAATCTAACCCAAATTTATCTTCTATTTCTTTTTCTTTTTTTTTATTATTATTTTTTTTTTCTATTTATGTATTAATTGATTCTCTTATTCCTATATATAACCTCATATTTTTTTTTATAAAAAAAAAAAAGAGATCTAGATCTAGCTTTCTTTAAAATCAATTTAAAATAATTTTTTTTTATTTTTTTTTTCTTTTAATTAATATTTCCTATTTCCTATTTCCTATTTCCTATTTCCTTCATTGGATATATTCCCATAGAAAAAATGTCGTATTTGTTTTCTTCTTTTAGATGCATAGAATTAACTACTGAAACAGATCCTTTCATATCTATCAAAATTGATATATTTCCATAATATTAATTGCTTTATCTCTTCTCTCTTAACCCCTTGCATGTAATTGACCTCATCAATCATACATTATTATAAATAATTGAGTCGCTCTGTAAATGTTTCTTCTTAATTTTAATACTACATTTAAATAAATTCCTTTTCTAGTATTGCAATTCTATACTTGCTCCTGCAAAAAAAAAAAAAAAAAAATTATAATTATAATTTTTTTTTTTAAATTGGTCATCATTATTAAATAAAAAAGTTTTTAATTGTTATAACCTTTGAATAAAAATTCAAATAAATAAATAAATAATAATTCGTATCATATTTATGCAGAAATCAAATTCTCTTATTAATTAAAAAAAAAAAAAGTATTTTGGTCACTGTTATTTTAATTAATTATTCCTTTTAAACGTTTGTATATACTACATATATCATCTTTTCCAGTAAAAATTTGTTTTTTTTTTTTATTTTTCATCTATTTCCCTTTCTGCAACTTTCCTTTAAACTTATGTTAGTTTAGTTAAAATCTATTTTTTTCAATCTAACAGAGTTGCCCTTTTTAAATTGTTTTTTTTTTTTTAAAAAAATGAAGATCTAAAAGAAAATAAAATACAGAACTACAATTCTTTTTTTAATATATATATAGATTCTTTAAAAAAAAAAATTAAAAAAAAAAGATCTTGCCTATGGAATTTCTTCTTTTCTATTATCAAACTAATCCCATGCTACACTTCCCCAATAGTGACTAGAAATAAGAAATTCACGGCAATAAACTAAATTCCTAATTTGCCTTTGTTATAGATCTTCCACGATCTCACACTTATACGCTCTTTTTATATGTACAATTATAAGCATTTTTCTAATATAAAAAAAAAAAAAAACAATTTTTTAATCAGCCTGAAATAAACCGGCCGTTTAAAATATTTGTAATGAATTTATCTATATTTGTATTTGTCTTTCCTTATAGGGTCAGTATACGTATGATTCTTGCTTCTTTCAATAGCAACCTTTTTTTTTTCTCCCAAATATATTTCTCTTTCGTCTCAAAGAATTTCTTAAACTTTGTACCAGTAATGACTTTTGCAACCACCGTTTTTTTTTTCCAAATTATTGGCTCGTTTTTATTTTGGAAATTTATATTCTCTTATACCTCTTTGTTTTTATTTGCAAATGGTATCCTCCTCCTCTTTAAAATTAATATATAGAGCTAGCCTCAATTTTTTTTTCCATCTTTAATGCATTCTTTAGTATGTAAGCTATATATAAGCTTATATATAGCTTAATGTTTGAATATATTCAATATAATATATTTAATATTTATTCAAGTTTATCCGAATATTAAAGAAATCTCAGCATTTGTTGCTGTTGCTGTTGCTATTGCTGTTGTGTTTTGTTTTGTTTTCTTAAAACAATATTGGCAATTATTGACATAAATTAATATTATAAATTCACATTAAAAGATCCATCCGAACAAAAGAAAAAATAAAATGTTCTTTATTTGGCTTTTACCCAAAAAAAAAAGGGGAGCTAGTAATACAGTGATAATCATAATACTCCTAAAACTGCTTCTTTTTTCCATTATTAATAATTTGAAATAGTTAACAAAATAGGTCATAGTTTATGGTTAATAAAAGTCTCAACTCACAAGTCTCAATATTTTATCATCTTCTAAGGTTTACTTGCTTGCATGCTTAACTTTTCATTCTTTAAAGCATTTTTTGCATATTATCGTGGCTTCTTCTTTTTTTTTTTTTTTTTTATTGGTTTCATCTAAGAAATAAGGGATAAAATGGCATTTTTGTTAAATAGAAAGTCTAGATTGGAAAAAAGGATGTGAACGGTGGTGCGCTTTCTTTTTACAAACTTCACAAGCATAAAAGATATAAAAAAGAAAATCAAAATCAAAATCAAAATCAAAATCAAAATCAAAATCAAAATCAAAATCAAAATCAAAATCAAAATCAAAAAGCTTCATGGGTAGTTAATGAATTTCTCAATCACATGGATGATGCTTCTAGTTGTTCCTTAATTTAATGACAAATCAATTCATCCCTTGCTTAATTTTTCTGTATTTATTACCCTTAAGTCCAAATGTTTAAAGCTCAATGTATGCTTGCTGTTTGTTAAACGAATTCAATACAAGAGTGTCCTGTACTTGCCAATAGAATCTAAATATGCCAGGTGCCTTTTCTTTCTTTCTTTCTTTCTTTTATTTTTTTTTGTGCATTCATGCGCCAAAATTCTTACTATAGATTGAGCTAATCATTTAAAAAGAAAACCAAGCAGATTTCATTTAAAGAAACAAAATTAAAACGAAATGACAAAATACTGAATTAGTTAACATTAGAATACCTTTTTTTTCATAAATGATATAGAACATGAAGAAAAAAAAATGAAAAGCCTTTCACTTTTTGCCAAAATGATTTAATGGTTTCTTTTTATAATACCATACTTTACAATAATTAAATGAAAAACTTTGTCATTAATAAAACAGTGAAATAATCTGGATGAAATTAATGGCCTTATTTGGAGAAACTTTGGAACAAAAATCACAATCTTGAACTCAAACACAACAAAACCACCCATAATTTTTTGTCATTAAATGATGGAAACAATGGTCTAAAAGATATAATTAGAAATCTTGAAAGTTTGCTATATCAGATAAATATTCCAAATAATACCTTATAAGAGAAAAGTTTAAAATGAACTATTAATTAATTTTTATACCATTAATACTATATGCTTGCATTATAGTGAAAAAAAAAATAACCCTTTATGAATATTTCACTCCAGAAATGGGCCCCTTTAAACAAGCGTCCTTGCTTAGCACGCCAATATGATTTGCTTGCAATGTATCCTCAAATCCCATACCTTCATATGCAGGTTTAATGATAAATGATAATGGCAATGTAGAATGGCCTAACCCCTCATGGTACTCATGGAGAAGTGAATAATAAGATGGGATTCCTTGGGGAATTTTTCTCAATACAGTTCTAGATACGAAATATACTAAAATTGAAGCACCCGCAACTGCACAAATGGTAATTATGATAGGTTGAACATTGTATCTTAAACGGCCTGAGTAAGAGTAAAAAGTCGAGTCGTATCCTTCAATAGTGTAACCGGTCGCACGCTGCAGAGGTCCATACAAAAAAGGACTGATTTTAATATTTGACACAATTGAATAAAATCGTCCTGGAACTCGGATATTCATGCTGCTGTTGGAATATCGATATACCGCTAAAACAGGTTGTGGGTCTGGTGAATCTGTTTGAATGTCATAAACAAGCGTTCGCACTCGGTACTTGAGCTGTGTAAGTAGTACACTTTTTACAGGGTTCCGGTAGCTCATAATAACCGTATTATACGAAAACCATTCACTAGAAGACGAATCGTTTTTCATCACAGTAAATGCCAGGCATGGATTGTTATCAGTTTCGTTATTCACAGAAACAAGAAAATCTTCCAAGCCAGTTTGAATTGTTTGATAAGGGTAATAAGCGTAACTTGAAGTATCATTGTTAAGGATAGACCAAACAATTGGATCAGAAAAACTTGTGTTGTACAATGTAATTGAATCTTCAAAATAACTAGGCTGAACCTCCGAAGAATCCTTTTTTAAAGTTGACACAGAGAAGCTGGCATAGGATGAACTGTCATACATAATGGTTGTTGCAAAGATTTTCTTTTCATCTGGTGCCGTCATAAACAAGGTATAGTTTTCACCCGGATACCCCACAAAGTCTGGATTTAAATAAGTATTAGTGAAGTTAGTTGGCTGTGAGCTGGAATAGTTTAGTTGAGTAATAAATGACACAGTTGGACTAGAAGTGTACATTTCTTCACTAAGAATTTGGCAAATAGGGCGGGGAATAAATGGAACAATGGGTGAGAAAAATCTATGAGTAACAGGGCCCGCTTGCATCACTGTATCAACCCACTTATTCTCAAGTCCACATGTCACCTTGGTTCCATTATCAAAAGTGTAGTTATAAACTTCAGCACCACGCAAAAACCATGGATTATAAAAGGCTGACGAACTTTGAGTCAAACGGCTTTGATCATATGTCTCTGTGTAATCAGAAGAAGTATAGTTGACATTCAGTTCATAGTAAAGGTTTTTAGGTGAAATTCTGTTATCGCCTTGAAAAAGTTGATAGTTTGTATAGTTTTTTGATGCTTCACTAATTAGCGAAACCAATGTTTCAGGCTCGGGGGATGCCAGATAAGAAAGTAACAAGACAAGAGCGGTAGGCCCGTACTGTACCAAAGCCAATAAAACGAAAAAAAGCATAGTGACTCCCACGTGAAGCTTATTACCTTTTGGGAGACCTGATAAAACTGTTGGACCTCCTTCTTCCCCAGGATTGTATGCATTTTGTGTGATTTTTACTTCTTGTAGTTTTGGTTCTTCTGGTGGTGGTGCTGGGTAGTCTGATAGCAAATAGCTTTCATCTTTTTTTCTCAATTGGCGTCTTTTAATCTCCATATATATGGTACTTAAAAAAGAGCTGATTGAGCAAAGAACAGTTGCCATTTGGGTAGCAGGATTGTCAAAAATGGAAAGAAAGTTGATGAGCACATAACAAAATATCCAGAAAAGAACGTTAATAATGGTAAGCAAAAATTGCAGTAAAACTTGACTATAAATTTCAATCATGGCGTAGTTTTAGCTATTTTGATTTTTTTCATCAAATATTCGATAGTTAGATTTAAAGAAAATGAAAATGAAAATGAAAATGAAAATGAAAATGAAAATGAAAATGAAAATGAAAATGAAAATGAAAATATAAAAGTAAAAGAAAAAGTAAAAGAAAAAGAAAAAGTAGTTTATTAAAAAGAAGATGTTTGAAAACAAAAATATGTAAATTTACATTTTTTGTTTTCAATTAGCAGCTGAATTTCAGCTGCTAATTAAATTGGTGGCTTACATCACCCCATGAATCCACTTCATTTCAAAGTACATACGTCGCCTATGTTCTTTTATCAAAAAAAAAAAAAAATCAATCTTAATGAGCACCTTCAAGTAGCTAAAATATGTTCATATGAAAACTAAATTTATAAAGAAAAAATAATATCAAGTCTATTGATTTGTTACTATGACAAAAATTAGTTTTTGGCAAATGATAAGGTGAAAAGGTTATTTAAAAACTTATAAAAAATTCAATCAATTAAGAACCTTGATCTTTAAAGAGTTGCTTTTAAAGTTAAATTTGACTTTATGTTGAAATAATTTTTACATGGGCCCCTCAAATGAAACTGTTACAACCTTTTGTTACAAACTTTAATTGTTGACGTTCTCCAGATTTCTTATTTAGATAATTATTATCTAGATAAGAAATCTGGGAAGCCTAATTAGGTACTCGGTCAAACCACCATGTTCTTACATAATTTCAATAATATCGCCACTAGATTGAAGTTTTCATTGGAGTGACAATTACAATATACCTATTTCAATAGCCTCAATAGATCTAGTGTATTTTTAGAAATAATTTGTGTATTTAAAAGATACACTTTTATAAATCAATCAATTGATATGATCAACCAGTCTTCTCAATTCATAGTATTTTCAAATATTATAAGTTCAACCAAATGTCTTGATATAGATTAATGAAATCTCTATTTCTCGATTTTTTTTTTCAAATAAGATATCATGTCAATTATATTATTAATTTCATTTTTTTTCATCTGCCCACAAAAATTCCTTTTTAGATATGAAACCGATGTTGGAATGCGACTGCTTTTTTAAAATAACACCATTTTTTTTATTTGTCTAGCGACATTTTCAATTAAAGTTTGAGCTTCTAATGCCCTTACTTGAACCTGAACTTAACAAAAAAAAAAAACTTCAGTCGTAAACAAAGTTATAATTATTTCTCCTTAAAATAATTTCGACAACTAGCTTGAAAAAATACCTCAGCAAAGAAATAGAATAGCATATAGCATACTTGTACCTACTGTGCTACGTTTTTTAATTGGCTCCAAATTATCAGCCAATAGATACCTCGCATTTTAAAGACAGAAATAACATTGATAGTAATAAACAAACTGAAGCCTTAATTAAGTTGTTCGGGAAAGTAGATCCTTCCCCCAAAACCAAATGGGTGGATGTTAGAAACTAAAATACTTACGTATAATAAGGAGAATGTCACTGATAAAGAGATATCATTTTTTTTTTTTTTTGGCCCAGGATGTGCTTGATTCACGTTGTACTTGATAAAAGTTTATAAATAAAAAAATACTTTAAACTGAATGCATAAGCTTAAAATTTAAATATAAGCCAATCTTAGCCTCATACCATAGGGACATCATCCAGTTTCTAGGTAACCTCAAACAAAATAATGTGATGTGTATCGTTTAGATGATTTTACTTTATTGTGAGCCGAGCAGAAAGACCAATGATCCGGTACTAAGAAACTAATTACTTTATGAAAACAAGTAAGATATTTTGAACCAAAGTTTTGGAATCTGAAAAGTTTTTTGGCTTCAGGTTGGCATAAATACTTCCCATAATTTTGGCTTCCTCCATACAACACCCTTTTCAAAGGTTTTTTTCAAATTGGTACTCAACAAAATATTTCTAACGATATAAACTGCTTTAAAAATATATTCATAATTACGGTATCATTTTAAAACCATTCTTATCTTTATCTTCATTCATGAATTGAGACCTTCATGTATTATCTTACTGTCAAATCTATTTCTATTTTATTTTAATGACCTTAGTCACAATAGTCAAAAAAAAAAAAAAAAAAAGAAAAAAAACCCCCAAAATATTCTGTGATATCAAACCTATTAATGTTAAAACAAATTAACATTATTAAAACGTCCAATATCAAACAACAAACGAGCTAAAAATGCTACGAAGTTTTAACACTTCCAATAAAAATAAATTCATTAAAGTAATCAACTTGTCTTTTGGGAAGCATATAACACTGGTGAAAAATGCATTTCCCTGCCACTTTTTTTTTTGTGAGGTGTGGAGTCCAGGGGGAAACATTGTTGTACAAGTAATGCTTTCCCTATCTTTATCAAAATATCTAAACTAGTGCATATACAAGTTCTTCTCTCTCTTTTCATCATTTCATTAAAGTTCACAGAAATAAATCACAAAAATTCATCCTTTTATAAATAACTAAGTGTGTTTCGAGATAGCTAGTGTTTTTATTGTCTAATTTATACAAACTAAATCATGAAGTGGCTGAAGTTTTCTTAAAAATAATTCTTTTCTCTTGAAGATGATCAATTACAAATAAGAATTTAAGAGAAAACTGATAATATGTATCTATATAGAATAACTATCTATCTTTTAGATATATTGGTCAATAGCTCATTTAATCCATATTTTTAATACCTTCTTTACCTTATCGAAAACAAATTACCTCTTCCATTGATTATTAACTGCGAGAAATATCCTAGTCTCTGTGTTGAAACCTTCAAACCTTTTCTATTTAACCTAAATATGATTTTTTTTAACCTTACACTATTGCCTGAAGATTGTTTCTAAGTAATACTTTTGTTATATTTTGTACCATAATTAAATGGCTCCGATACTAAGAATCTACAATCCAACTTCTCTCTAAATATTCAGTCTGCTTTCTATGTATTGGGGAATTTATTCCGCTATTGGAACTGACTCAAGAAGACCTGTGGAACTCGTTTCCCGATTTTGAAACACACCACTAAGTTGGATGGGGTAATCGAATCATCGTCTCACTTCTAGCCGTGGAGACTAGAACAATAGTCGTCTTACTCCGAAAACACATGTCTATCTTTCTCACCATATCATACCTCAAGGAAAATGTATCAGAAACAATATGACTTTGACATCTTGGTTTTTTGATACCAACCTTATCGAGCTTTCCCCCGGCTTTGTGATCTTTTTTGCAAGTTCTCTTTTTTTTATATACGTTTTCGATCCGATATATCGTGTCCGGTATTTGCTATTTGTTTAAAAAGATCTGAGTAGTCATACCTATCGTATGACTCCTATCCTTGATTGTATCTCGGTGGTTCTTTTCTTCATCAGCCAGCACCCAGTATCATACCCATTCTTGCCATTTTCTTTTGAAATTCAGCTTTCTCTACTGTTAAGAAATATGGAGATCTCGAGACCAGAAAACACCCAACAGTTTTTGCTCTTTAAGTTCCCATTTCGTCAAAAGTTCTTGAAAACAAGTTTTATGGACGGCAATTACAAGACTACTTTTGCCCTTTCTCTGAAAAGATGCATCTGTTTTACAGGACTTTGATGCTTATCGAGAACACTACTAGTTGAAGCAATCTTTTTGGGGAAACCCCGGGGTCTTGAGGTCCTGTTTTTCTTCTCGTCTACAAAAACATGATCATTCTTGTTACTTTGCTAATAAAAGGTTTTTTTTGGCACTTTTGTCACTTTATACAAAAAAACATTTTCACATATTCCAAACTTTAACTATCCTCTGTCTGCCATTACGAGGTCCCAACCCTTTTCCCATGCTAGCTCTTAGCTTCCTTTACAAAAGTTCCTAAAAAGGCTCTTTTCGTCATCGCTGCTGTAGCTCCATCTGAATTTCCTGTAGTCATAGCTCTGTCCTCAGCGTTGTTATGAACATGTCGGTTCTCCAAAGAGTCATGCAGTTCTGCCTTTCACAATCAAAATTTTGTTCTTGCTTCGCTACCGCTGCTCCGTCTTTATTTATACTGTTTTTTGTTTCTGGCGACTATTATTTAATGCCATAAAATCGAAACTCACTACCTTGTCTTTACAGATACATTTTTAAGATTACTTTTCAACCAGTCACAAATTTTTAATTTCTCAATTTTTTTCTTATTTTTTCTGGCATCTTCCTTTTTTCTTTTCATTCTGCTTCCTTTTCTCGTTCTACAAATAATACACTCTAGATCCACCTTATTTCTCATATTCTTTTCTCAATTTGCTTTGATATACATACTTACAACCCAATGATTTATAGAGCAAGTGATTCAGATACTCCTTAAACTTCGGATGGACCCTTTCTTCCCCGTTAATCCTCACTGTTTATTCAATCTGTTTAATTTAGTAAATTATATAATGATGAAAAGATTGGCTTATACGATGAGAGTAAAACATGTTTAAGGCACGGGTGTCCTAAGAAGTGCATACTTGGCGCGTCAAAACAACTCAATGAGAAGAAGAATTTTCGACACTTCTAATACCATCATTAGGCGAGCCAAAAAATAAGAAGAGCAACAACATAACTCTAAGGATATCTATTCTTTGAGATCATGTGGATAGAAATGCAATTTCGACTCCTAAGATTCTTGAGAAGAGACAAGCTAATATTGACTAGGTATTTAGTGTTAAGGCCAGAAGAATTTCACTTACAATCCACTTTTGGGATTTTGAAACTAATGAAATATAGATTGCTTCAAAGATCAAGAATTTTGTCTTTCTTCCTTCCAAATTTTCCTATCTTCCAGTCAAATCACCCTTGAGCGCCGACGTGCCACAATTTTCTTTAGGGAGGTTACTGTCTTTGTTTCATCGAGTACTCTTTCTAGTAACTTTTCTTCTTACAAGAAACACGAACTTGTGTGTTTTGAATTATTCTAGCAGTATATTTTCGTTATCAAAAGTTAGAATATTGACTACTAAAGAAAAATCTTTAATGTTTAATAGTTTGTTTGTATTTGGTATTTTTTTTATTCAAATCTTAAAAAACCAATTTTAGATGAGATATTATTAATGTAAAATATTTGTTATTTTTTTGTTCTCGAATTCATTCCGATGAATAACAATGAAAGTGGTGATCTTTTAACGGCAGGTTTGTTTTAAAATAAATATGGGGTTATCATGGTAAGAGAAATAAAGGTATTTAGTAATTTCAAAATTGAAATATTATTATAATAATAAGTATTTTTCTTATTGTAAAAAAAAAAAAAAAAATTATTATTTCAACTTTAAAGTTGAAAACTGAGCAATAGGTATTCATAAATTTTCTATATTCTTGGGATATTATAATTATACTATCAAGTAAAGATGAGAAAATGGATATCAGGGGAAGGTGTTGCTTTTTTATGAAGATTACAGTGTTTTGTAATGAAATAAAAAAATAAAAAAAAATTGGTAAAATTAAACTTTTTACACTTGTTGTTGTTTGAACTTGAACTTTTTAAGATATCGTAAACAATAACCAAGAACTATGAAGTTATATGAAATAGTTGAAAAAAAAAAAAAAAAAAAAAACTTGGCAAAAAGCTAGCTGTCCTTTAAATATTTATAAGAAGAAAAATAAAAGTAATTTGGAAAGCTATCTGTGCCAAATTCATTTTCTTTGTTTTTTTTTTAGTAGTTTATATTTTGTGGGTTATATATAGGCTTTGTACCATTAGCCGCATACACCTTCAACCGATACCAATACTTTTTTTTTTCTCATTATCGGTATTTTAACCAAACTTGGAACAACCGTTTTAAATCCATGTCATTTCAAATTTAGGGCCAAAATGTTTTATTTTTTATTTTATTTTTCTTATTCTTAACAGGTTAAGGTCAACCAATAACACTTTGTTACGGTAGTATCATCATTATTTTTTTTAATATCTGTCAGGAGTTTTTTTTTTTTGTCTATTAATAAGAATTAATAACTCTCTATTTAAGAATATATGAATAGCAGGTTTATCTGACGTTTGTTAATCAGCTTGACTAATCAAGCTTTTGATGCTTTTTTTTTTTTTTGCTTTTTTGCAACATGTAAACAAAAAAAAAACGGGGATAGGTTGCGGTGTTTTATTTGGTTAGTTTGTCCGTTTATTTGCTATGTTATAAACAAACAACACTTTTTCTTGTTTGTTTTTTTTATTCTTTGAAATTTGATGCCTGACGTTTGTTGTACTTATATATTGATCATTCCTTTCATGAGTTTTTAACACATTTTTGACCAGGTACTTGGATTGGTTCAGCTACAACCCAAGTTCAATCACTTAAAAAAGAAAAAAAAAAATAAATGACTCTGTAGAATTTTGTATATCAATTTTTTGTTTTTATTTTATTTTATTTTATGGTTCGTAATCAAAAAGTTTGTCAAAATAAAGTTGATTCCTAATCTTTATTTTTCTTTATTTCTTTCTTATTTTAGTCATTACTGCGTAGTTATGATGATGAAGATTGTCTGAATAGGGCTACTAAAGAAAAAAAATTGATCATTCATCTATTTATTTTTCATCTTCAATATCTCTTTGCTAAGCCTTTCTTCAACATTCCTTTTTTTCTTTCTTTCTTTTTTTTTTTGAATAATCACAATTACAAAGTCTAATGTTTGAAAACTAGGAACTTGATTATTAACGGGTGACTGAAGAGATTCCAATTATAGACAAGTCAAGGAATTTATTTCTTTTTCTTGTTTGTTTGTTTGTTTTTAATAATTATATTTGACCATTATTTAATCTTGAATATCTTTTTAAAAAAAATTTAAAAAAAAAAATTTTTATTTTTCCTTGCAATCCTAATTATGATATATCTCCACAGCCCTTTTGATACTTTATTTTTTTTTAGTTTCTTTCTTCATTTCTCCGATATCACTTTACTCCGTTTCATCGGTTCAAAAAAAAAAAAAATTTTATTTTTTTTTTATTTTCGTGATACTTTTACTAAGTACCACTAAGGTTTATACTATAATAATACTATCATTTGAAACAGTGCAAAAAGTAAGTATCTATATGTATGTGTTTACTTTAAAAGATAAATAAACCTCTCCTACCGTCCCCAAAAAATCATAAAAAAATGCCTCTTTTTGGTTTTTTTTTTTTTTTTTTTTCTTTCTCTTTCTTTCTTTCAATTACACATTGATGCAACTTATGATGTCAGAGAAACGCCTAAAAGTTCAATTCTTAAACTATTTTCCCCTTGATTGATGTCATTTTCATTACGTTCTTCGTCTTATATTTATTTGATAACCTTGGTGCATTGTGTTCCGTATTTTCGTTTCTTTTTTAAAAAGAGGGGGGGGGGGGGGGAGAGAGGGGGCTGGAAATATGGTGGTTTGGCAACAGAAAAAAGAAAAAAGAAATTAAAATCTTAAAATGTTAAAATCCCTGGAAGATCTTTTTTTAGTTCTTCTGAACCTTCGCTGTTCATATCTGTTTAGATTAAAAAAATATATATATATATTAAAACTTCAAATAAAACAGCAAAATAATAATAATAATTTTATTATTGTTTAAACGAGATTCAAAATAATAAACAATCCTGTTAACATCGTATAGAAACTGAGCAAATAACCAATCCCATTCAAAAAAAAAAAAAAAAAAAAAAAATTAAAAAAATAATGCCTAAAAATAAACCGACACCAGCAGGATTTGAACCTGCGCGGGAAATCCCAACTGATAATCTCGAAATTCATTCGAGTCAGTCGCCTTAACCACTCGGCCATAGTGCCAATATTGCTATATAAATAACACTAATGTGACATGTATAAACCTTTCATTCAACTTTGGTGATTTATGTAAAAAGTCTGGTTAGTGTTTTGGAAAAATTAAATTTGTTTTACCATAAATTATACAGTTTTTGATTTCCTGAAGAAATCCTTTCCCTAAAAGGGAGTTTACAGAACAGCATACCCCTCCTAGTCAATCCGGACAAACTGGAGAAGCCGACTCTTCCGTTTGTTGTGATTGCGGGCTGCATCTGATTGCAGGCTGCATCTGTAGGGTGGTGGAAAAGGGATTAAGAAATATTCGGGCGTCAATGGAGATACATAGATAGATCAAGTGGGGGGATAGATCGGGTAGGTTTAAGACCGACAGATTAGATGTCCCTGGTCCTTGTAAGCCGGTATCAAGACCCAAGTTCCGAAATATCCGAGACGGACATATTGAACAAAAAAAAAAATTCTCGTACTGAAAAGGTACATCCATAAGACAGCAAGTCACCGAAAGTTAGATTATTAAATAAAAAAAAAAAGGGTAGTATAGTTGATGATGACAATTTTGAAAGTCATGCTGAAAATCCATCCGGCCCATTTTCTATTGTGTTTCCTAAGAAATCGCGCTAAAATCATGAAAATGTCTTAATTAACTACAGACCTGTCTTTAGAGTATGCAAGTATACCTCTTAAAAAAAGAAGATTTGAGCCGCACATATCCGTCTTAACGCACTTATTTGGAACAGAAACATTAAATTTAAGGATATGATTGGCTTATTTACGAAATTTTCTACAAAAAGAGAAATATTTCTATCACGATGATTTAATTTTAATAGTGCACGCGCATATTGTACAGTTGAACTTTAGGGCATAGAGGATCCACTAATATATCCGGAGCAGACGACTTTTCAGTGTTATATATATATATAAAAAAAAAGGGTTACCCTTTTTTTTATATACTACATTATACTAAGTATAGTTATAACTAGTAGTTGATTATGACAATTTTGAAAGTAGTAACTTACTTGTCACATTGAATTAAAAAAAAAAAAAAAACTAAACAAAATAGAAATACTTAAATGATTTTTTTACCTTAATTGTGATTTTATTAATGCTATTACGCAATAAAGTCTATTAAATTCATCATTCTCAAGTTTAAAAAAAACCAATTGTTCCAATTTTTAAAAAAAAAAAATGAAAAATGAAAAAAAAATAAAAATAAAGAAATTTTTAGTGTGCAAAGAAAAGCAAAAACATTTTCAGAAAAAAAAAAATTTTTGAAAAAAAGAACCAAACCCCTATATACAACAAATTCCGTTTTTTTTTTCATTTTTTAATCCTGCTAAGTGCGCCCGTCGTATATACCACAGTATTTTCCTTCTGCGTCCAAAATCAAAGCAAGTTCATATTCATCAATGTCAAAAGTATCCAGCTGGGTTTCCTTGTGTTTGTGAACTAAAAACAGGTCCTGTCGAGGAACATTAGGATCCTTGGTAAGAGCTTCTACTACCGAAATTTCGCCCTCAAGTGCATCAACAACAGGACTTGTTGCAACCAAATACCGCGAGTCGACAATGGCCCATGGTTTACCTGCACATGATCGCAGAAATTGGACTTCAGAAAGATCCTGTGCTGTTTCAATCTGTGCAACATTTCGCCATGGAACGATTTTGCGTTGTATTGAATGCAATCTGCGTTCTTGAGCCAAATCGTCATCCTCATCATTATTGCCATTGTCATCTTTAGAATCAGACTTGCGACCACCCTCCTTCTTGAAGTCCTTACCAATGGCACCACCTGGATGCCACCGCGCGAAGCTGCGACTACGCTGACGCACATCTGCTTCAAGCATTTCTGCCAATGTTATGCATACTGCGTCACCAACAGCAAGACATGCTGTGGTAGAGGTTGTAGGAGCGGGAAGACCATAGACTGCCTTTTCAGATAAATGAGTTGGGATATGAGCTGAGAGAGTAGCTGAAGCATGAGCAGCAGCTAATGGTGAGTTTGGAGTATTTGTAAGACAAAGAACCGGGATACCTGCAGGAATGTGTGGGACAAGAGCAAGGAGTTCTGGGGTATTTCCTGAAGCAGTAATCATGATGATTGCATCAGTGGCTTTGATGACACCTAGGTCACCGTGAAGAGCGTCAGAAGGATGTAGAGGGGCAGCATGGATGCCTAATGAGTTTAGTGTAGCGACGAGTTTTTCAGCAATTTTAAAACTTTTTCCCATTCCGGTTATGACGATTTTGCCATTTGAGAGGATTGCATTGTGAAGGTACTGAAGACTGAGGAAAAATTGAGACTGGGTGTGAGAATCAGCAGTGTAGAGACCAGCGATGTGCTCAAGCGCCTGCGCCTGTGCTCTGAGCACTGTCTGTGCAGTGGCCATGATGGAGGATGGGGTAGTTTCTGATGGAGGAGTGATTGGAGTGACGGTTGAGCTTGGAGCCACAATAGAGAAGCAGTTATGGGATGCTGACGGAACAGCGGCGTTTGGGTTTAGAAATGCGGTGTTCATTATATAGATATTGGGTATTAAGTGAGTTATATATATATATGTACTATAATATAATATATAAACTAGAGGGAGAATATTTTAATTTAGAATAGTTGAATAGATGAAATGAATGAACGTTGGGTTTGTTAAAATGGAAATAATATAAAAATAAATAAAACAAATAAAACAAATAAAAAAATAAAAACCAAGTCTTTTTTTGGTCTTTTTATAAAAAAAAAAAAAAAACTTTTTACCACATAAAATGTAACTTTTCGGAAACCTTCGGTGATTTGGGTTGTTAAATGAAATGTCATTATGGCTTCCTTTTAATTTTTAAAAAAAAAAAAAAAAAAAAAAAAATTAACCAAAATGATGACTCAGCTGAAATAATAAAAATAAAAAATAAAAATAAACTCCTTTCGGTATTTATGACTAAGCATTTTTAGAGCAAAAGTTTTGTTACAACATCCCTTTTATAAAAAATATATATAAAAAGAAAAAGAAAAGGCGCTGTCATTGATTAAAAATTTAAATTTTTAAATTTTTAAAAAAAAAAAAAAAAAAAAAATATTAAAATTTAAAGGGCCTTTTTTTTTTGAATAATAATAATAATAATTAAGAAAAGACCCAGATTGCTCGTGTTTTTTTTTTTTTTTTAATTTTTGTTAATATATATACAAAATCCTACGTCAGATTTAATAATAAATAAAAAAAAAAGAGCAAACTTCCATTTTGCTGGTTTTTTTTTTATATATATTTTTTATTTTTATGTTTATAATTGATTGAATATATTAATATATTTTTATCAAATTGTTTAAACAATATTGTTATTTAACTTCAATTAATTGAAGTTGGCCGTTGAAATAAAAAATAAAATAAATTTTTTTTTTTTTAATATTTTTTCTAAGCAAATCGTCATCGTTTAAAGTATGATTTTCTTATTTTGATAATTTACAATCATGCGGAGGTCCGGTGGGAAACCCGATAGAAACCGACTTCGGATATCCGGTCTTTGTTGACTGCTTCTTTCTGCTAGTACTGCCACTGCTGCTTTTTGATTCTGATGTTGCCACTGCTGCTTTACTCTCATGTGACAACAACAACAACATCATCATCATCATCATCATCATCAACACAGCCTTTTGGGTTATTTTTTTTGTCTTTCTTTCTTTCGGATCTCAGCCACGGACCGTCCCGTGACGACACACAAAAATTGCAAAAAAAAAATAAATAAATAAATAAACTCCCCAGCTTTGGATTGATTGTAATCAGTGGTAGTAGTAGTAGCAATCAAGTTTTTTCATATTTTTTTTTAAGGGGAAACCTGACTTTAACTGAGGTTTAACTGAGGTAGTTATCATTTTGCTTCTAGAAGATTTTTTTTTATTAATTAACTAGTCATAACGGTCTTAGGTATAAATAACATTGGCTTTTTTTTAAAAAAAAATAAACAAAAATAAAACATAAAGACCGCTTAATAAGGATTTGTTTTGATTCTGGAACTTAGCAACAGTATCTCAGATAGTTTTCAACTATCACTAATATCGGAATAACACAGTGTAAAATAAGATATATATTGAGAAAAAAAAAAAGAAAGAAAAAAAAATCATTATCATCATCTACAACAATTCCAATCAAAACCATCTTTTAAACACCTTTTTTTTTTTAACCTTATCGTCTTTTGGTGCCCACCTCATTTCTAGCCACGTGTGCTTGGAAATAAGATTTTATGTTCCTTAAGGAGGGTTTCCTAGTTTTTTAAAAATAAAAAAATAGGCCTCTAAATGAAAATATTTGTTTGATCAAGCATTAACCACTTGAAATTTAAAAAAATCTCTTTAAGTATTCTTTTACTATATAACTTACACTCTTGCCAAACAAAAAAAAAAAAAAATTAAAAAATAAAAAAAACAATCTTTTGTAAGATTAAGCCTAGAAAAAATGAAAAAAAAAAATTTTAAATAAACATAAATATCAATATTAAAATTGGAAAATGAAAAAAAAAAAAAAACTTAGATTTGCCACACCTTTATTTCAAAAAAATTTTAAAATAATAAAAAAAGTTACTCCGACACGGGGAATCGAACCCCGATTTCCACGGTGAGAGCGTGAGGTGATAACCATTACACTATATCGGATTTCTTACAAACAAAATTTTATAGTTTGTTTTGTCGTGATTTTCTTTAGAATTTACAATTTACAAAATATTTTTGCACTCTCAATAAGGGAAAGGGCTAGATGGTGTAAAGGATAACACGTTCGCTCAAAAGCGGAAGATACTGGGTTCGATTCCCAGAATACCCCCTTTTCCTGAGGATGTGTACGGGAGTATACACCTAGACTGAAAAACCATAGGCTACCCTGGTTACAGGAATGCCGACTCTTCCGTACAGTCTAAATAGCCTGCAGGTGATTGCGGGCCGTATCTCTGGCGGAAGACATTAAGAAATACATGGGCGTCCGTGAAGATAAGTGGAAATGGGTTGGGAAGGTTTTGGGACCGACAGACTGGTTCTCCCTGTTCCTCGTAAGCTGGCATCAGGGCCCATCTTCCGGGCTACCGGAGACGCACAGAACAGAAACCACCCGTGCTAAAAAGGTACAAATGAAAACCGGCAAGTCACATAGTCAGACAATAAAAGGATAGCGCAGATGCTGATGTTATATAGTTCTATAACCCTTGAATAAAAACAAACAAACAAACAATTGCGCTCTCAGAAACCCTTGAATAAAAACAAACAAACAATTTGCACTTCCAGCGTTGAAATGTACTGATAATCTTTCCAAAATTGTCACGGGAGTGATCATGAAGAAAGATAATCGAAGGATCTTGAGTAATATTACTCAGTTTCGCACAGGCCATGGCAACTTTGGCGCATGGTTTAAAAAGTTTGGAATTGAAAAGGATGGTTACAACTGCAAATGTGGAGAGCTGGGACCAGTTCATCATATTTTGGTTGAGTGTCCTTTGCTTGAAGATGAAAGAAAAGGATTGAAACGGATATCTCCAGAGATGGACATGTCGACTCTCTTAAACAGTTTAACTGGCTTACAAGAGATTGTAAGCTTTATCTCTGCTTGGAGGGATTAAGAAATACAAATACAGCGTTGATGAAGACAAGTGGAGATAAGTTGGGAAGGTTTGGTTATTTTTAACCCCCTTGTTCCTCGTAAGCTGACATCAGAACTTATTTTCGGGCTGTTGGAGATGCAATGTTGAAGCCAAAATGAAAAGATATATATACATATATTCATATAGTATGGACAAGAAGGATAGCGCAGATGTTATATGATTCTATAACCCTTGAATGAAAACAAACAAACAAATTTTGCATTTGAGTAATTTCAAGCATAATTTTATTAAAAAAAACCAAATATAGGTTTTTTTTTTTTTTTCAACATAGCTAGAATATTATCAAAACTAACTCTATTAATAAGCATTTGTTAACATTGAAATGAGAAATTATATCAATTGCAAAGCCAATAAATAATTGTTTGATTCTTATCCTCATCATCATTATCTTTATCTTTAAATAAAAACAAAACAAAAAAGCGTATATTGATGTCATAAATCTCTTTTTTTTTTTTTTTGCTATCCAAAGCCATGGTAATTACACTAAACTACTTTTTTTTCAACCATGTGGGTTCTTTTTTTTTTCTTTCTTGCTTTCTTTAAACACGTTATTACACAAGATCGGCCCCATGTTAATCCAAACAAATAATTCTCTTTAAAATTCAGTGGTTCGCTACGCTCACATCTAGATAGGCGTAGCTTTCTAATAATTTGGGGGGGGTTCCCCTAAAAATGTACAATACAATATGTTTGATTCAAAAAAAAAAAAAAAAAAAAAAAAATTGGGTATGGTTAAGGATACGATTACATAAAGTTAATACCTAAGTTTAGTCAGAAAGGATTAGAATTCGTTCAGAAATGTAATATAGAGAGATGTTTATCAATGTGTGGCGCATGGCTGTGAGGAGGATCTTGGAAGGGTTTATTTAAAAAAAAAAAACCAAAAAAACCAAAAATGCAAGCAACAGCGGATAGAAGTATATTGTACACCCAACGGAGCCCCGTAATTTTTTATTCAATCGGAAATCCGAAATAAAAGAGATTAAAAAAAAAAAAAAAAAAAGATAATATCAAGTGTTTGATAAATTGAAAGAAAGAAAAAAGAATACTAAATCATTTGATATAATGATTTAAAATAAAATGGTCAACTCAATTCATCTCCGGTTAAGTAATTATTACCAGGTTTTGTGTAACTAAACTTGAAATGTAACAAACAATATATATATATATACATACATCAACACCATCTACATTCCAAAATTTGCCATACTTTTGGGTACATGTGAGATGATCTCATTTTCTAAAAACATTGTGCCACAGCCACACACATATTTTCGGATTCTCCACCAAAAAAGATATAAAAAAAAAGAATAATAATAAGTACTGGAGCTCCATAAGATTTTTAAATCCCCCCTCACCCAAGCCACAATTTTGAATAGAATAAGCCACAGAAATTGGCTACTGAGAGGTCAAATTTTTAGCAAAATAAAGAGAGAATCAAGAAAAAAAAGAAGAAATGAATCTTTTTTTTAATAAGAAAAGAAATTTAAATTAAATTAAATTAAAATTAAAGAATTAGGGATATAGAATAAAATATACAGTTTGATTAATATAGAAGAAATTAGGTTTCAAGATAAATATAAAGAAAGAAAGAAGTTTGAAGGAAAGAGAAACAACGTTTGCGAGAAAAAGAAAAAAAGAAGTTAAAAAAGAGAGAAAAAAAAAGGGAAAAAAAGAGGGGTTTATATAAGAAAGCTTAGAAAAGTGAATGGATCTTTGATTAATATGAAATAAAGCAAACAAAAGGAAATATCGTTATTATTGGTCATTTAAGGAAGGTTTATGGGGAGGGAAAACCCCCATTTAGAAGAATAAAAAAAAAAACAAAAAACAAAAAAAAAAGACTTGAGAAAGAATTTACAAATGTTCAAGGTAAGTTTTGTAAAAAAAAAAAAAAAAACGTAAGAAAGAATTGTAAAAAAAAATAAAATAAAATAGATATTATTCATAAGAAACTTTAACCGGATTAACAATGAACTAGAAAAAGGGGAAATATTTATAATAATAAATAAAAATAAAATAAAATAAAAAAAGGGACGTTTGATTTCTGCAAGGGACAACACCTAGTTAAGTAAATAAAAAAAATTTAATAATGGAGGGAGAGAGAAAGAAACTACCTGGTTGAGTAAATAAAAAAAATTAATAATGGAAAGAGAAAGAAACTACCTGGTTGAGTAAAAAAAAAAAAAAAAAAAAAAAAAAGAGTATGCAATGAAATCATTAATCAGAATCAGTTTATTATAAATTTCTTTTTTAGGAAATGGGCGTAACTGAGGTACTTCTTAAGATACTTTATTGGTTTTTTTTTTTTTTTTTGAATCATAATGAATCATGGTAAGGTACTGTTGTACTAAGGTGGTAAACAATTTTTTTTTTTTATTTTTTGGTTTTCTGGGGTAATTTTTACGCGCCACACTAAATAAAATGGGGGGGAGAAAAAAATAATAATAATTAAGAATAAAAGTAGTAAATAGTGCCCATAAAAAAAAATTAAACTTACATTCTACTCATACAAAAAAAAAATGATAAAATTTTTTTTAACTGTCAACCACTACCAGCCACTCGGAAAAATTATAATACACACCCTCCATTCTCTCATGGAAAAACTCAACCAGTGTTTAATAAAAATTACCAAATATCAAAATGAACTTCAAGATATTTGCCACCTTTACCCTACCTTTAAAAAAATAAAAAATCTACAATAAGATTATTAAAATATTTTATAAAAATATATATAATTTTTAAAACTTGATATTATTTAGAAAAAAAAAAAAAAAGTATTATACATTACGACCTTCTTCTTCTCACATACAAATTGATTTCATTATCGATAAGCTTATCAAAATATCATCAGCCTTTTATTACATCACCGCAAAATTTTAATCAGAAACAAAGGTTTTATTATTATTATTATTATTATTATTATTATTATTAAACAAACATCACTAAATATTAAATACTAAATTCATTTGGACTCTGTATTCTCCAAAATTCTTCCGGTCTTTTCATTCTCAATAGATCGCACATCTTCAGAATACACACTGGGTGGTGGCACAGGAGGTTCTTCTCCCTTTGCAGAGTTGTACAAAAGAATACCATTCTCTGCCGCATGCTTACGCTCTTCACGTTTATACAATGGCAAAAGGAAAAACGAAGCCCACAGAATCATGCAGAAAGTAGCTGTGGCTGTGAACGAGTAACCCTTGAGATATCTTGGAGCGTCAACAGTTTTCCACACAAATGCAGATGTCAGCGCTGTACTTGCCTGGCCAATCATGTTCATTGAAACTACTGTAATGGCACGGTGTTGAGGGTTGTGACGACAGCCATCAGCAGCCCATGAATAGTTGACAGTAGATGCAGCCCATCCGTAATATTGCAAACAGAAGGCAAACCAGATGACTCCCTCAGGTACATCCCAGATTGACAGAAGCAAATTACCGAGGAAATTGAGGGATTGTGAATACATGATGGCCCCCCACTTAGACCGGCCGAGATCAGAAATCAAGGAAGTGGTGAAAATGTGGAGAATACCAAGAGCTGGGGTAATAGTTGACAATTGGTTGACTTTAGGGATGGAGTATCTGCCCAGACTCTTGAGCCACAAGAGGTAGGCACCAGAAGAACCGTTGGAGGTGTTCCAAGATAAAACATTCAGCATAACATAACCGTAGTACTTCCAGTCGCCCAAAATGTTTTTCCAAAGTTCAATGTTAAAGAATTGAGGTCCTTCAGTTTCCAACGCAATATTAGCCTCACGTAATCTCTTACGAGCCACATAAACGTCTTGGTTGTTGAGCAAAATGGAATAAGTTTTTGTCGGGGTCCCCGGGAGTGACCAAAACCCAATAACACCAATTGGTATAGTGATAATTGCATCGATAATAAACATCCAGCGCCAGCCTTCAAGTCCATTGGTCATGTGCAGGTTTTGGTAGGCCGCGGATTGTAGCAATCCAGCCGTCAGAATGCCAATCATTTGGCCAAAGTAGTAGATACCGCCACGCCGCGCGTACTCGTGGGGCTTGTACCAAGACCCAAAGAGGTAGTGGATAGTAGGGTAAAAGGCAGACTCGAACACACCAACAAAGAATCTAAAGGCTTGAAGCTGACCCACGGTTTTAGCGCGATAAGAAGCAAGGGTGAAAAGACCCCAGCCAAGATCCATAAAGGGCAAAATGTAGTGAGTGGGATAGCGGTGAATAAGATACATGAAGGGAATCTGGAACACAACAGAGCCTACTGTATAGACAATCTGTGTATTGACAAGATCATTACCCTTCATACCGAGATCTTCCTTCATACCTGAGACATAGGCATTGTTAAGGTTAGACTGGTCAAGGTATTTGACCCAGTACATGCAAAGCGAGAAAAAGGCAAGCACCAGGTCTAATTTCAAAATCAAGCGTTTTTCCTCTGGTGTGTCACTAGCATCAAACCAGTGGTACCACTTGTGTTGGGCCTGCTTCTCAGATTTGGTTTTGTATTCGTACTCGTTGAAAATGGCCCACCATTTGCGATTGGCTTCATCACGAATCTCCCATTCAGGCTCTGATAATGAAGTAGTTACTGTTGTTGCTTCTTCATCTTTTTCTGAAGTTTCTTGTCGGCGAGTCGCGATGATGGCTTCAAGGCGCTCGGCTTCGTACTCTTCGTCAATCTCTTTGAGATGAGGGAAGTAAGGTCGTAAGGTATCTCTCCAAGTCATTATTATTTTTTTTTTCTTTTAATTAAAAAAAATAGATGTGAAAAAAGAAGAAGAAGAGAATAATGATGATGATGATGAAAAATAAAAAAAGAAGAAATAAAAAAAAAAATAAAAAAACCAAGGGAAATCCATGTCCTTTTAAACTAAAGACCTGACTATTAAATACAAATCATTTTCTATGAAAATTTTACGTCTTGAGGACTTGTTTAAAGTCAAAAAGTCTTGGCTTGATGTAAAAGATTTAGTGAGTAGAATTGTCTTTTTTATTTTTTTTATTTTTTTTATTTTTTTTATTTTTTTTATTTTTTATATATTATATAAATAATATACGGAGAATACCAACGTGGGGTCCGTCCTCAGTACAACACGCTTAATTCAAGCTTAAATACAAGGGACTGAACTGTAACTGGTACTAAAATAGTATATATTTAGTATTAATAAAAGTTCTTTCTTCCCTTTGCCCCCACCAGATAATTTATAAATGTGTCCATCAAAAAAAAAATAAAAATAAAAATAAAAAAATTGAATTAACTGCAAACAAAAACAACAACAACAACTTGTGTAAAAAAAATATTTATCTATATTCATAGTGGTTTTTTAAATTTTTTTTTTTTTTTTTTTGTTTGCTTATTTTTTTCCCTTAAAAGGTCCAAATTCCCGATTGCTTTAACTTTTTATTATAATATTTTATTATTTTAATTTTTAATTTTTAATTTTTTTTTTTTTTTTTCAGTTCAAATATTCTAAAAAAATTTTTTTTTTTTAAATTTTTACATCAAGTTATCAGTACGGCTGAGACTGACTAATTGCCAATTTTGACACTCTGCGCATACTGCCGCTCACACAAAAAATGACCTTTTTTTTATTTTTTTTGTTTTAAAACCATCAAAATCACAATGGCGTCTTGATGCCTGGAAAAAAGACAATTCCACGTGACTCGGAATATCTTCGCTACCACCGTTTTAAGAACTTCACACAATACTATTTTTATAAAAGGAAACATCTATTAGGAAACTAAGAATACGTAAAGAAAATTTACAACAACAACAACAAAAAAAAACAACCAAACAATTACTGCTTCTTTTCATCAGATAGATCATCGATAACGAAGTGCTCACGTTCAATCTCATCACTATCACTGAGAGCGCTGGGAGCTACAGGAGGAATTTCTGGAGGAACTTCGCCCTTAGCTGAATTGTATAGGAGAATGCCCTGTTCATGAGCATATTTGCGTTCTTCCTTCTTATAAAGAGGCAAAATGAGTGTGCCCCAAATCATCATGACAAAAGCAACGGTTCCTGTAAAAGAGTAGCCCTTAAGGAAGCGTGGGGCTTCGACTGTCTTCCAAACAAGAACTGAGGTGAAGGCTGTGGTGGCTTGTCCAATCATGTTCATAGACACAACTGTAATGGCGCGGTGTTGCGGGTTGTGGCGCATAGCATCAGATGCCCATGAATAGTTAACTGCAGATGAAGCCCAGCCAAAATATTGTAAACAGAATCCAAACCAAATCGCACCTTTAGGAATGTACCAAACAGCTAACAGAATATTACCCAATAAATTAAAGGTCTGAGAGAAAATCAGAGCTCCCCATCTGCTTCGGGCGTGATCTGCAAGTGCACCTGTCATGTAAATCCAAATAATACCAAGGGCAGGAGTGATGGTAGAGTACTGGTTAACCAAGGGAATAGAGTACTCCTTAAGAGACTTGAGCCAGAGCAAGTAAGCACCAGAACTACCGTTACTGTTGTTCCAACCCCAAATGTTCAAAAACACAAACATGTAGTACTTCCAATCCCAAAGAAGATCCTTCCAAAGTTGAATGTTGAAGAATTGAGGGCCTTCAGTCTCAAGAGCGATGTTAGCCTTGCGCAGACGTTCACGAGCAATGAAAATATCCTCATCAGTCAAAAACAGAGAGTAGCACTTTTTGGGGACACCGGGCAACACAAAGAAACCAATAATAGCAACGGGAATGGTAATAATGGCATCCACAATGTACATCCATCTCCAGCCATCAAGACCGTTAACACCAGTAAGATTTTCAACACAAGATGCAGTAACCAAACCACTGGTCAACAGACCCAACATCTGTCCAAAATAGTAGATACCACCACGGCGAGTGTACTCGGAGGGTTTATACCAAGAACCATAAAGATAGTGGATTGTGGGGTAAAAGGCCGACTCAAAGACACCGACAAAGAAACGAAGGGCTTGAAGCATGCCAACAGAAGTAGAACGGTAGACTGCAAGAGTGAAAAGACCCCAAGCAATATCCATAGCAGGAAGAAGAATGTGAGTGGGGTAACGGTGGATCAAATACATCATAGGAAGCTGGAAAACAACCGAACCAACGGTATAAACGACTTGAGTGTTGACAAGGTCATTGCCCTTCATGCCAAGATCTTCTTTCATGCCTGAGACATAGGCATTGTTGAGGTTAGACTGATCGAGATATTTGACCCAGTACATGACGAAGGAGAAGAAACACAAAACAATATCAATCTTGATGATAACTCTGCGCTCCTCAGGAGAATCGTTGACGTCAAACCAGTGGTACCATTTGTGCTCAGTGACATTTTCACCAGTACGGTGTTCCTTATACTCAAACTCGTCAAACAGGGCCCACCACTTGCGATTTGCCTCATCACGGACCTCATATTTAATTTCCTTTTGTTCACGGTCTAAAGTGAAACGGACCTTATTATCGCTAGGGATTTTCTCGCCATCGGCATCGAGAGGTGTAGAATACTTTTGAACAAACACTTCCTCATCGATTTCTCTCAAGCGAGGAATAAATGCGGGAAGCGAAATATTGCTGAACTTTTGTTTGAATCCTTGAAACTTTTCTTTAACTGTCATTGTTAAGATGATAAAAATAGAAAGCTGATGAAGATAGAGAATTAAAAAAGCAAAAAAAAAAATTTCATGGAGAATGGGTCTTGTTTAAATACTTTTTATTCATTGTTAATTCCGGATTCATATCCGTAGTTTAACGAAAAAAAAGAACCATGTTTTCCGTCATTTTTTTTTCTTTTTAAAATGACTTAGAACCAATCTATTCTTAATCGGGCTCAAGTATCCACTTAGAGATGAACTGAGTGATTGAGGATTTTTGAATAAGAAAAATAAAATTCACTTCAATTTTTTTTTTTTTTTTTTTTTTACAAAATGTCACTCGCAGCAAGCATCGGGTACAACGGTTGGTACTGCTCAAATAAACTATTTCATATAATGAAATGTACCTAATAGTAGTTGTAGTAAAAATATTGGTCCTTCCTAAAAAAAAAAAGAATTGTTTTACAAACTTTTCAAAGAAACTGTGGAGTACTTTTGAAATGTCCTTCTTTTCTCTATACAATCCTCAAGCTCTATATTTTTTTAACGAAGCCATGATGGTGATCTAAAGTTCATTTCTTGGGAGGTTTGGCAACTGTCATCGCATTATGAACATCAGCCGCTGGGCTAAGAAACGACCAAGCAAAAGCCAAGAAAGATACGTTGTTATTATTATTCATTTTTCTACTATTTCTAAAAATGTATAATGTTTTTTTTTTTTTTTTTTTTTTTTGGAGGGGGCAGTAGAAGCTCTCCGTGGTTTTCACCGTAATTATTTTTTTTTTTTACGAAAGATTTTTTTTTTTTCACATGGATTTTTTTTTTTGTTGAGAAGCTGCCCTTTAAATTTTTTAAAAACAAGGAAGTACGGCTGGCTATAAGAATTTTTTTTTTTTTGGGAAAGATAATTATCTGTACTAGAAAGCTTAGTCACTTAATCCACAAAATGATCTTCGGTTTATTTACTAAAAAAAAAAAAAATTTTTAAAAAAAAAAGCCACGAATTTCAGACTTCAAGTATTCAATTCGTTTGTTTTGATTCCGAAGACTCCTTTTTTTTTAAAAAATTTTTTTTTTTTAAAGTACAACTTTGATAAAAAAAAAACGGTTCCTACCATTGGAGCTTAAAATTACATCCCGATGCTCGGCAAGGGAGGACCTTTTCTTTTGTTTGTGTTCACTCAACCCTCTTGCCGACATGACGATTCTGCAAGGCTGGAAAATGCAATTCCACGTGACCTTTTTTATACTATAGTTAGAGTCTCGAGGCTAAGTTGAATGATATCCACCAGTTTCTTCAAAAGCCGAATAAGATACAGTAGAAACTTCAGATATATTCATTCATAGGCTCCCTTAGTCATTTCTATTTGTCTAGAATAAATTGAAAGCCTTTGCGTTATCGCTTTGGTCCTTTGAACCGACATTGAGCTGCTCAATTTTTTTTTTTTTTAAAAAAAAAGGTTTTAATAAATTTATTTGCGAACGGCTGAACATTTTCCACAAAAGGAAACTTGTAACTACATCATCATACTCTCAAGTGATTTTAAAGTAAAAAATATATATGTCTAAGCAAAGATGAATAAAAAAAATCATTTACGTTAACTAGCCTAAGCTTGCCAAGCGGATAAAATTTTGATTTTAATATTAGTTTTTTTTTATTTTTTTATTTTTCAACTAAAGTACAATGGATTTTTCATGAAAAATAAATTATGGCGTTAGAAAAAAGTACCCATTGGTCAGCAAAAAGTGTTTAATCTTGAGACCAGCAATAATAGTAGCTCTGGCAATCAAAATCCCCTGAACCTAAAAGAATAATTGCAATTCGCAATTTGCAATGTCAATATACATATATTTATACAATTCTGATAAATTAAGAGAAAAATATGGAGATGAAAGGAAAAGTAACGACATTTACAAAAATGTTTCAGTTGGGGGACCAATTCACTGTAGTTTTAAAGAAGGTTACAGAAAAACTGTACCTCAAAATCAGGTCAATAGGGCTATTTGTAAAGAAAAAACAAAGAAATTTATGAAGTTATTACTATTATATACAGAAGAAAACATTTCTTTCTGAATGGTTTAAAAAATAATATATTTTTCTTTAGAAAAAAAAGGAAACCTAGCCAGTCATAAGTAAAATTACGCGATTGATGACGGGTTACGGCAAATTTGACATTAAAGGATTTAAAATAGTAGAAATTTGTTTATTGAAAAAAAAAAAAAAAGAAGTCTATCTATTCTATTGGAGCGTGTTATGAAAATTGTGAGGTCAACTTTGATTGAGTGGTCTTTGTTGAAAAAGAAAAAAAAAATTATATGCTCACTTATATCACAAATGAAATTTTTCAATATTTTTTTTCACTTTCAAAGGTGGCTTGCAGAATAACGGGATAGCTTGCTTTATCTCTGTTATCGTATAAAATTTTATTTTATTATATTATATTATACTGTAATAAAAAGAAAAGAAAAGAATACATAGTGCTGAAGGGTGTAAGAATAAGTTGAAAAATTTTAGTTAATGGGCTTATTGTACATCGTCTGCAGGCATTAGGTAATGCTATACAACTGCTGTAAATTTGAATCAAAACTAATGTTTGTTTGTTTTTATTCAAGGGTTAAAATCAAAAATAACACCAAATTTTAAAATATATGATTGGAGATTTTTTTTTAGTTCAATGAGGTATCGGATATATACTGGAGATGCTCATCATTTATGTTTTTTTTTTTTTTTTTTTTTTTTTTTACAACAATTGAATGGAAAAGCTTCTTCTCCTTATAATTAATTATTAACATTGGTATATTTTTTTATCCTACACTAACACAATACTAAGCCAAGAAGTCATATTAACTTTTTCTTATAATTGTTTTAAAATAAACATCATATCACCCTATGGTATTAGTTTATATTGAAGAAATATACAGAAACTGGTCAATTTTTATTACATCCAATAATTTACATATGAAAGAAAGTCAAAAAAGGTATTTTTTTTTACATTTCTTTTACTAATAACATATTGAGCTCATGATTTTTTGAACAAAAGTATGTCTCACGCAATTTTATAAATTGATCATTCAATTGTAACAAATTCTTCTTGTGAAACTTGAAAAAAAATATATATATAATTAATATAGCCTTGTTATATTTTAAGAAGTCTCTAGATAACTTTTGGGGGTTTAAAATATTAATTTCTGTTTGGTTGTATAGTTTATAAAGAAATTTTAGTTAAATGAATGCTATCAGTGATAAAACGAGATGCTCCTGAAATTTCTCTTATTTTATAGTATTCAAACACTGTTTTTAGAAAACTATAGAACTTAACTGTGTTTTTTGGGATGTATATGGGAAATTTATTTTACTTTCATAGTATAAATTGTTTTTAATATAACATAGCTTTGTAATTGTTAAATGGTAGTAAACCTATTTTGATTTTGTAGAGCACTTTTGTTTCAATGAAAACATAACTAATTGTATCTTACTTTTATTTAAAATAGTAGCTTTTTTTATCAGTAATAATACTTTAATTATTAATAAAAATTGTTTTTGTGGTATTATTCTGGGGATACTTTTTATCTTCTTTTCTTTTTTCTTTATGAATCAGCATCTAAATGGGGGTGCTTAGATGTAATTTGGTCATTCATTCGAGCAACGACTAGCTAATTTAAAAACTTCTTTTGTAATTTACTTTCCCAAAATCAAAAAAAAAAAGTTTTATACCATTTAGAAAATGAATTGATTATTGGTATTTAGACTTCTGGTTGTTTTTTATTGAAAATTGAAGTAAAAGTTATGAGTTCTTTAGTTGGGTCTCTCTTAGTTGAACCTAACTATGACTTAGTAAACATAGTCATGCTGTATATCTGAGTATAAACTTTTTTGGTATTTTAGAAAACTGGTACTGGAAAACTAAGATCCATATGCAATATGCAATATCTTAACCTAACCCATATGAAAATCTTATTTAGAAGCTTTTTTTGAAGTTATTTATAAAAACCCAAACCCTTGCATAATACTCCCTATCCATTTATTTATGACTAATCTTATATTTTGTTCACTCTAAATTCAAGCTCTTATGCAGTCTATTAGTTTTTCCATGTTTACCAGGTATAATCCATTTTGTTGAAGAAGTTTTTATTCATTCGTAGGAGTAAATTTATTCTAAAACATTTCATAATATTTCTCTTCTTTCTTGTTTGTGATTTCATCGCAAAAGACTAAATGGTAAATAACCAGTTAGTTATTTACTTTAGTCTGACATCCTTCTAGCTTTATTACTGTATCAAATAATTCCAGTGATTAATAGTTAATGTTGCTTTAAGCCTCTGCTGTACCAATATCATCAAATAAGCAGGAAAGCTATATAGTTAACCTGTAGATTTTATACTAAACATCAATCCTAAATGTGTCGTAGAAATCACTAGTAAAATTTTGAATTATTCAGACTAGGCCTACATCTTTAACTTTTACAATCAAATCTAATCATGTTTCGGAAACTTATCGATTAAAAATAATTTTAACAATAAAACAAACAATTTAAAATGCTCAAATATGGCTTACCGTTAAATTGTAAGGTCTGGAGTAGATTGCAGTCTTGTACTATCATTAATTTATTGGACTTTTATGAAGATGACAATATTTTTTAATGTATTTGATGTTTGAAAATAATAAATTAATCGATTGTTTAATAATTTCTAAACTCATTGAGAACAATTTGTTAGAGCATAGATTCTGCATATGTTATCCAAAGATTATTTTTTTTTTCTTTTATCTGTAGACCATCACATAGTTTTGAGTTTTGAGTTTTATCATAAGGGTGCTTTAGAATTATTTAGTTTAAGCAATGAATATAATTTAATGCAAAAACTAAAAAAAAAAAGAATGAATCTTTCATTTTTGAATGTGTTTATGTTAATGAGTATTTGTGTGGCGTATGAAAAGTGAAGAGAAAAGTCCAATGTTAGCAGTTACCGGAGCCCGTGATTATGTCGGATATCCGAACAAGAGATATCAAATAAGAAGAAAAAAATATAAGAGGGAAGAAACATTTGATTAAAATAAATAGTCGGTCAAGTCAAGTTTCTCCGATTTTTTTAGGGAAAAATATTTAGGACTTCTGCTCTATGCCACAGTCACATACTTATTTAGACTTTCCCCCGAAAACATGTGTGTTTAGGTGTGCTAGGAATTTAAAATGTCATTTCACCCTCCCCCTCTCCACCCAAGCCACAATTTTGAGTGAAATAAGCCACAGAAATTGGCAACTATGCAAAATGGTTAAATTTTGGAGCATTTTGAAAAAAAAAAAGAATTAGATATTATTCAATGAAATGTGTTTTCAATAAAAAAACTAAAGATTAAAATTAAAATTTTGAGATCTTTATATTGATTTAAGAAATTAAAAATCGTTTGAAATATAGGAAAGAAAAAAGTAGTTGAAAAGTAGTTATATTAAGAAGAAAAAAAAAAGGAAAGATATATAGATAAGAACTTGAAGGTAAAAAAAAAAGTGACATAATTATGTGTTTATATAAAAAAAAACATCAAAAGATTATCCAGATCCAATTTCCTATATATAAAAAATATATTAGGAGTAATATCAAAGTATTTTTTTAAAAAAAGTTTGAAAATGTGGAGAGAAATAAGAAATAATTTACAAAGATGCAAGGTACAATTTGTAAAAAAAACGTCATAAGAAAAATAATTGTAAAAAGGGAAAGAGAAATAAAATTGAAAAGGACCGATTTTTAAAAGAAACTTTTGCCGATTAGCAATAAACAAGTAAAAGGAGTGATGATTAAGTGGAATTAAAAGAAAACGGTATATTTTCTGCAAGGGACAAGACTATGTGGGAATAAATTAGAAATAAACGAGCTAGTTGAGTAAAAAAAACGTGCAATAAAATAATCATTTTGAATCATTTTAAAATATATTTCTTTTTTAGGGGATGAACATATTTCAGGTACCGGTATAGTTACTGTCAATTAAAATTTGGGAAATAATGGAGGAAAATGCATCATAGCCAAGATCATTCATAATAATGAGCTTTAGACGCCACACTTAAAATCTAACACACATATAAAGTTTAAATAGCTTCCATAATTAAACTAAATTTAAAAAAATAAGCAACTCAACTTTACCACCAGCCACACCAACTTAAAAATCAATATATTTTTATCATTCAAGGACTTGACATGCTTGTCAAATAGAAGTAGAGAGAAAGCTGGACTTGATATTTAAAGGATTATGATTTTAGTTTAAGTGACTTTAAAATTTTTTTATATACTTGTAAATGTATTCAACAGCAAGTTTATGAGAAATAAATAGGTTTTTTAAAAGTACTTTACAAAAACTTTGATAGTCAAAATCAGAAACGTTATGATCTAATCTGTTTAAACAATAAGTTATCACTTATTGATCTTTTGCCATGTTCTGGAGTTAAGCAGATTTAAAGAAAAAATAGAGTTTACTAAGCTTATTCTAAGCTTACCAAATATCAACTATCTTGAAAAAATGGTAGATGCCACTGTGCCACACATAATTAATAGTAAGGCTTATATGAGAGTTCAAAAAGAATCTGGGAGTAAGTGGGAAAATGAAGACTTGGGCTCAAACAGCCCTAACGTTCTTCAAAATCCCTTTAAGATATATAGAAAAAACAAATAAAACATATATTATATACTGAAAACTCTAAATCTTTTTTTCTTCCTCAATGACAAAGTGTTCTTGAACGTAATCCTCTTCATCGCTCAGTGTTTGTGGAACTGATGGGGGAGTCTCCCCTTTGGCCGAGTTATACAACAAAATGCCTTGTTCATGTGCATGCTTGCGCTCATCTTTTTTATAAAATGGAAGCATCAGCGTTGTCCAAATCATCATAACCACAATCACAGTACAAGTAAATGAATAACCTTTAAGGTATCGAGGGGCTTCAACAGTTTTCCACACAAGCACAGACGTGAATGCTGTAGTTGCTTGGCCAATCATGTTGATGGAAACAACAGTGATGGCACGTTGCTGAGGATTATGTCTCATGGCGTCTGCAGCCCACGAGTAGATGACTGATGAAGAAGCCCAACCAAAGTATTGAAGACAAAAGGCAAACCAAGTAGCACCCTTAGGGATGTACCACACAGCTAGCATTATATTCCCGACAAGGTTAAACACTTGTGAAAATATAATTGCTCCCCATCTAGATCTCGCGTGATCGGCTATGGCACTTGTTAAATAAATCCAAATGATACCTAACGCTGGCGTAATGGTAGAGTACTTATTAATCATCGGAACTGAGTATTCTTTAAGTGATTTCAACCAAAGAAGGTAGGCACCCGAACTGCCATTACTATTGTTCCAAGCCCAAATTCCAAGGATAACATAAGCATAGTACTTCCAATTCCACAATAAGTCTTTCCATAGAGTCCAGCTAAAAAATTGTGGCCCTTCAGTCTCAAGAGCAATGTTAGCTTTGCGCAAACGTTCACGAGCAACAAAAATGTCTTCATCTGTAAGAAAAAGTGAGTAGCATTGTTTAGGTACACCAGGAAGCATATAAACACCCAAAACAGCTACTGGCAATGTAATAATTGCATCCACAATATACATCCAGCGCCAACCATCTAAACCATGAACACCCGTTAAATTTTCATAACATGAAGCAGTAATAAGACCACTAGTTAGGAGACCGAGCATTTGACCAAAGTAATAAATACCACCACGACGTGTGTACTCTGCTGGCTTATACCAGGAACCATAGAGGTAATGAATTGTGGGATAAAAAGCAGACTCAAAAACACCAACAAAAAATCGAAGGGCTTGTAGCATACCAACAGATGTAGAGCGATAAATAGCCAATGTAAACAGACCCCAGGCAATATCCATTGAGGGTAGCAAAATATTTGATGGATATCGGTGGATCAAATACATCATAGGAATTTGAAATACAACAGAACCAACAGTATATACAACTTGAGTATTAACCAGGTCGTTACCTTTCATGCCAAGATCTTCTTTCATGCCAGATACATAGGCATTGTTGAGGTTAGACTGGTCAAGGTATTTGACCCAATACATGACAAATGAAAAAAAGCAAAGCAATATATCAAGTTTGATAATGAGACGACGCTCTTCAGGTGAATCATTTTCATCAAACCAATGATACCACTTGTGATTGACTTTTCGTTCCTTATCTCGATGCTCTTTATATTCGTATTCATCAAAAAGTGACCACCACTTTCGATTAGCTTCATCGCGCACTTCATAAACTAACTCATTTTTTTCTTGATTAACTGTAAATTGCTCTCTATTATTTGTTTTTTCTTTAGACGAAAATTTATCAATGAAGTATTGCTCATCGATTTCTCTCAAATGAGGAACATATGGATGAATTTTTTGCTGAAAGTTTCGGAACTTTGATTTAAAATTTTCAAATGTCATTTTTTATTTGAGCTGCCAAAGAAAAAGGATAAAAATGATTTTAAATGCGAAAAATATAGATTCTTAAATAGATTAAAATTTCACTCCACAATGGCTACCGAATGAGAAAATTACGACGGGCTCCGTGTTAACCCTTCAAAAACTAGGACATGTTGAAATTAACAAAAAATCAAATAATCACAACATAACAATCACGGTTTAGATATTAAGCTCTGAAGTGTGGTCCCATAACTTAAACCTGTTTTATTTCAGATGTTTTCGTAGACATATTAGTTTAAAAAAGAAAGTACACCCAGGAACAAACCTTTTCAATTGAAATTATCTACACGGCTGAAGACTTTTTTTTGCTTAAAATGGAAGTTTAATAATTTCACAAGTTAGGCTCGCTCACTTCTTCCCAAATATGTCAAGTTTTTTTTTTTCAGGTCCTTTAAAACATATTGTCTTCGGTGAATATATATCGTAAGCCATTAAATTTGAGGCTTTTAAAGATAGGCTACCTAAAAATACTATCCCAATTCTACTATATGTCCGCTATTTTCGAAACAATTATTTATGAAGAAACATAATTACTATAATACAATTCCACATGATTTAAGTCTTTTAAAAAAAGTATATGATTTAGATTGAATATAGGAAACTTGTAAATATTTCTACCGAACCCGACGGGATTTAATAGCTCTTTTTCTTTCTCTTTCTCTTCGGTTATTTGTGTCAACGTGCCCTAAATCTTTTCAAGCTTAGGGGTACTGGACTTTAATTGAAAATATATATATATATATATATATATATATATATATATATATATATATATGGGCTAGAAGAGAAATTGTCTTTTGTCATTTAAATTTCACAAAGCTTTTAGTTCCTTGAAAATTAGAAAAATGTAAACATACTGATCGTCAATAAATATTTAAGACCAAACAGTTGCTCTTTTTTTTTTAACCATATTTAAAATATATTTTAAAGTTTCACATAAAGATCAAAAGAAAAACTGGACCCTATCGATTATTTTGAATTGAATTCAAAAGTATTATTGCTTTTTGATTTAAAATCATTAACAAGCATGAATAATGACATTGAATTAACTTAATTGTCGTGAAAAATAAAATATCAAAAAAAAAAAAAAACCTACGTAATGATAAGCCTCAATTTCTAGTTTGAAAAATTGTTTTCCATGGGTTTTAATTAGTCGTTTAAAATCAATAGCTTTAACTCATGAGTTGATCAAGTTTACTGGCTAGTTATGGTATCTTCAATGCATCGCACTGTTTCTCAACAAAAAAAAAATGGGTTTTTCAATCCATCAATCAGATATCATGAAAAGAAAACCAGCGTACGTTTGACTCGGGTACATTTTCTTCTCTCGTGATTCCACGTGATGAATTATTTTACTATTTTTGCTTCAGTGACTTTGAGAATCATTTTTCCAAAGCAAGTTTTTTTTTTTTTTCATGTTCTTCCCCACGTATTTTCACAACTTAACTTAACTCAAAGAAATAGGCGACGACTATCGACATGAAAATTTTTGTTGGTTGTGATAGGGTTATTTTTTTTATTTTCTATGAAATAAATCCTTGCAAGCCACATTTTTTTTTATAGTTTTACACTTTATAAAATTTCAAAAAAAAAAAAAAAAAAAAAAAAATTGATACAATTAGTTTTTTTTTTTTTTTTTTTTTTCAAAAATCAAATGAGCAATTTTGAAAAATCAAGAATAATGAAAAAAAAATTCTGCGCTGATTAAATTTATTGACAAAAATGAAAGAAGGAAACCTAGGTTCAATATTTTCATTTATACTCCTGAATGATTTTTAGCTAAAGATATCTAATGAAACATATCAAAACCTATAATTAAAATTTAAAGATGCTTGTTGTAAGGATTGCACATATTGAAAATGGGTTTGAATTGACATATTATAACTGGAATCTAAGAAAACCAGTGAAAAATTTCATTGTCACCTGCATTCAAATGAGATGAAGCCAAGCCAAGCCAAGCCAAGTTAAGTAAAATGTAAAAAGTAAAAAGTAAAAATAAAAATAAAAATAAAAAAAATTAAAAAAAATACTTCCACTTTAATTTACTTAATAGAATAAAAGAGTAAAAAAAATGTAAAGTTTGGAAATTTTTACGCCTTGTAAGGATGACAAGTTGATATGTGGATTGGTTGGTTACCACAGAGGTACTAAACTACTAAAGCTTATACTACAATATGTAGTATAAGCTTTAGTAGATTTCGCAATTTTGTGGCTTGATGATACACCTGGACTCCGAAAATATACAAAGTATTTTGAACTTGTTTCAATCAAAGTTATTTTTCTTGAAAGAAAAAAAAAAAAAAAACTCTTTGAAATAGTATGCATTTTTCTAAATTAGACAAGTCCATTCTTCTGGCAAACCCTCGGACGTAAACTTTTCAATAATTATTAAGCTTATCGCCCCGATAACGGATAACAATCTTCAAGCTCTTGTTTCCTTGTTCTCTTGGAATTTCACAGAGTTTACTCTCATAATTCATGTTTTAACCATATGGTTAAACGATGCATCGTTTTCTAATAACGTCTATATATTGGCTACATCTCAATGCATAAAACAAATCCCAAATTCTTTTAATTACCCCACAAATATTTTTTTAATTCTCTTAATTTTTTTTTAACCATCGATTTCCATGTTAGTATCCACAACACGAGCAGTACCAGAAGTAAGCTCTCGTCTAATTTCAGGAGTGATTTCAGGGTGATTGTGAACCTTAAGAACATCCATTAAAAAGTCACGCTGGTCCTCAGTAATATCATTCTTATATCGTTGAGCAAAAACCAGGAAGCACTGGTGCCACAAAATAGGAAGCTTTTTCTTATCATTTTTGAAACGCATAAAATGGAACACCACCGAGTCAATGACCTTATAAGGCAGTGCGTACTTCTTGTCCAATAGCACCTTCATAAACAGCGACGTTGGCGCAGAGTAATATTCGTACTCAGACAAACGCATCAGCGCAGCACCTGAGTGCAACACCGGGACACTAACTTTAGCCAGAATAGAAGCAGCAATAGTTGCTTCACGAACAGTGCATGTACCAGACTCGGCAAGGGGAAAAAGGAAACCCTTAAAAAATGCAGCAGGCTTATAAAGAGACTTTTTCAAAGCGCGGTACGTATGATAATTGAGTGTCTTTTTGGAAGCAGCAACACCGGTTTCACCACCGCTTTCCAGCTCTGAGCGGAATCGGTCAAGCAGCACACTATACACGTACTTCTGGCACTGTCTTGAATCCAGTGATGAAATAAAAATCTTTGTGGCTTCATAAATAGCCTGAGGGGACCAGGACTCGGGCTGTGTAACGTACAATACATCTTCCCAGTTTCTCAAGGTAGGAATAATTTTAAACGCACGAGGGAGCTTACCGGACTTGTATCTTGATAACAGCTCGCCAACCTTGACATAAACTGCAATGACCTTTTCAGGAAGCATGACACCATGGGGTTCCTCTTCCTCTTCCTCTTCTTCCTCTTCCTCAGGTTCAGGCTGCTCCCCTGCCATAATCATTTCCTTTTCACGAATCTTTTCCATAATCTTGTCTGCAAGAGTCTGCTGAGGCTCATCGCTATCTTCATTTATTCCACCAACGTACTTATTGTACAAAGCTTCGTCTTCAGGGTTGATTTCGATTTCTTCGTACTCATAATCGCTGTAGTCTTGTTCCTCTTCCTCATCTTCGTCACTATCCAAGGCACCAGCATAAGTGTCTTCTTCGTCAAACTCGTACTTTTTGCTGGAAATTTGCCCTGAAGCAAGCTTTTTCTGGGTAATGATCTCTGCTCGAGCTTCAGCCTTGATTTCATCATCTTGTTGCTTGGCCAACTTAAGAATTTTGGATGAAGTCTTGGAATCTATCACCATTTCGTCTTCAAGCGCGTCATCATCAGTAGCACCGTTTTTTTTCCCGGCACGTCTCAGTCTACCCTCACTCTCTTTAAGTTCTATTTCGAGAGGATTGTGTCTCAAGGACTTGTTTTTGGAAGAGTTGTCTTTAGGCATTGTTGCTAGTAGTAGTAAATCTGACCGTTTTTTGGGAATTATATTTAAGGGTGTTTCTGCAATTTCAGAATTTAACTGTTTCTTATACTCCGATTTTTTCAGGTTCCTTTTGGGCCTTCCTGGCATACAGGGTATATCTAAGCAAGTATTTCAGTAACCACGATTAAAGATTTTCAAAAAATAATCATGAAAAGATCAAAATTTTTTTTTTTTCCTAAAAGAATAAAAAAAAACCCTTACCTTGAAAATATTTTTATTATTATTAGTAACATATTACAGGATTATTTTGTAATATATCACATGATTATAAATTGCCCATCTTTGGTTTTCAGTATGAAATTTTTGGAAGCCCACCGCACGAAACACGAAAAAAAAAAAAATTGAAAACGAAAAAATCACCTCCAGCATTTTGGGCCCCAAATTTTTTTAAATTTTTTAATTTTTTGCTTTCCTTTCTTTTAACATTAAACCATTCTTTATTTTAAAATTCATATATTCACAAAAGCAATTCATCCATATAGCTATTAGCTTCCTGTTTATTTCTATATTACAGTTATTTTTATTTGCCGAATAAATGCCAGCTACTCGCAAAAGAAAGACCGAGTCTCATGACGAGAAGGAGGCTCCTGCGACTACCTCTGCCCGCTCTCGATCAAACGGCAAGACCGCTGCCTCTGAGCCCAATGGCAAAGAGACGCGTACTAAACGCCAGCGTAAAACTGCCAATGCTCCTGAAAAGTCTACTGAGGAGCCTGTTAAGAAAGCCCGCACAACCACCAAAAAGACTGAAGAATCTACTGCCAAAACATCTCGCCGTGCAACAAAACCTACATCCAAAGCGGAGACTGCTAAACAGCCTTCTACCCCAAAGAAATCTACCACTACGTCTAAACGTGAACCTTCTTCAACTTCAAAGAGCACTGCTGAACCTAAGACTGCAAAACCTAAATCCAAGACGCGTACTAAGACTGATGAAAAGGAAGAACCTAAGCCTAAAAAGTCGACAGCTGCAATTACAGCAACCACTACCACCACCACCACTACCCTTGAAGCTCCTGCCGTTACTTCTCCAAAGCCTAAGGCACCTCGTACTCCCCGAAGTCGTGCTGCTGCAACTGCTGCTGCTGTTATCAAGGCTACCCCTAAAAGATCCACTAAGCCTTCATTTAATCCCATTCCAGAATTGCCTCAACAGCGTCTCAATGTTTACGTTTTTGGCTCAGGGTCTATCTGCGAACTTGGTTTGGGACCTTTGGTAACCGAAGTTAAGAGACCACGTCTTAACCCATTGCTTCCAATTGACTCTGCGGGTATCGTTAAGCTGGCAATTGGTGGTGCCCATGTTATTGCTCTTGATCACGCTGGTCGCGTTTGGTCATGGGGTCAAAACGACTCGGGTGTGTTGGGCCGCCCCACCAAAGAATCTGAAGATGAGATTGATGATGACTGGATCATTAATTCTAAGGAGTCTACACCAGCTTTAGTCGAGGGTCTTCCTGAGAATGTTGTTTTTGTCGATATTGCAGCCACTGATGATGCCTCTGCTGCCATCACTGAAGAAGGCCATCTTTGGGCCTGGGGTACCTTTATCGACGACGGAAAAAAGAGCTTCAAGACTGGTATTCAATATCAGCGTGAACCTGTCCACATAAATACCATTCGCCATGTTGTCAAAATGGCAGCTGGAAAGGAACATTTCCTTCTTCTTGATAAGAATGGCGATGTTTACAGTTGGGGCGTGGGCACTTCGTTCCAGCTTGGTATGGCCGTTAATGCCAACCTGCGCACACACGTATTTGGTCCCCTGAAAATCCCTGGACTCAAGAAAATTAAAGACGTTTATGCTGGTGAGTACACTTCATTCGCTATTGACCAAGACTCTAAGGTATTTTCATGGGGTCTCAACAACTTTGGCCAGGCCGGAAACCCGGAGGATGTTGGTAGTGGAGCTGTAATCAAAAAGCCTACTCACGCACCCTTTTTTGATGACAAGAACATTGTTCAAATTGCTTCAGGTAACCATCATTCTCTTGCGTTGACTAAGGAAGGAGATGTTTACGTGTTTGGTGAAATGAACTTTCATCAACTTGGTCTTAACCCTTCCAACCTTCCTGAATATACTGTACGTGAGGCCAATGGTACTCCTGGCTACGTTCCTATTCCTACCAAACTCGAGGGTCCCGATGTTCCAAAATTTAAGTTCATTGCTGCTGGCTTTGATCATTCCTTGGGTCTTGCTCTTGATGGATCGGCATATACCTGGGGGTTTGGTGAAACCTATCAACTTGGTCACGGTAAGCCTCCTGGTGAAGATTCCCCTGAAGATGAAGAAGTTCCTACTAAGATTGAAAACACTGCGACGCGTGGTGTTAAAATTGTTTTTGCTGGAGCAGGTGGTCAGTTTAGTGTTTTGGCTGGTCTTCCTAAAGAAGAGGAAAAGAAGGAGGTCAAGGAAGAGACAAAAGTAGAGTCCAAGGCTGTAGAAGAAGTTAACAAGGAAGCTAAGGAGGAATCCAAGGAGGATTCTAAGGAAGAGTCCAAGGAAGAGTCCAAGGAAGAGTCCAAGGAAGAGTCCAAGGAAGAGTCCAAGGAAGAGTCCAAGGAAGAGTCCAAGGAAGAGTCCAAGGAAGAGTCCAAGGAAGAGTCCAAGGAAGAGTCCAAGGAAGATTCCAAGGAAGAGTCCAAGGAAGAGTCCAAGGAAGAATCCAAGGAAGAGTCTAAAGAAGAGTCTAAAGAAGAAACTAAGGACGAAGATACAATAGAGGTGAATAAGGAAGCCGAGGAAGGTGAAGAATCCAAGGAAGAATCCAAGGAAGAAGAAGCTAAAGAAGAGTCTAAAAAGTCTGAGGAGACTGGAGAAGATAAGGAAACTACCACGAAGTCTGATGAAAAGCCCAAGGCTGATGAAGAACCTAAGGATGTCGAGATGGCTGATGTACCTAAATCAAAGGAGGAGGAGACTGAGACCGAAGCCAAGGATGAAAAGAAGCCTAATAGCGAGGATGTTGAAATGCCTGATGCTTAATGGTATCACCAATGTCTCAGATAAATATTCACGAACCAATTTTTTTTCCCATTGTTTTCTCTTTCTAGCTTATTTTTTTAAACATCTAATGATAGTTGATTATGATAAATAGTTTTAATAACAAAAAAAAATCTCAATATTTTATTTATTTCTTTTCTCTTTTTTTTTCCCCCTTTTATTTTATTTTATTTTATTTTATTTTTTTTTTTTTGATTCCCCATGGTATTGTGATAAATGATATCTAATTCATCGCCGAGTATTGTGGTACTTTGCAAAGAAAGTAATTGCGGCAGCAGCAGCAGCAATGACACCCGATGTGATTGCGACACCAATAAGACCTTCCTTTGCAAGTCTATCTTCAATGACTTGTCTAAGCTGAGCTGCTTGGCGGTTATCTGGTTCAATCTCCAATAAAATGTCAGCGTACTTGCGGGCTTTAGAATACTCTTGGAGCTTGTAGTTACCGATTGAGAGATAGTAAAGGACCTCACGGCGACGTTCTGGGGAATCTTTAAAGAGATCAGTAAGTAACTTAACACCGAACTGCTGGTCGGAAACAGTCTGTGAACGCACAAGACCCCATGCGTAATTGAAGCGTGTTTGTAAACTCACAAACTGACCCTCGGAGTAATACTGGTGGCGAAGAATCTCAAGCTCTTCTACAGAGATGGGGCTGGTGGGGCTGTAAGTTGGTGATATTAAGAAATTGTCAAAAATTCTATTACATACGTATTAATTTCTTGAATACCTAGGAATAGTTAGTATAGAACGAGTAAAGAAAAATCAAAAAAAAAAAAAAAAAACACATACCAGGAAGTACAAATTTCTCAGTCATGGCTAAGTAAAATATAATAATGGTTAATGAAGATAGTCTGTGGTGGTGTCAAGCAAAGATCGATTATCTACCAACATTGGGATAAGAGTATTTTGTGGGTCAGTAAATGTTATAATCACGTGATACCCTAACCTCAGTTTTTTTGCTTTGAGGGAAAATTTTTTTTTAGGCCTGCAGCTTTTAATATTATTTATTCAACACTGCAACCAGTGAAAATTTCAAGCCATTAGGGATTCAAGGCAACATTAATATCAGCAAAAATGGTTACAAATATTATGGGAAAGTCCTTTAGAGGCAACCAGCTGGTCTCGGTATGTATCTTTATTCTTTTTATTATTACTTTTGTATTATTTGTTTTTGCTAACTAGCGATTTCTTTTTTTTTTTTTTTTTTAAGATTGGCCTCGCATCCAAGTTCTATGCTCTGGGCATCAACAATGCCATTAAGATCTGCTCCAAGCTGGGAATTTACCCCCAGAAGCGCATGCATCAACTAGACGAACAAGATGTGTTATCCATAGCTAAAGAATTAACAACATATACGATTGAAAATGAGGCGCGAAATGAGCTACGTGCAAATATTACTCTCAAGCGTACCATTGGTAGTTACGCTGGTCGTCGTCACGCTTTAAGTCTGCCAGTGCGTGGTCAAAGCACACGCAACAACGCAAAGACAGCCAAGAAGCTGAATCGTCTGGAGCGCCGGGGCTAAATGTAAGGGCTGGATCATCTTTCGAAATCGTTAATACCGTTTGTACATATAATAAATATGCTTTTTTTTGCTGACAAGACCGTAGTATGCAAATAGAGGTGCCGCAGTCTTCCGACTGGCCGGTGCGAAAGTCGCCTATACATGCTGGGGTATCCTTGGAGGTTGTGTGGTGGTTGCTGGACTGTTAGTGGTGGTGGCCCATCGAAAATGAGTACCAAGTCACGTGTGATAGCCAAAAAATTTTTTCGGGCTGGGGTTGGAACCCTAACCTTCGCCCACTTAAAAAAAAAAAACGCTCCCTCACAAAATTGGCAAATTTCTTTTCTTGCACCCCTCCTCTGACTCTTTTAAAAAAATCTTTTTTTTTTTTTGTTTCTTTCTTTTCCCTTTTCTTTCTTTTTTTTTTTTTTCTCTTCAAGTTTCGTACTTTTCTTACTATTTTTTTATACCACTCTTTTTTTTTCATTTAAGATGATTCGATCCTTGGGTCAATCTTCCGCCACTCTTTTGCGAGCCTCCACTGCTCGTTCAGTGGTCTCAAAGGCCACTGTTGCAGTTGCCGGCCTTCACCATGCTCGCTCCGTCCAACAGCAACAATTGCAACTTACCAAGTCCTCTACTACTTCCAAATTCCCCAACGCTGCTCGTGCCGCTGCTCGCCGCTCTTATTCGACTCGCTCTACTGTCATTCAATTACTTGACAGCATTGGCTCTAAACGTGAAGTTGAGCAATACCTGAAGTACTTCACCTCCGTCTCCAAGTATGTGTTGTGTTGTTAAATTGGTGTTTGGTACAACTTGTTGAGCAATTTTATTATTATTATTATTTTTTTTTTTTTTCAATACCCGATTCGAGTTCTTATCAAAGTTTTTTGTTGGATACCTTTTCTATTTCTCCCCTCTCTCTATTTCAAAAAACTTTATATATTCTGTGTACTACCATTATTTTATTACTTTATATGCAGACTAACCAAAAACTTTTATTAACAAAAATTTAGCCAGCAATTTGCTGTCATCAAGGTTGGTGGTGCAATCATTACTGACAATCTCAACGAGCTTGCTTCTGCTCTCGCTTTCTTGTACCATGTTGGTCTTTACCCCATCATTCTCCACGGTACTGGTCCCCAGATCAATGCCGTTCTCGAGTCTCAAGGAATTGTTCCTGACTACATTGATGGTATCCGTATCACAGACTCCAAGACTATGTCTGTTGTTCGCAAGATGTTCCTTCAACAAAATCTCAAGCTTGTTGAGGCTCTTGAGAAACTCGGTGTCCGTGCCCGCCCCATCACTGGTGGTGTTTTCGGTGCTGACTACCTTGACAAGGAAAAGTATCATCTTGTTGGAAAAATCACTTCTGTTGACAAAACCCCCATTGAAGCCTCCATTAATGCTGGTGCGCTTCCCATTCTTACATCACTTGCTGAGACCCCTGATGGCCAGATTTTGAACGTCAATGCTGACGTTGCTGCTGGTGAGCTCGCTCGTGTTATTGAGCCCCTCAAGATTGTTTACCTGAACGAAAAGGGTGGTCTTATCAATGGCTCTACCGGCGAAAAGATTTCGGTTATTAACCTTGACGAGGAGTACGACGATCTCATGAAGGAGCCTTGGGTTAAGTACGGCACCAAGCTCAAAATTAAGGAAATTAAGGAACTTCTCACCTACCTTCCTAGATCATCATCTGTCGCTATTATTTCTGTTCACGATCTTCAGAAGGAGCTCTTCACCGACTCTGGTGCCGGTACTCTGATTAGACGCGGCTACAAGTTGCTCTCACGTGAAAACCTCGAGCAATTCCCCTCTCAGGAGGCCCTCCGCAAGGCCCTTCAGCGCGACCCTGTGATTGCCGATAAGACTATCTCTGTTGCCTCTTACCTTCGTCAGCTTGAAGGAACTTCTTTTAAAGCTTACGGTGACGAACCTCTTGAAGTTTTGGCCATTGTTAAGAACACTGAGCCCATTCCTACTTTGGAGAAGTTCTTGCCTAGCAAGAACGGCTGGCTCAACAATGTTACTGACAATATTTGGACTGCCATCCGCAAGGACTACCCCGTTCTCCAATGGGTTATTTCTGATCAAGATGAGAATGCTTCCTGGCATTTCAGCAAAGCCGACGGTTCTTTTGCCAAGGACGGCCAAATTTTGTTTTGGTATGGTCTCAAAGACTCTGCTGAAATTTCAAAGTTGATTTCCACTTTCTCCGCGGAAGTTGCTTCCCAAACAGCTGCTGCTCAAGCCACCTCTGCCAGTGGCCCTAAGATTCAAACTAGATCTTTCAGCACTCGCTCTGGTCTTTCTATGCCTCGCCGCCCCTTCGGTATTATGGGTGCCCGTTCTTACAGCACTGAGAGCACTACCAACCCTAACCCACCTCTCAAGGAGGGAACTAGCACCAAGCCTGCCAAGGTTGCTCTTATTGGTGCACGCGGCTACACTGGCCAGGCCCTCATTGACCTGATTAACCAGCATCCTTACCTCGAGCTTTCTCACGTTTCTTCTCGTGAATTAGCAGGTAAGCCTCTTAACGGTTACGACAAGAAGCGCATTATTTACGATAATCTTCAGGTTGAGGACATCCGCCGTCTCGAAGAGCGCGGTGAGGTTGATATTTGGGTCATGGCTTTGCCCAATGGCGTTTGCAAGCCCTTTGTTGATGCCATTGACAATGCAAACTCGGCTAAAACTTCCAAGATTATTGACTTGTCTGCCGACTACCGCTTCGACGACACCAATGAGTGGCTCTATGGTCTCCCTGAGCTTGGAGACCGTTCTAAGTATGCTACTGCCCGTAAGATTTCGAATCCTGGCTGTTACGCTACTGCTGCTCAACTGGCAATTTCTCCCCTTGTTGAACACTTGGGCAATGGCCAGCCCTCTGTCTTTGGTGTTTCTGGCTACTCTGGCGCTGGTACCAAGCCTTCTCCCAAGAATGACATCAAGGTCCTCACCAACAACTTGATTCCTTACTCTCTTACTGATCACATTCACGAGCGTGAGGTGTCTCGCCAGTTGGGTACTCAAATTGCCTTTACTCCCCATGTTGCTCAATGGTTCCAAGGCATTACACACACTATTTCTATTCCTCTTAAGACACCACTGTCGTCGCGTGAAATTCGCAACCTGTACCAGGACCGATACGCTGGTGAGAAGCTTATCCACGTAACCGGTGAGGCGCCGTTGGTTCGCGATATTTCTGGCAAGCACAGCGTGTCTATTGGCGGGTTTGGAGTTTCCTCCCGCGGTGACCGTGTTGTTGTGGTTGCTACCATTGACAATCTGCTTAAGGGTGCTGCCACTCAATGTTTGCAGAATGCTAACTTGCTTCTGGGCTATGGCGAGTACACTGGCATTCCCATTTAGAAGATAAAAGCCAGAAAATGAAGTATAAATAAAAAGAAAAAAAAGAGAAGGTTACTTTAGATAGTTTATTACACATGTATTCAAATTGAAGTCCTCAAGTTGAGGTATTACGTCACATTTACCTACCTGTTTGTTACATTTTCATATTACATAAGCAAAAAATTTTTTGCATTCGGGGCACAAAGTATGGTGGTGGTGTTTTTCTCAGGGCGGAGACCCACCTGTCCCCGCTAGTCAACCCGCCCAAATCTTTTTTTTTTTTTATTTTTTTGAAAATCCCAGCCACCTGTTTTTGTAATTGTAGATTTTTTTTTTAACGCTAATAAATACCCGACACTTAACAGCATATATATATATATATATATATATATATATATATATATAAAACTTTACAACACTGACCGACTTACATCGATTGACCGCAGTCTCCAACCACGCGCTCTGCTGCCGTTTCGCCTCAAGCGACCGACTGTCTGATCGATCAACCAATATATTGACTGACTTGAAGGATCTAAATTTATTCATATTATAGCGACTCTTGACATAAAACCCGCTATCCCATGCGGTGATACTAACATATGCCCACCAAACACTCCTTCCACGCAGAGTCCGCCTCCAACGGTTCTGCGGACACTGGTGAGCATGATGGAGCTCCGCCGGGACATTTACCGCCGATTGCTTCTCTTCGTGTTGATAATGCCTCGGGACTTGCTGTTCGTCGACAACAACAACAACAACAACAACAACAACAACAACAACAACAACAACAACAACAACAACAACAACAACAGCATCAACTTCAACTTCAACAACAGCAGCAATCACAGCAATCACAGCAATCACAGCAATCACAGCAATCACAGCAATCACAGCAATCACAGCAATCACAACAATCAAATCCGCCACAGCCACCACAGCAACAACAGAACTTGTTACCCCCATTGATTAACCACTATTATCACAATGGTCATCCTCAAAATAATCCCAACCATAATATTCTTCCTTATGGATCATCGACAGCTGCTCAGCACGTTTCAGCACCCCATACATCTGCAGACGGGTTTTTACAGATTCCATCTGGTGGAAATACTACTGGCGGCTCTAACACTGGAGTTCGGCCTCCATACGCAACTTCACCCTACCGCACTCCATCATCACCGGGTGGTTCGATTATTCATCCACCTTATTCCCCTCTTGAATATCCAACTCCTAGCACGCTGGATTACAGGTAAGAAATAGAGATAGATAGATGGATTTTTTTCTTGTTTCAAAGCTTGATTATCTAACATTCATACATTTTTTAGAAGCCAAGGTTCGCCTGTTCCGCCATCACCAAGTCGGTTACCATTACCTCCTTTGCTCTCAGATTCAGAATTGCATTCAACAGGGCCAAGTGCCAGTGCCGCAGGCCGGTCACCATCACCTATCCCTCCAAGTATCAGCAGTAGTAGTGTTAGTAATGGGAAGACTGGCAGCAGTAGCAATACCCTCCATTTGTATACCCAAAATTCAGGAACTGGGCCAGGCTTGCGCAGTCCTTTATTGACAGCACCACCTTCAGGAGCGCATCTTAAACAGCAGCAACATCAATCGTTACAACTATTGACAATTCCTGTAAGCCAACCTTCAATTTCATCTTCTGCAAATTCATCTTCACTTGATGCACCACCTCCGACACTCCAAATTACGTCACCACCGCCCCCAACTCAACAAGAAGAACGAGATGCTTCAATATTCAATGCTGGTCCATCACATTTATCTCTTCCTACTACTAATTCAACTTCAGGACGTGGGTACAACAGTGACTATTTAACGCCAGAACCATTTTATTCTCCATCAGTTTCGCCATCAACAACATCTGCTAATGTCGTTGCACCTGTCTCAAATGTCCCATTGTCACCATCTGTCTCATCATCCAATGAAGCTTCGACAGTCAGTGCTGGGATCGACAGTGTTTCTGGTGAAACCAAAATCAATCCAGCTACTCGAAGGCCTTTTCGACAGCGACGCAAAGACCCATCCTGTGATTCTTGTCGTGAACGCAAGGTTAAATGCAATGCTACAGAAACCTCTGCGTGCTCTGAATGTATTCATCGACAACTTAAATGCCAATTTACCAAAGATACGAATCGCCGTATGAGTTCATCAAAGCAAATTAAAGATATGGAGCGCAATATTTCTCACCTGCTTTCTTGCGTTGATGAGTACCAAGCACTTCTTCGGGAAGCCAATGTTCCCGTACCGTCCCATTTGGTCTGTTTAGATCCACTAGCTGTAGCCACATCAGGGCCATTACGGGCTAATACTCCAGTTTCGGATATAAACTACAGTTCTTCGAGCGACATGCCTGGTGGCTTAAATGGCCTTTCACCTAATCCTGGTGGAGTTTCTGTGACAAATGACCACTCCTCTAGCGGACTACTGGCTGTTCCTTCTCGCAACAAATCTTTGTCACCATCACCATTATCTTCACCAGGTCTTCATGACGGAACTAATGGATGGAATCAACGCTCACGACGCAACTCAGAAGTTTCTGATATTTCAGTTTCACCATACTTGCAGCCTCATGACGATCAACAACGCTGGGGTCAATATGGCTTGTCGATCCGTCGGCCATCAACATTGAGTGGAATTTCCCAATCTGGTTCAGGACCTCCATCTTCTTTACATGGTTCAGCTTCTCCAAACTTACTCATTATGTCACCCAAGCTAGTTACACCCACCGTCCAATCTGGTATTACTGGTTCTGTTGCATTGATTCCGAGTACTATGCCAGGAAATGCTTTAGTACAGCCAATACCTTATGCTTTACGACCTGCTACTTCCGAAGCCCTAAATAAAGCTTTACGCTTTATGCAAAAATATAACAAAGGCGCTTTTGCACCGCCACCAGGGTATTCCTTTACTCCGCAGCCACCACCATTGTCTTCCTCCCCGGTTAAAACTTCAGCAACAGGCCCTGCACCCATTTCTAAAAAAAGCTATGTTGACTACTCAACTGCTCACAGCAGCGACTTGCCCGACGAACAAGAAATTGATACTCATAATTTAGCTCGCTACGTTCCTACACGGAAAACCGTTGATGTGTTGATGCAAAATTATTATGATGCATATCAGATTTGGCTACCATCGCAACAATGGAGCTTTTTGAAAATTTATGTCAAGAACCAAATCAAATGGGAGCACAAGCCAGGATCTGAAGACGAATATTGCAAATTTATTCCTCGCCAAACATGGGTTTCTGGGTTTTTTGCTGTATTGGCGCTGGGCGTTCGTGATGATATTGACCCTAATATTTCTGTAATGAAACAAGGTGACGAATTCATGGCTATTTCAGAACGACTTATGATTTTGTCTCCTAATTCTGAGTCAACATTTAACCATGATTGGATCAATACAGCAATGCTTAATCATATGTATTATCAAGAGACAAATAGACGATCTCTTGCTTCTTTATGGCTGTCTCAAGGTATACAAGCTGCATATAGAACAGGTGTTGCAGCTGGTCTAACATCTGCTGACCAACACCTTTGGTGGTCTCTTTTTACAGCCGATCGTATTTCTGCTCTGCGTTGGGGTCGCGATGTTATTATTCACGAGAGATATTTGCCGAGCTCTTATCTCTTGCCAAATGGAGTTACAGGCCAAAAGCCGGAACAATTGTCTTTAGATGAAGATACTAGGCTTTTCAACGTTGTCGTGCATCTTATTCGTATGACTGATGTTACATGCCGCACTCTGGCTTCTCAAGTGTCACTGTCAAAACTAACGATTGATACGTTTAATTCATATTTTGAAACTTTTTGGGCACTGTTACCGGCACACGTGCTCGATTCTGAACTCAATGAGCCTCTAGAATACAAGGGGTTCTTCATAGTTATAGTTGTTAAATATGCGCAGCACAATTTAATGCGCACAAATTTTTCACCCATAGCCACTCGAGCGCAATTTCAACGTAGCGCTGATGCCTGTTACAATGGTGCCAAAACTGTTCGTGGATTTGTTCGCCGTGTGCTGCTATTTTTTGGCGGCTGCAGTGACACGAATAAGCCAATACAAGACGACAAGTTTTGGGCTCGCGCATACCTGAATTTTTCGCGAGTAGCTAATGACGCGGTTATAACGCATCTTTGGCAATGCTCAATAGTTGCATTTGCTTTTGAGGACTGTGATACAGGTCGGGATCTTGTTGCAGCGATCCGGGCAGCATCGCGCGCACGCACAGTTTATGGCGTTTATGGGCGGTACATTGATGGGTTTGTGCGGCTACTTGTGCGCGAGTTTCGACGTGCAGAAGCTGCAGCAACAAGTACCGCAACGCTGGCAACTGGGAATGCTGAGTATAAGCCACTTGAGGACGAGACGGTGGTTGCAGTGATGGCGACTGATTTACAAGGGATTGGCCATCATGAATGGATTTTTCCGCGGGCAGGCGATGGACTAATGAACTCTCATACGGGAAGTTTTGAACAGGGTGTTGACGTTTCTAGAGCCGCGCCAAGAAAATTTAAGAGTTCATCAGACGGTGATGATATTGCTGATAAACTACCTTCACACATTCCAACTGTAGTTATTGATCCAGCAAGCCCTGAGCCTACTGCTAGTGGTGAAGAAGTTGATGGATTATCTTTGCCATCATTATCAAAGACCAAAGTGTCAGGAAAATCTCGGCGTAGCAGTAGCAGCAGCGGCAGCGGCAGCAGCAATGGAGTCAACTCTGGAAGTAACTCTGGAAGTAGCTCTGGAAGTAACTCTGGAAGAACACACCATCATCACAGAAGATTTGGTGGATCTAGACATTCGCAAACGTTGCCTATGGATGATCATTCTGATGCAGATGATGAAGAGGATAGCTCAAGTGGTGATGAACCCAAGAAGGAGCCTGAAGATGAGAGAAAGAACCCATGGGCTGAATGGGATGCTTTGGAAGCACGAATTGATGTACTAGAGGAGCTCATTGCACGCCGCAAGGGTAATTTAGGTTCTGGGACTGAGTTAAAGAATCCACAATCACAAAAAAATCCCTTGAGTGAGCCAGTATTTGTTGAGTCTAAGATGAATGGCTCAACACCAGTTTCACGACCTAGTGGGAGTGTAACAGTATCAACATTGCTTCTTAACCCGGAGTCGATAAATCCATTATCTAAACGCAAGCAGCCTTTAGAAGATGATGAAGCTGAGAAAAGAGAAAATAAAGATGAACAGGATAGAAAGGAAAACAAAATCAGTTTTGGAGATGAAAATAACGCCCAAATGGTGCCACCAACAATCACAATTACTGAATCGACGCCTGCACCTACTTCTCAACATCAACATCAAAAACAACAGTTGCAACATTCACCCTCACATAAAAAGGCGCGGCGAGAAAGTGTAGATAATGATGCGCGGCGTATGATGTCTCTATCGCGGATTATTTGATGATATGATATGGGAGAGAACAAAAAAAAAAGTGAGAAACACATTGATATATTTATAAAAATATATATATATATATATATAAATTATATATATTCGAAACTTATTTGATTTTTATTGTACATTAAACTATAAAGATATAATTTAAAGATTAATATATATTATCAATATATTGATTTTTGTAGAATTTGTGAAATTAAAACGAGAAGATTTTTTTTTTTTAATTAGTTTGAAAAATGAATTCATTTTTCAAACTAATTATGGCTGAGGGCCAGCACCTGGGTTGCGAACCATACAAAAAATAGTACACGTGACGCCATCGTCTTCAAGCACAATTTCTTCTACCACATGGAAGCCTGCCTTTTTGTAGACATACTCGACATTATTACGAGAGGTAGACTCAAGATAACATTTGATACCAGCCTGGTCTGCCTTTTCAGTAAAATGGCGAATGAGTGTTTTAGCTAGGCCTTGGTTTTGAGATTTTTTCTTAGTCCCTATGATGGCCAAGTACCAGTGATTTTCATAATCGTTTTTAATTTGCGGGGTATTATTATTATTATTATTATTATTATTATTAATATTTGTCGAAGTAGAAGAAGTAGAAGTAGAACTTTTATCGAAACTTGTGACATTAGATGATTGAGGAAGAAGGGCTCTTTTTTTCGCTTCAGCACCTGCATCACTGGTCATAAAAGTGCGGCGAATGCCACGAATAGGAATCTGATAAAGAACTCGCCAAGCACCAGAACGGAGCAAGGACCATGTCGTGACAACAAACTGGGATCCAGGAGGAACCCACACGGCCACACAGCCATAGTCATCACCAATAGTGTATGCAGTCCCCTGGTAAGTCATAAAGTAGAACAGGGCTCGGATATAAGCATCACGTTGGGTCTTGACAGTTGGAGAAATCTGATCAGAGTTGGAAGATTCATGTTTAGAAGACAAGGGATCTGGGAGACAAAAGACAACAAAGGGGTCAGTTTCAAAAGATTCAACAAGGGTTTGAGCAGCCTGTTCAATTTCATTGTACTCTAATTTACGAATTGTCAACGCAGAAGAAGAGGTAGAAGAAGACGGCATTGGTATAAATGATAAGATAAAAATGAGAAGTAAATATTTAATGAGAAAGAAAAAAAGAAAGAAAGAAAAAAAAAAATTTCAATTGATTGATATTGAAGTTAAGAGTATGATTCTAAGAACAATATATATATATATATATAGTTTGTCTAAGAGGTATTTTTTTTTAGCAATTAAAAGGTATTTGTGTTAATCTGAGCTTAGTGCTCGTTTTTCACGAGGAGTTTGTGTTTGATTAAATTTTATGCTATAATAGAGATAACTATATAACTATATATAGTAATTTGAAAGAAAGAACTCTCCTAAGAAAGTGCACGTATTTAAATGACCTTTGGTGAATATTTAAAATTTTTTATTTGTATGCAATTGGTCCTTGATTTTATGAATGTGGTTTTTTTTTTTTTGGTCAATTTGTATGTAGATCTACCATGATGAAATTTTGAAATTTTGGAATATTGAAATACTAGTACTTGAAATGTTTATTTGATTTATTTTTATTTTTATTTATTTTTTTTTTTTTTTTTTGAAATGGATCATAAATCTAAATAGTGGGCTATATCTTATATATAGTTATAAAATAAAATAACTTATATTAAAAAAAATAAAATAACCTATATATGAAAAAAAATTTAAAATAAAAAAAAAAAAAATTCTTTATTAAAATCAATAACTTGAATTGAATTGAAGGCCTTGAAATTCTCTACACAGAAAGTATTTACAAGACTCTCGGAGCTCTCCGGAGAAAAAAAAAAAAAAAAAAAAAAAAAAAAAAACTTTCAAGTAATATCCACGAAGGATTGTCCATAATAAAAGAAACAATTTGGAAATTTTTTTTTTATCATTTTTGCTAAATATCTTTTCTGACTCAAGTAAAGCTTACTACTTAATATTAAGATTTGTATACAGCCCGAATAGAAAATTTTTTCAATAAAAATGAAAAAAATTTTTTTTTTTTTTTCAACTCCGTTTTAATAAGCAAATTTTTTCTTTTTTTTTTTTTTCAAGTGTCCCGGTGACTTTTATTGTTTTTTTTTTTAAAAAAAAAAAAGAAGTATGTGTGTGTGTGCCGCTGGTTAATTTATAAGACCCGAAGATAGAAACTCGAACCGGGTATGTTTAATCGGACCAGCAAAATGATTCAAAGTTTTTGAAGCCGCAGCCACGTTGCGTTGCCGCGGAAGCCGTTTTTTTTTTTTTTTAATAAAAAAATAAAAAAATAAAAAAAGAAAAAAAGATTGACGTTCACATGATTAATTAATCACATGACACGGTATGCAACCCACCGCATAATATTTTTCTATTTGCTTCCATTACCACCACCACCATCATCCACCATCATCCACCATCAAAAAGGACCTTTCAATTGATGGGTGGAAGGTGGAGATTAACGGATGGCCCCGCAGTTTAAAATAAAAAATAAAAAATAAAAAAAAAAAAACGCGGTTGTGACTAAAAATCTGTCAAAAATAAAAAAATAAAATAAAATAAAATAAAAAAAAAAAAACGAGAAACCGACAGGTTACGTTCATCGAGTTTAAAGGGAAATTGCATATCGTTAGATACCATTTTGTATAATTTAATGCTTTAGGCGTTATCTTTTATATATATCTTATATATTCATTTCAATAATAATGAAAAAAACAAAAAAAAAAAAAAACAAAAATTGATTTTACACTTATAGGGAAGTCTATGCGCAATAATAAAAATAATAATTTTAACTTTTTTTATATAGAAAAACAAATGCACTGACTTTTTTTTGTTAACTGCGCTGTAAGACGCATTATTTGGGTGGCGTTGATGTTTTTTTTTTTTTTTTTTATTTTGTTTTTTAATGTTTAAAAGAAGGCGGGTTTTTTTTTTTTTTTTATTTTTATTTTATGTGTGATGACTTCTTATAAGCCTCCACGAGTATAAATATCAGGGCTTTCCCTCCAAAATTTCTTTATTTTTTTTTTTTTTTCTCCTTCTCCTTCTTCTTTTTCTTCTACTTTGCTATCTTATCCCGCTCACCCGATAACATCACACATCTATACAATAATTATTTATATATACAAACATACTTTTTTTTTAACCCCTCCCAAAAAAAAAAAAAACAAAAACTTCCAGAAAATCATATATATAAACTTCTTTCAACTCAATTTAAAACAATATGCAAATCTTTGTTGATACACCCGCTAATGGCAAGGTGACTTTTGATGTAAGTATATACTACTTTTGAGATGTTTTTTCTTATTTTATTCCTACCCCTCTTCTTATCTTTTCCTAACTTTTTTTTTTAGGTTGATAACTCTTCAACTATCGAAAATGTAAAGTCTATGCTTGGCAATACTGACTCAGTCCTTTCTCTTGGTGGTCAATACCTCGAAAACTCTATGACTCTTGCCGAAGCTGGCATTGCTTCGACTTCAACACTTGTTTTTTTCCCTCGTGTTCGCGGTGGCATGCAAATCTTTGTCAAGACTTTGACAGGAAAGACTATTACTCTTGAAGTTGAGTCTTCAGATACTATTGATAACGTCAAGTCCAAGATTCAAGATAAGGAAGGTATCCCACCAGACCAACAACGTCTTATCTTTGCTGGTAAGCAACTTGAAGATGGCAGAACTCTCTCTGATTACAATATTCAAAAGGAATCTACTCTTCATTTGGTTCTCCGTCTCCGTGGTGGTATGCAGATTTTCGTCAAGACTCTTACCGGCAAGACTATTACCCTGGAGGTTGAGTCTTCTGATACCATCGATAACGTCAAGTCCAAAATTCAAGACAAGGAGGGCATTCCTCCAGACCAACAGCGCTTGATTTTTGCCGGTAAGCAACTCGAGGATGGTAGAACACTTTCTGACTACAACATTCAAAAGGAGTCTACTCTCCACCTTGTCCTCCGTCTCCGTGGTGGTATGCAGATTTTCGTCAAGACCCTTACCGGTAAGACTATTACTCTTGAAGTTGAGTCTTCTGACACCATTGACAATGTAAAATCCAAGATTCAAGATAAGGAGGGTATCCCACCAGACCAACAACGTCTTATCTTTGCTGGTAAGCAACTTGAAGATGGCAGAACTCTCTCTGATTACAATATTCAAAAGGAATCTACTCTTCACTTGGTTCTTCGTCTCCGTGGTGGTATGCAGATTTTCGTCAAGACTCTTACCGGTAAGACCATCACTCTTGAGGTTGAATCGTCTGATACTATTGACAATGTCAAATCCAAGATTCAAGATAAGGAGGGTATCCCACCAGACCAACAACGTCTTATCTTTGCTGGTAAGCAACTTGAAGATGGCAGAACTCTCTCTGATTACAATATTCAAAAGGAATCTACTCTTCACTTGGTTCTTCGTCTCCGTGGTGGTATGCAGATTTTCGTCAAGACTCTTACCGGTAAGACCATCACTCTTGAGGTTGAATCGTCTGATACTATTGACAATGTCAAATCCAAGATTCAAGATAAGGAAGGTATCCCACCAGACCAACAACGTCTTATCTTTGCTGGTAAGCAACTTGAAGATGGCAGAACTCTCTCTGATTACAATATTCAAAAGGAATCTACTCTTCATTTGGTTCTCCGTCTCCGTGGTGGTATGCAGATTTTCGTCAAGACTCTTACCGGCAAGACTATTACCCTGGAGGTTGAGTCTTCAGATACTATTGATAACGTCAAGTCCAAGATTCAAGATAAGGAAGGTATCCCACCAGACCAACAGCGCTTGATTTTTGCTGGTAAGCAACTTGAAGATGGCAGAACACTTTCTGATTACAATATTCAAAAGGAGTCTACTCTTCATTTGGTTCTTCGTCTCCGTGGTGGTATGCAAATCTTTGTCAAGACTCTTACTGGTAAGACTATTACCCTGGAGGTTGAGTCTTCTGACACCATTGACAATGTCAAGTCCAAGATTCAAGACAAAGAGGGAATTCCTCCTGACCAACAGCGCTTGATTTTTGCCGGTAAGCAACTCGAGGATGGTAGAACACTTTCTGACTACAATATTCAAAAGGAGTCTACTCTTCATTTGGTTCTTCGTCTCCGTGGTGGTATGCAGATTTTCGTCAAGACCCTTACCGGTAAGACTATTACTCTTGAAGTTGAGTCTTCAGATACTATTGATAACGTCAAGTCTAAGATTCAAGATAAGGAGGGTATTCCTCCTGACCAACAGCGTCTTATCTTTGCTGGTAAGCAACTTGAAGATGGTAGAACTCTTTCTGACTACAACATTCAAAAGGAGTCTACTCTTCACTTGGTCCTTCGTCTCCGCGGAGGTATGTAAAACTGTGCAAAATTAGATAGATTAAGTATTTTTTTTTTAAGAAAAGTTTTTTTTTTTTACATTTATTTTTGAAGTTGGTAGCTGGCAAGGGTCTCAGCATCGTAGCTAAGGTATTTACCATTAATATCGCCGGATCCTCTAAGGGAGAGGTTGGCAACAACAGCAGCAGGGATTTGTGGGGGGAGAAGCTTGCCAGTGTTGTGGAGCTCATGGAAAAACTTGTGTTCATCAGAAGACATGCCTTCGCCAAAGTTGTCACGGATATTGTTTTGCATGTTTGTATCGACGATACCAGGAGCAATGGCAATGGCAAAGATATCCTTTTCCTCTGCGGCAATAGATCCTGCATAGTGGTTAATTGCAGCCTTTGAAGATCCGTAAGCGGCCCATCCGTTGAAGAAGATAGTAGAAGCGTCTGAAGAGACAAACACAATGCGGCCGTGAGTTTTTCTGAGTTCTGGGATAGCTTTGCTGGAAAGTGATACTGGAGCAAAGAAGTTAATATCATAAAGTTTTTTCCAATCTTCAAGAGAAGCTTTTGCGACAGGAGCAATTGGTTCCAAAACACCAGCATTGCAAATGACACCATCAATACGACCAAACTTTTCAAGAGCACGAGAAATAATGGCATCTGAAGTGCTATCCTTGGCAACGTCACCAGTAACGTAGGTAAACCGCTCAGGGTACTTTTTTTCCAAAGCCTCGAGGCCGGCAGAAGAACGGGAAACACCAACAACACGAGGTTGTTCAGGGGCAGCCATGAGCTGCTCAACAATAGAAGCACCGATACCTAAAAAAAAAAAAAAAAAAAAAAAAAAAAGTTAACAATTAAAAGAATGATTAAAGTAATAATAATAATAATAATAATAATAATAATAATAATAATAATAATAATAATAATAATAAAATCTGGGGAACTTACCTCTAGAGGCACCGGTAACAATGATAACTGGAGATGATGACATTATATTTGTTGATTGATTTGATTAAAGAAAAATAATAAAGATTGTTTATAAAAAAAAAAAATAAAAAAGATAACAAAATTAAAGCATGGAAGGATTAAGGCTCTATTTTATAGGTTTTTTTTTTTTTTTTTTTTGATTTTAATAAAAAAAGAAAGAAAAATAGAAAGAAAGAAAAAAAAGTTTAATTATTTCTCCATAATACCTTCCGGAGTACCGGTCACCGTTGAATGTGTCCTCCATCGAGAAATAAATATAGAAAGAAAGTATTTTACTAAATTTTTTTGTTATTTTTTTTTTTGATATTTTTTTATGTTATTTATTTTGTTATTTTTGGTTTATTCGGTTTTGCCGGCACATAATCTTGAATGGATAACGTTAGCCAGAAAGGTTGTCTACAAGGCGTGGGGGGATATTTAGTTAAAAGAAAACAAAAATATATTTAATTATATTTAATTATATAGTTAAACTATATACTGGTAAAACATTTATCATTGCTTTTAAATTGATCAATCAAAGAACTCAATGAAGAGGAGAAGATTTTACAGCGAAAAAAAAAAAAAAAAGGGAGGGAGGGAGGGAGGGGGCAAAGGGACAAGATAAGTTTGTATTTGAAGAATTTAAAAGAGAGAGAGAAAAAAAAAAAAAATGTTTTAACAAACGAGATAATCTCAGTGGCTCATTAAGGCACAGATTTAAATGAAATCTCAATTATACGTCATGGACAGGAACAATAAAAATAATAATATAACAATAACAATAATAATAATAATAAAGGGCGCATGAACAATCGTTGAATGTTAACACGAAGGGCTTCGGAGTCTAACAGATTAGCCCTTGATCAATCAGAATAAAATAAAAATAAAAAGCCATCATCATCGTCTTTGGTGCGTGGTTTTTTTTTATTTTTTTTTATTTTTTATTTTTTTATTATTATTGTATTTTTTCTACTCATTTTAATTTTTATTTATTTATTTTTTTTTTTTACAGATATTATAATCAAACAATAAAAAAAAAAAAAGAGTATTTATTGATTTATTTATTTTTTTTTTCATTAGAATAATTATTTCAAAGTCTTTAAAGGAAACCCTTCAATTTAATATCTTAAAGGATGTTTGTTCCAGTTAAAAAGCAATTATGGGAAAGATATTTCCCATGTTCAAATGCCATGATTATCTTTAAAAACTAAAAGTTCTCGAGGAGGGATTGTAAAAGAGATTTAAATAAAACAAAACAAGTTCATGAACGTTTTGTATATATCCTGATACAATGTTAACTAAGCTTGTTGGAAATAGAAGAAGAAGAAGAATAACCAAAAAAAAAAAAAAAAAAAACTTTTAATTATTACCATCAATCATGTATATATCAATTATTATTCAAATTATTTTTGAAAACCTTAGGAGTAACTCCCATCCCCAGATTTCGAAGACTTTATTTATTTGGTTTTTTTTTTTTTTTTTTTTTTTTTTGGGGGTAAAATTTTCTTCATCTTTAAAATGAGTGATTGCAACTCTTAACCGTCAGACAATAATACCTTGGAAAACCTGTACATCTAAAATTGATTGGAAACTTTTTAAGTTCCCCCCTCAAAAAAAAAAACTTTCAGTAAAAATTCAATTCAATTCAATTCAATTTTCAATCTTCTTCTTAACAAATGGTTTTGGCAAGACCTAAATCATGTTGAATTACATAATACATTACATATCAATGGACCAAGATATATTTAGTGCTGAATAATACGCAGAGTATCTAGTTGCTCCGGTTGCACGACACAAAAAAATTTCACAAGCAGAAAAAAAAAAAAAAAAAAAAAAAAATTGAAAGGCTTCTTTGATCATTGAAAGAAAGAAAGAAAAAAAAATTCAAATCCCTACAAGCTCACCACCCCTCCACTCCCCTCTAAACAACTACCACTAGTATATACAGCGTTTTTGTCTGTATATACATGTCCATTCATACCCAGAAGCATAGCTTGATTTTTAGATAGCGTGCTTTTTCCAAATATTTGAGAAAGAGAAGAAAAAGAGAAAACAAAATGTCTAAATCTTTGGATCTCGAAAGCAAGGCCTTTTCTCAAAAGCTGAGCGACAAAATTGCCAATAAGCTACGTGAAAACACAGCATCTAGCACAGGCAAAAAGGGAGGCAATAATAATAGTAATAATACTAAAAAGGCTTCTCAAAATACTGATAAAAAGTCTAAAAATTCAGAGAAACCAAGCAATAAGAAAAATACACAAAATAAGGCTACAGGTGGAGCATCAGTAGTCAAGGATAAGGATCTGGCCAAGGATGTTGGTGATCTGATTGATAGTTTGGGATTTAATAACATTCAAAAAGGAAACAAGCAATCCGGCAAAAAGAATAACAAAAAGGATGCCAAAATCAAGGATCGTAAGGATCAGCAAAATGGCAAACAACCAAAACAACAACAACAGCAACAACAGCAGCAGCAGTCTTTCAAAAAGGAAAAGTCTTTCAACAACAAGACATCCATCAAAAAGGAAAATAACGACCATCAGCAACAACAACATCAACCTTTTAACAAGGAAAATAAATCTCAGAAACCCTCAAACACAGTAGTTCGGCCTAAAAAAGAAGGTGGTGCTCTCAAAGATATTGACAACATTGTCACGACCCTTGAAAACACTTTGGATGACTCTGCTGTAGTCCCCTCTATTCTTATCCCAGAACTTCATAAGGAAAACAAGGCTGTTTTTGATCCACGAACTGACTGGTACAATCTTGACGTGACCACTGCTGGTGAATCTGTCAAAATCCCCACCCAGCAACCGGAAATTCCTCTTTCTTATTCTCGCATTGAGGCCCTCCACACTCAAGCCAAAGCCCTTCTTTCCAAAGAAAATGAAATTTTTATTCACGAAGGAAACAAGTCTGGAGCCCAAAAGCAGTTTCTTTCCCAGTTGCTTTCTGCAGGTACTCTTAGTGATAAGATTTCTGCTTATACTCTGCTTGTTCAAGAATCGCCTCTTCACTCAGTAAAGTATTTCAACGCCATGCTGGGTCTTTGCCGTAAAAAGTCCCGTGGTAATGCTCTTCAAAGTATCGCTGCTCTCAAGGATATGTTCATCAATGGTGTTCTTCCTGATAGAAAGCTTCGCTACTTTAAGAACCAACCTACTCTTTCTAACAAAACACCACCTGAGGTACTTATTCTTTGGGCTTTTGAGGATTGGCTCAAGGGTTTCTTCTTTTCTCTTGTCCAAATCCTTGAAATTCTTTCTCACGACACTGTTTCCTACGTCCGCTCAAGCACTGTTGATCACATTTTGGATCTCCTCAAGTCCAAGCCCGAGCAGGAAGCAAACTTGCTAAGATTAGGTGTTAACAAACTTGGTGATAATGATAAACAAGTTGCTTCTCGAGTTTCGTACCTTATTCTTAAGATTGAAGAAGTTCATCCTGTAATGAATAAGGTCATTGCCGACTCTGTTTCTGAACTTATTTTCCGCCCCAGTTCTGATTACCATGCTCGTTACTACTCAACAATCACCCTTAATCAAACCATTCTCACCCACAAAAATAAAGATGTCGCAAACTCTCTTATTAGAACTTATCTTTCACTTTTTGAGCTTCTCTTGGCTGAAACAAGTAAGGATAAGGAAGCCAAAGCTGAAGAAGCTAAGCCTCAAAAGAAGCCTCGTCATAAGCACACCAAGGGCAAACAGGCACGCAAAACTCCAGTTAAAACTTCTGAGGCCGTCAAAGAAGAAGAATTTGACAAGCTTATTTCTGCTATTCTCACTGGTATGAACCGTGCTTACCCCTTTGCCGATCTTCCTAAGGACGTTTTTGAAAGCCACATTAATACCATTTACCGCGTCACTCACTCGGCAAATTTCAACACTGGTATTCAAGCTCTCATTCTACTTTTCCAAATGTCTCAAGGCGAAAAGTCTCTTTCCGACAGATTCTACCGTACTCTTTACGAATCCTTGCTTGACCCTCGCCTTGCTTCGTCTTCAAAGCTGCGTCTTTACCTTAATCTCATGTTTAAGGCTCTTAAACAGGATACCAATCAAGACCGTGCCAAGGCTTTTACCAAACGTTTGATTCAAGTCGCTGATCACTGGATTAACATTGGCGTTATTTCTGGTGTAATTTATCTTATTTCTGAACTGAAAAAGGCTTCTCCCACTATGAAGTCCCTTATTTCTGACAAGCCTGCTGTGGCTGCTGTGGCCAAAAAGCTGGAAGAAAAATCTGAAGAAAAGGCTGAAGATGAAGACAAAGAAGTCGAGCTTATTGACAAGTACGACGGTCGCAAACGTGATCCTACTTTTGCCAATGCTGGTAAAACCAAGGTTTGGGAAGCTATTCCTCTTCTTAATCATTTCCACCCCACAGTTTCTTTCTACACTCAACACTACCTGGGCCTTGCTCCTGAAGGTGCCCCCAAGCCCATCCAGCCTGATCTTAATCTGTACACTCTTGCGCACTTTTTGGATAGATTTGTCTACAGAAACCCCAAGCAGAAACCTACAACCCATGGTAGCAGTATCATGCAACCTTTGACAGGCTCTGATCCTACTGGTCTTGTTTTTGGTACCAATTTGGGTGCCTCTGGACCTGGAATTGACAAGGCTGTTAATTTCGAAGACTGGAAGAATATGAAGATTGATGATGTTGATGTTGGTGACCGCTTTTTCTTCAACTATTTCAATCTTGTTCAAGACAATAAGTCTGGTGAAAAGAAGGTTGAAAAGAGAAAAGAAACGGATGCTGAAGATGCTGATTTGGATGATGAACAAGAGATTTGGAAGGCTCTTGTGACTAGCAATCCTAGCATTGAGGCTGGAGAAGAAGATGAAAGCGACCTTGATTTGTCCATGTCTGATATGGATGACGATGAGGACCTGGAAGGTCTTGAAGACGGTGAAGATGAGGATGAAGATGAAGACGATGATGAAGAAGACGACGATTCTGGTTTCTTGAAGGAGGTTGACGATGAAGATGGAGTTCTTGGCAGTGACGAGGAAGTCGATCTTGAGGAAGGTGATAATGATGACCTTGAAGCTCAATTTGAAGCCGCTCTTGCCAAGGGCAAGACCAATAAACGCAGCCGTGATGATGATGAAGATGAGGAAGAAGAAGAGGAAGAGGATCCCAGAGCTGCTAAAAAGGCAGCAAAGAAGGCTAGACGACAAAGACTCAAGGATTTGCCATTGTTTGCATCTGCAGAGGATTACGCCCAGTACCTTGTTTCTGATGACGAAAACTGAGCGTGTTTACGATGTGATTGAAAAAGATGAAGTTGAAGAAGAAAAAAAAAAAATATATATATATAAAACTTTTAGAAATTAGTAAATAAAAACCATACATTAAAACTAAAATATTTATTGAGCTTATTCATTGTTATTTTTATTATTTTTTTGAATTTGAATTTGAATTTGAATTTGGATATTAGAAATTGCTTCCAAAAATTCGGGTTTAATATTAAAGTTTTATGTCACGTGAATGGGTTAGGGTATAGTCATTTTAATCTTACCGCCCAATCACTAACGCCTAAAGCCAAACCTCCAAAAAAAAATTTCACCACAGCCAAAAGTGAAAAAAATTCCCCTTCCACCCAAAACAAAAAAAAAAACAAAAAAAAAAAAAAATCCCCTCGGTTCATACAAACGTATCGGATCTGAAGTAGCACCTTTTTTCGTTCTCTCCAGATTTACACACCCATCATGTCCCGAACCTTCATCTCAACACTGAGAACTCAGTTCTCTAAGCCCATCGGTATTTCGGGCCCTACTGTCCAGCTTCTCTCTGGTGCATCCTCCTCTTCCATCACCGCTGCTAAGCAGTCCGTTCAGCTTTCATCGCCTGTCCTCACTTTTGTTCGTCATGCCACTAAGCGTGCCGCCGGTTCTAAGACCAGTAACAAGGATTCTCGTGGTAGACGTCTTGGTTCTAAGAAGAGTGATGGCCAGCAGGTTCAAGTTGGTGAAATCATTTACAGACAACGCGGCACTAAGATTTACCCCGGTGAAAATGTAAGTATTATATATATTTATTGCTTACAATTGGACTTGTACACATGGTCGTGTACATTTTTTCCACTTGTGATTCTTTTTTGATCTATGGATTTTTGTCATACTAACTCTTTAATTAGGTCGGCATTGGTAAGGACCATACTCTGTATGCCCTCGAACCCGGTTACGTTCGTTTTTACCTCGACCCCTTCCACCCCAAGCGCAAGTTTGCTGGTGTCGTTCTCAATAAGATTCACCGCCTGCCCACTCCTCACTTTTTCCCTACAAACCGCAGATTTGGCCGTGCCGAGATTGTCGACCCTAATGCCGCTGAAGCTGAACGTGACAACATGTCTCGCAAGGAATACCTTCTCCAAGATTCTCTCTCCAAGCAGAAGGAAGAACGTGTTGCCAACCGTGTTGAAAAGCGTGCTAGAATTACCGCCGATCTTCAAAAACTTGTCCCTGGTCTTGAGGGTACTGAACTCGAATCTGCTATTGACTACCTTGTCACTGTCCGTGTCTACCTTTCTGGTGGCCGCTCTATTGATGAGTCCCACAAGTTTGCTCTTCGTGAATACAAACTTGACACCAATATTGACAAGGTTGCCGGCCGTATCACTGAGGAAGAGCTTGCTTCCAAGATTGCTGCCAAAGAAGCTGTGATTGCCAAGCTCATTAATACCGTCGCCTTCAACCCTGAGTTCAATCTTACTAAATACCTTACCAAGGAGGAAACTGCTGCCCTGAGACAGGAGAAGATTGCCGCTATTAAGGCTCTTTATGAAGCCGGCCCCATTACCCCCAAGAGCAAAAAGGAAATCATGAAGCTTATTAATTCGGACTGTTTCCCTATAGGATACCGGGTCGACTTGAAGAGACGTTATCTCAAGACCATCAAGCCCAGACGGGAACTCGACCTCAACCTTAAGAAGGCTGAAATTCTTGAGCTTGAGAAGAAGAAGAAGGGCTCTGTCATCAAGCGTTGGAATTACCAGGCCGAGCACGTTCACCTTGACTTTGTTCCCAAGTCTGCGTAATGTGGGAAACAAGGTGTGAGATGATCCAAGGGGATGGTCGTTGTTTTGTCATGTTGTAATGTTTATATCTTTTTGTTTTGGCTGTATATCTTGTACATATTTTAAACCAATATTTGTTAAAAAAAAAAACATTTGTATTTGTTGCTTTCAGATTTGAGCTATAAGAACCCAATTAAAAGAATAACTTGAAAACTTTTAGGTGATTGATCTACATCTAAATACTTGATGCTATTTCTATTGATAGCTTATACAATCAAACAAATTTCATTACACTTCCTACATGAACCTAGTTTCAATTAAAAATTTGAAACTTTTGTTCAAAATCTGATTCTCAACTTTGATAGTTGTCACTTTAATATTATATTTGGCCATGAATAAAAAAAGGTTATATATACTTTGATATTAATACCAAAGAAGGAACAGGATCAACTAACATTCGTTGTAATTGGAAAAGCCTTTGTCTGAATACATTGAGATAATCAAATAATATTGCCTTGATAAGCATCATTTAAGTGTATATTTGTATTGATCTATCATTCCAATTGGTCTGATTTGGAAGTACAATATTCATAGAAAATTTTGTAATTTTTTTTTATAACTTAGGGGATGTTCGCTTAATAACTTTGGGTAATGTATGATATTCATAATCATAATGGTAAATTTATCATAGCTACAATGGACTATAGTAATTGTTGATTCACTTAACTCATTTGTCTTCAGTTGTCTTTCTAGCCAAATAAAAAAAGAAGAAATTTGGTATATATACTAAAAAGTAAGCGATAATATAAATCCTCTCACTTCAGTTTGATAATGCTTAGTCTTTAATTTAACGAATATTTGTTAAATTTATTTATTTAAAAATTTTTTCTGATAAATCCCAAATTTTCTATTCCCTGAGAATTCCCATAGTTTCAATTATAATAGTTAATCAAGGTCTTATTTTCATTTTTCCTAAGATAACTTTCTTACTTCTTGTGTAACAATCTTTATTCTGTTATATAAGTTCTTAATCATAAAAATACAATTGTTATTACAGCAGTGAACCCGTTGTTTTATCAGTTATTAAAAATTAACCACATTAGAAACTATTTTGGACTACACAAGTATCAATTAAACTTTTAAGAATCTCACTGTCGTCTAGCCTATGCAATATGAAAAATGGAATAAGTCAATTTTTTTGTCAGCTATTCCAGACCACACATACTTTAGATTTACTTATTTTTCTGATTTTTTTAGAATTTTGTTGTTCTCAAAACTATTTTGATAATCGCTGCTACAGGTAAAACAATACTTTTTTTTCCTCTAATCAATAATTGTTCTTGTTATCGCAATAAAATTTATTTTAATTAAAACTTGCATTATTAATAGATATCAACAGCTAATAAATGACATTATTCTTTCATGCAACCTTTCTTGATTTCTTTCATAAAAATATTATGACTATTTCAAATAACACATGTCTATTGACTTAAAGACTTGGCTGTGTCGTTTAAGCACAATCCACAAAATAGAGACATAATCCTACATCCGCTTACCCCTAATAAAACATAATTGACGAACTTGTAATATAGTGAGACATGTAGCAGAGCTATACTTTACATACTATAATAAACTTAATTATTTATTAAATTTAATATCCCTAATAAAATTATGACTTGAAAGTCCAATTTACAAAAGGAAAAAATACTTCTAAAAAAAACAAAAAATGCGTCAGCCCGGAGTCGAACCGGGGGCTCGTCGATGGCAACGACGAATTTTACCGCTAAACCACTAACGCTTAATTAAATTGATATAATAAAAAGTTTTTTAGTGTATATATTAAATACTGACTAAATGTAATTTTTATTAAAACGAATTTTTTGAATGATTTGCATAATTCAAAAAATTAAAAATTAAAATTTTTAATTGAAACTGCAATTTGGGATAGCTGGAAACATCTAGACATATTTGGGTTAGATTTTCTTTGCTTGAAAAAGAAAGAAAAGATTTGAAAAGGATATATCCATAAAGGGATATGTAGACACTCTAAAACAATTTAATTGACTTGCAAGAAATTGAAAGATTTATCTCTGCTTAAAGGTATTAAAAAATACTATTACTGCAACAATGAATACAGATGGAAATAAGTTGGGGAGGTTTGGTGTTTGACCTCTTGATCCTCGTTAGCTGGTATCAGAAGATATTTTCAGGCTTTTGGATATGCAATGAAAAGGTATATATTAAGAACAAAAAGGGTAGCCCACATACTGATGTTATATAATTCTATAACTCTTAAATAAAAACAAACAAAGATTTTTAAAAAATATTGAGTTATTAGAATAAGAAAACAAATATTTTGATCTCAGAAGTTACTGACTTTAATTCCTAAAAAGTCTCTTTTTCTGGAGGTATTGTGGAGTGTTCATCTCACTCGATCACTTTGGACATCAGGAGAGTCCATTCCTTAGGTAATTCTAATCAGCATGCAGATTATTATGAGTAATTCTTTAGGTAGAGAAAAATCAAAATATGAATAGAAGTCAGTGTAGACAAATGTGGTTAAGGTATTGTTGGAAATGACTGACCCATTCTCTATATTCCTCATAAACTGGCTTTAAAGGCTATCATCAGGGTATGATGCTGAGACAAAAAAATAGAAACTCTGTACCTAAAAGTTACATTAATAAGACGGCAAGTCACCAAAATTAAAAAAAATTGAAATGATAGATTTGATACCCTTGTTACATACTTATGACCCGTGAATAAAAATAAAAGAACAAATAAAATACTGATAATATTAAAATTCAAATTAAAAATAATTAATAATTTATTAAAAATAATGAAGGTTTAAATAGCTTATAAGGGTTGTCATGCTATTATTGACGCAAAAGAAAAAAAAATCTGTCTAGTTACAAAATCAAAATTTCTGAGTTTTCATTTACCCAATCAAACTGTTCAGTAAATTGACTATGGATACCACAACTTTGACTACTTCATCGCCCATACCAGACTTACTTAAAGAACGGGAAAGATTATTAAGAGTGTCACGTAAAACCTTGATCATGTTAACAGTGTGTGCATCTAGAGTTCGGCCAGTTAAAAATGAAACAAGAGCATTGACAACCTGCTTAAAAATATCAAGGAAATATCTAATTCCTGTAATAAGCAAAATTCTGTTAAGGGCTCCCGATGTTCCAGTTTGGTTAGAAATATTATTTATTGAATTCACAATCTGTGCCACAACAGTGGTAAGATTGGTGATGAGATCTCCTACTGAAGTTACTGCGCTAGTAGGATTTAAGTTAACAATAGATGTTAGAGCGGATTGCAAGAACGATGTGGCCGCATTGATAAGTGTGATAATAGGCGAAATGTCAATAATATTATTTGACTGTGCATCCCGCTTTTGAATTTCCATAAATGGTGCAAGTATTTCTTTAGCAGTAAGATGACTAGTGTGGGGTTTTGAATCCATTAAGATAGCTGGAGTAGAATCAGATGTCTTAGTAACAACTATTCCCGATACCTTGGAATCAATTGGAAAGCTTGAAACTAAAACAATAGCGATCGAAATAATAAAAATGTTAGAAATAGAAACCATTTTAAACTGTTTAGTATTTATTGGACTCCAATCTTTATTTCTTTAATAAATGACTAAAATTTTGAGAAAATGATGTTGTAAGATAAGAGTTAGACCCTGTATTTATATTTTTTTGAGAGGAAACTCAAACTGATAGTTAATAGATAATAGCTATCATAAACTCTTATGCTCATTTCAAATATTTCATAATTAACACTTGGTGTTTTTCTGTGGTACATTGATTAATTTTTATTTCATGGTTTGAATATAAGCTACCATTGTAACATTTTAGTTTAAGAATGGTTCATTTTGATGGTTTTAGCCTGCTCACTAAAGTATAAATATTATTTAAATATTGTTTTTTCTATTTCTATTGTTTTATTTAATCAGAATGATTATAATAATGACATTGAAAATTATGAATGTCTTTTATAACAGTTCTTTGAAACGTTCCGGTAGCCTTTCATTTATGATGAACTAAAGCCTTCTATTTTATAAAAAAAAAATGTGCTAATATATAGTAAATTGATTCACGTTTTCCCCCATTGCATTGGCAAAAATTAAAACACATGAAAATCTTTAAATGAATTTGTTTTTTAGTAAATAAATAAATTGATGGCACTATTATTGTATTAAAACTAGTCTAAGCTCTTGATTTATAAAAAGCTGTTAAATTGTTCAAACAATTTAACATTTTAATTCTGGGAAAAATAGAAATATAAACATATATATAATTAGTGCAAACATTTTATTATAATTAAGAAAATTTAAATATCACATATATGTGATACCTATATAGGTGTTTTGGTAAAAATAAATATTTAATTAATACTAGTTATAATATTAAAATTAATCATTAATATAACCGGATGAAACATAAAAATATCATTTTAAAGCTCAAAAATTCCAGTTAAATCAAATAATAAATTGAAATTTAAATTTTGTTAAATTAATTTAAAAATTCATATTTATAAATATTTAAAAACTAAATTAAACAATTAACCGTTCTCTATATTGTTTTAATGTTTTTGAATTTAAATTTTTTTCATTGAATTACAAATTTTTATAAAAATTAAGATACTACATAAATAAATAAATACATTTGGATTCCAGATCCAACTTTTTAAAGGAGGGTATTGAGAAGAGCAACAATCGAGGCAATGATGCTGGTAACACCATCGCCAAGACCAGAAGAGCCAAGGAGAGTGGAAAGGTTGTTAAGAGTATCACGAAGAGAAGCAATAATACTGATGAGGGTGGTAGAAAGAGTCTTGCCAGTGAGCTCGGAAACAAGCTGGTTGACAATGGTAAGAAGGAGGTTAAGAAGAGTCTTAAGACCAGTCTTGATAAGAAGAGTGCTGAGAGAAGCACTGAGACCAGAGCCAACAGTGAAGCCAGTGAGAGCCGTAATAAGCTGAGTAACAACTGTAGTAAGGTTAGTGAGGAGATCACCAACAGCGCTCAAATCACCGTTAAGGTCAAGAGTAGAAAGGGATGTGAGAGCAGAGGAAAGGAAGGCGCTGAGAGAAAGAATAAGAGTGGTGATAGAAGTAAGACTAAGGGCGCCAGCAGGAGAGGCCTCAGCTTCACGCTTAGCAATCTCAACATAAGGAGCAAGGATTTCCTCAGCAGAGCGGGCCTTAAGCTCGTTAGAAGCGGCAGGAGCAGCAGCAGGAGCAGCAGCAACAAGAGCAGCAAGGACAGAGAAAAGAGTGACAGACTTGATAGCAACCATTTTTGATTAATTTGTTTGTTTGTAGTTGTATTAGAGAAAGTTTAATAACTTCAAGGTAGTTTTAAATTGTTTATTAAGAGATTTTGTGTTGATAATAATGATAAGGAAAAAAAGAAGAAAAAAAAAGGAATACTTAAAGAAATCTACCCGAATTTATAGAAAATTATTTAAGGATATTAAATTTCTATTATTTTTTTCTTTCTTCTATGTATTCTTTTACAGTATGGCTAAAAGCAATACAATTACGCAATATGCTCGAGAATAGCAAGTCATTTGAACCAAGAAAGCCCATATCGAAGGAATAATTGGATTCTGTTCAATTTCTTGTTAGAGTGAACTGCAGCTATGCGTTTGGGCGTTAGCAAAAGTTTTTGGTGGCATTTCGTCAAATATTGGCATGGCAAAAAACGAAACTGCAATTTTAGATCTTAGTCTGCAGTAAACAAGAACTTTAATCCACTTTATTCTGATTCAGTGGAATGTGTCTGGACCAAAAGGTCTCCATGTTTGCTTATCTTGTCACTCCGCCTTTAAGATATTTTTTTATTTCTCTTTAAACCCGAAAATTACCCCTGGTCCACTTCTATCTATAACAGTATGGCTACAGATACTACTTAAACTTTAAAGATTGGTTACCACGCTTTGGATAGTAACTATTAGTAGTAGGCTTTATTTCATTTATTTTCATGTTTTTGGAGTTGCACATAATTATTAATTTTGTAAATAAATTAATTTTACTAAATAAACTTTTCTAGTAAAACTATTTGCCAATGTTCTTCTTAATTCCAAGAGTTAATTATTTGCAAATTTACAAAAATTAAATTTGTTAATTAACAAATTAACTTATAAGTTATTATTTGCTGTTATTATTTGCTGTTAAAATAAAATTGAAAAATTGTCGATAATTTTAAACGGTTATCGATAACGGACCTTAAGTTCTACCTTAAAGGTGTGCTAAAGTTTATTAAAATTGACCATTAAACATAAAGCGAAGATTTTAAATAATATTTTTAAATGGATTACTAAATTAAGTAATTTAGAACTTAACTACCTACATTAATATTAAATTTCAAATCAAATCTCAAATTTCAAATTTCAAAAACAAAATTAATTAAAAATTACTAAACTAGATAAATATCAAAATTAAAACTAAAACAATTAAAGAAGAGTTTCAAGGAGGTTGACAATGGAAGTGATGATGCTGGTAACACCATCACCAAGACCAGCAGAGCCAAGGGCAGTGGAAAGACTGTTGAGGGTGTCACGGAGAGTGGTGATAACCTGGAGGAGGGTAGAGTCAAGAGTCTTGCCAGTCAGGTCAGAAACGAGCTGGTTGACAATGGTGAGGAGGAGGTTGAGGAGGGTCTTAAGACCGGTGGTCAAAAGAAGGCTGTTGAGGGTGCCAATAAGACCAGTGCCAACAGTGACACCAGTGAGGGTGTTGACGAGCTGAGCAACAACGGTGGTGATGTTGGTCAAAAGAGTGGCAACAGAGGCAAGAGTGCCGGAGAGGTCAAGGGAACCAAGGGAAGAGAGAGTGGAAGTGAGGAAAGAAACAATGGAAAGGAGGAGGGTGGAGACAGCAGAAAGGTCAAGAAGAGAAGAGGGAGCAGCCTCACGCTTGACAACCTCGGGAGCGTAAGGAGCAAGAATCTCCTCAGCAGTAAGAGCCTTGGACTCCTGAGCAGCAGGAGTAGGAGCAGCAGCAACAAAGGCAGCGAGGACAGAGAAGAGAGTGACAGACTTGATGGCAACCATTTTTGATTATTGTTTTGATTAGATTTGTAAGTTAGAAACTTTTAAAGACTTGAGAGATAGTTAAGAAGATGATTTGTAATGATAAGAAGAAAAAAAAAGTGAAATTAGTAGGAATTCGACCCTCTATTTATAGTTAATCCCTAGAAAAACATTTTGAATATCATTCTTCTATTAATTGAGTATTCAAATATTTGAACTTTTGTAATTGACGTTTTTTTTTAGTTTGTTGAACAAATCGTAGTTACTCAGTTACCAGTTGTTGAACGTTTTTCAACAATATTTTGGCGGTTAAGTTAAAATAGGATTAGTAAGTGCAGTAAATATTAACTTTTTTACACATAACTTACATCAAAACTATTTACAAAGGATTGCGTACCAACATGTTGTATATAAGTGCTACCAGTTCTTTGGTTATTATTGGCAATTGCCAGCAAAAATAAGTGGGATTTACAAAGTGTACATAAATATTTGACTGAAGTAGTAATCGAAGCCGTACTTAAATTTGTGCTCAAAGATATTAAGTGCATGTGCAGACATAATTTTATGCACGCTTAAAATCTATAATTTAAAAATATTGGCTTTGATTGTTACAGTACTAGGATTAGCAATGTTAAGTGTTATTAAAAAGAAAAGACACAGTTTTGGGGGGATTTATTGCTCATTAGTTGAAGTTGCCAATAAACCAAACCTAAAAATCGTACTAATGGCAGTAGCACCAATTTTATCTTTTGACGATGACTATTGTACTTTTTTTTTCTTATTGTCGGAAAGACCCTCTGAACCAATGTTTAGTATCAAAATTTTTAAAATTAGGTCTTGTAAAATAGGATTGTATAGTGTGGATTTTAGCGGGCATGTTAGTTGGATGAGAGGGGGGAGAATGATTAATACTAGAGATCCTTTTTTAGTGTCATGTTAAAGAATAACAAAAAGAGCCGCATACCAGTGAGGCCAGCCAATTCCGATTTCTCCAAGATCCTGGGAAAAAGCTCTGTAGGTTGTTTAATTATTTGAAAAGTTAAATTAGATTATTTTTTTTTTTTTTTTTGATTCTCGAGTAGTCCAGCAATATGTAGAAAATATGGCGCTCCGATTCACTTTCTTTTTTGGTTACAAGTTTTTTCGTTATTATGGATCCACAGCTATAACAAAAAGAAAAAGGTTAAAAAAGTATTTCATCAAATCAGTCGCAATTTCGTTTTTTGTCGTTTTGCTTTTACCAAGTCCCTAGTATTTGGATTATGAAATGTTCATTGGTTTCTTTTTTTGTTTTTTCTCGTGAAATTAGATATTTGTGGTGTGTCATTATCCCATTTAATAATGAAAAAAAAAAATAAAACAAATCATTTGAAAAACTGGTGCCAGCGCTGGATCTTTGGATCTTTGGTTGATTGTCACGAGAGGTCCAAAGTCTCTTTTTTTTTCTCAGGTCATTAAAAAGTGGCAGCATAACCATAGTAGCCAAACGGGAACACCGGCAAATTACCAGAATTGGTGCAGGTCAGTTGTTGGAGAATGGAAACAAGCAGCCAACGTCACGCATTTTGAGATAAGTTTTAGTAAAAATTAAAACAAAAACCTTGGGGGTTAGACAGTCTTTGGCCCATAAATCGTTAACCATAAGCTATGGCTAATCATAATTATACCTTATAAGTTATAATTTATTGGAAGAATTCAAGTTCAAAAACTTTCCATGACTTTCTTTGCGGATACAAACTTGGCGTCGTATATTATGACCGTGACGCCATGGGTTTACTCCCATTTTTTTTTTGTTCAAATTCCATTTCAAACTGGTTTTCGTGCGCACACCTTTGTTTCTTACCACCTGTGGGCAAATTACTTTACACAACGTGCCTCTAAACTCCTCCCACAGTTGGAATCCATGCAGTTGTATTCGTGCCCACGATTGGTTATTCTGGATTGCTTTAATTTTGCTTTTGATGTTTTTACAACTTCTTTAATTAAAATTAGTATACAGTTTACAATTAATTCAAAGACTTTGGTACGACTTCACGAGGAATTCCACATAACGGTTATCTGGATAGTGTTTCTGCGAAACAAAAAGTAAGCAAACAAGCAAGCAATGACACTCTACCGCGGACATAAGGCCAAATTTTATACTTGGAATTGAGTATTTCATCGAGAATCTTTGTGAGGAGTGTTAAAGGACTCCCAAGATATGATTTACGGTAAGAGTAGAGAAGTGACTGGTGGGGAAACAAATCCTTGAAATATGTATCAGTGAATAAAAAGACGAACTGGCTATGATTGGTAGGCCACATCCTGGTCTGTCGCGAAAAATTGCCTTAGCCTTAATAATCAATCAAGTCGAAGGTCTCAGTAACATTTGATAGAGGCAGAAATTTCAAGTGCAGCACTGTTAACGAGCAAAAATAGGTGGAATTCCTACAATTTTCTCCACATTCCCTAAAAAAGCCAGATGCTGATACTTGCGTATGGTTAACAGGTTTGCTAGTTTTAATGCGAAAAATATTTTTTAATCTAAAGCAGGCCAAAAAAAAGCAAAAAAAAAAAATACGCTTATAAGCGTATTAATTATGTAAAGCACCTATAGATAAAAGATATGCTTGCACTGTCATACTCTAGTGCATTTGAATATCATCTTTTTTTTTCATGTTTTCGAGATTTTGAATAAATGAAAAAGTTTAATGTGTTTTTTTAGCCGATATGAAATGTACGAGATCCACCAGCTAGTGTAATTTTTTTTTTTTGTTTACAAAAGGAGAGAAACCTGGCTGTTTCGGCGAAATCGGCGAATGTATGCGGAAAGAAGACGTTAGTTTATGTAGATTTTGCAACGAAAATCCCATAAATATTTTAACAAATATTTTTTTCTCTTTTTTTCACATTTAAACCGTGTTTGAAATTTTAGGAAAGTTTGATATGCGGGAAATCAAAAGAGTATTTGAACAAAATAATATTTATTTTTTTCTTCATTTTTCACTTTTTTTAAGTCAAAAAAAAGTTACTAGTTAGATCAAGCAAGAGCCTTGCCAAAAGAAAACTCCGGTTTTCTCAGATAATAAATCTCGTTTTCATGTGTGTGCACATATGAAAAACGTAATTACGTTTTTATGATATTAACGGTTCAGGTCCACCTTCCCCATTAAAATAATGTGGAATTAGGATCACACACTTTGTATTCACGTTTGTAAGGATTTTCATACTCGATAGAACCCAGGCTTTTAAGGTTTATAAGGATTACGTTGACCAAACAAGCTTAATCAAAATAAGAGTATAAGCTTACAATTAAATAAAAATCATGGATTAATTCTTAAGTAGCACTTTAAAAAGACAGTCTATCTTTCAATTAGGTGACGTGATGAAACCTTATAGCTATGTTAACTCAAGCATGAAAATGGTTTACAAACCAACCTCATGTTTTAGCTAAAGGTATCAATTGGTCCTTATCTGCACTATTCAAGTTTCCTCTGAAGTTGAAGATAACAAATAATGGAAATAAAAAAAAATCATAGACCCAAATGTTAGGAAACCTGAAGGGATTTGGGGAAAGAGAAAACGATGGAGATGACTGAAAAAGTTAATGATCACAGTCTAAAACTTGGTTTTGATTCCCGTTAACCTTATCTTAAACTATTCTCAAGGGGTTTTTTAACTATAACTGGTTAATCACAAGTCAAAAAAAAAAAAATAAATAAATAAAGTTAGTTGACAATATAATTTTTTTTTTAAAAAAATCCAAAGACAAGGGTCCGACCAACCGAAAATTTCAGTTTTGATAACCAAAATGTCAAAATGCTTGATAATTTCGAAACTTACTGGACTTCCAAAAAATTTGTTAAAATAATTATTTTAAAAAAAAAATCAAAACTGTTATCAAGAAATTTAAGCGAGAATCATGGGTAATTTTTCAGTCATCAAGGGTTTGTCAATTGTGAGTATAATAAAGGTTTAAGTGTAAGAAACGGTTAAACTTGTAAAATCGGTTGAACAAGGCCATTTCACTCCAAAAATTAGGGATGAAACATCTTTATTGCAAATTTGAAAAAATAATTTCATCAATTCCATACTATATACATCAATTTCATACTATATACAGCAATTTCAATCATTTAATTCATCATTGGGATTAATTCTATTTTTTTTTTTTGGTTTCTTGGTCACCTTAATTATTACAATTTGTTTTAATGTTGGAAATTTGTCATTAAACCGGTTTTTATGTTAACAAAAATTATTAATAAAATTATTTCTATTGAAAAGCACAATCCCATGATTTAAAATTTTGTACAATTGGCATCAGTGACATTTTTTATCACTATTTTAATCGTGTAATAGGGATTCTTACAATCGGTTATAATAACTACTAATAACCATCTTCTAGAAAAATCTCAAAGACCCCAAAAAGAAGTTTTGAAGCGTACTAAACCAACAGTAGACTAAATAACTGTCAAAAATTGAAATAAAAGCTTCCTTTTTAATATTAAAAAACTTCAACTTCCATACTTAAAAAAAAACGTGTATAGGGTATTCAAAGTATGCTTCTGTAAACCAAAACATTCACTTTTGTCTAATACACTGAAGTATCATGTAATTTTAAAAATGATTCTAGTGTGAATAACTTTGCAATTAACACAAAGACCCGGACAAAATAAATTTGGCACAAGTGCTAACAAAGAGTTAGTGAAAACAATCCATTGGACCTTTCCATAACATATCTCCCAGATCTAAAAGATGTGACTTTAGTTGAAGTCAATAATATTATATTTATGAATTTAAAATATCTAGTGTGTGTTATAGTTGAAATAACTAAAAAAAAACTCTGATTTCAAGCAGGATTAGGAGTCTAACAAAACACAAGTTCAAATATTAGGAAAATAACCGCTAAAGATTATCAAAAAAAAAGTGAATATTTGCAATCGGTATTTCTAAAATGAACATAATTGCCTATTTCATTGCCAATTAATAGACTCACAAAACGAAATTATTGTGTTTAACGCATAAGCAGCTGGAATATGCATTAGAGAAATTATTACTGTTAAATGTTAATTTTTTGTTGACTTTATTTTATTTGATACAAACTTTTGAGGGTATATGCAAAGGTAATAATAATTCACAGTTAAATCATAATTATGATATTCAAATTTGTAAGTCTACTAGTCAATTTTTTTTCCATTATTTTTAAATCAACATCATTATCCAAATTATTTTGGCCATTTTTACACTTATAAATAGAGACTGAATTCCTCCAAAGAAACTCTTTTTTTTCTTTCTTTCTTTCTTATCATCACTACAATCTACTTCACTCTCTATTTAACAAGCTTTCTCAAGTCTTAATAAGTTTCTAACTTACAAATCTAATTCAAACAATAATCAAAAATGGTTGCCATCAAGTCTGTCACTCTCTTCTCTGTCCTCGCTGCCTTTGTTGCCGCTAACCCTGCTCCTGCTGCTCAGGAGTCCAAGGCTCTTACTGCTGAGGAGATCCTTGCTCCTTATGCTCCTGATGTTGTTAAGCGTGAGGCTGCTCCTTCTGGTCTCCTTGACCTCACTGCTGTCTCCACCCTCCTCATCTCCATTGTTTCTTTCCTCACTTCCACTCTCTCTTCCCTTGGCTCCCTTGACCTCACTGGCACTCTTGCCTCCGTTGTCACCCTTTTGACCAACATCACCACTGTCCTTGCTCAGCTTGTCAACTCCCTCACTGGCGTTACCGTTGGCACTGGTCTTATTGGCACCCTCAACAGCCTTCTTTTGGGCACCGGTCTTAAGACCCTCCTCAACATACTCCTTTCCATTGTCAACCAGCTTGTTTCTGAGCTCACTGGCAAGACTCTTGACTCTACCCTTATCCAGGTCATCACCACTCTCCGTGACACCCTCAACAGTCTTTCTACTGCCCTTGGCTCTGCTGGTCTTGGTGATGGTGTTTCTGACATCATCACCTCTATCCTCAACCTCCTTAACTCTCTCCTTTAAATGTTTTCCTTTTGTTAATTTGATTTTTTCATCTAAGCAATTTGTTATAATTTTTTAAAATTAATTGAATATTTAATTTATTAAACCAAAATTAGTAATCTTTAAAATATGCTATGATGCATTAGCACTCAAATATGCCGATGACCTCTATCGTTTAACCTTAAAAGTCCCCAATAAATAATATTTTCTGTTTACTTGCAGACAGTTTTTTTTTAAAAAAAAGTGCGGGTGCCTGAACTCCTAACTTTAACTGTAAACCTCCAATTCCATGTTAAAAGCATTTAAACATGTGGATAAATACTTTGAAAAATCGGCATGCTCACAGCTAGTTAACATCAATAATTTTTTCCCGGTGTTGCAAATAAATTTCCCCATTTATACAATTATTTATCCTAATAAGGTTTAAGCATGTCTTGTATTATACAACACCATTTGACATACCCGGTGCACATGACCATTAAGGCATTCAAATTATGGTCCGAGATCCGGGTAGTTAAAGGAGTAAAAAAATAATTCTGTTTTTTTTTTTTTTTTTTTGGTCGAGGGCTTGTTTTAATAAATTGATTTAGAAAATCAATTTAACCGCCAATGGTGATTTTAAGGATAGAAACTGACATTGAATTTCTTAAAGTCTTAACAAAATTTCATGGTTAAACTTTAATTATATACATGACTTGAACCTAACTATAAAAATTCAATCCTTGGGGGGTCCACTTTCCGCTAATTAAAAAAAAGCTGGAATAAAGATCTTGGGCCCTCCATATAAATTTTAGTACATAATTTAAGTCTTGTAGCTAGATAATACGGGTCTTGCCACTAGTAATAGCGCGATCCTGTTTTGTGGTGTTATTGAAGCAAAAGAACGACTAAACGTATTATTTTATTCAGCTCCTCTCAGCTGTAACAATACCCTTGTAAGTTCATTTGGTCTTAGGCCCCGCTTAGAGCACATCATTGAAAGGCGACAAGTATTTAAAAGCTACTCTCCATCATCATGAGATTGGCAACAGGTGGTCTGACAACGACATATTTATTACTAGCTCCGAGACCCTTCCGGGAAAACTTAGTTAGGCTTAATGAATAAAAAAATTAAGGGAAATTACATGAGGATCAAGCATAAAACAAATCTGCCTTTTATGGTTTAGGCAACATTTTTAAAAAAAAAAAAATTAAACTAAAAAAAATAATGCTGGAAGTGGCTTTCCTAAGAATTTCAAGTCACCATCAAGTGACATCCTCGAGATTCAAGATAACGCTTCTACAATCCTTGATGTGATTCAAACATGAGGTTGTTTTACCGCTATCAATTGGTTCTTATCAGAATCTTTTCTGGTTACTTTGAAAAATATGGGATTTTTTCTTTAAAGAGGAAAGAAACAAGAATTTGGAATATGAATTCCAAAAGTAAGGGAACTTGGGGGAAACAATTAGGGAAAAGAAAAACGATATAGATGACCAAAAAAAAAAAAAAAAAAAAAAACAGTTAGAAATATCAATGCGTTTTGAAGTTTGGAATATTTTTTTTTCATTTTATTGCCGAAGCTTATCTTAAGATTTGCAAGTTTCAAGAGTGTGGGAAAAAAAAGGATCTGAAAAGAGTTGGTTGATGGGGAGAAAATATCATTTATTAGATTTACTAATTTTTTTTTTAATTAATTATTTTGTTGAAAAATCCAACGGCAAGGGTCCATCAAAAAAATGTTAAAAAATATTTTTTTTTGAAAAAAAAAAAAAAAAAAAAACCACCATTCCGTTTTCACGAGCGACGATAACGAAAGTTAAAAAAAACCTATTTATTTATTTATTTATTTATTTTTTTTTTTTTGTACACTGATTTAAATCTAAAACTTACTCAGTTACCCAAAACCTTTCACATCTATCAAAAAATAAAATAAAAGCCAAATTCAATGTTTATCAAAAATATGATTAAGCGAGAACATGAGAAGGTTTCCCCCACATGTTGGATGTATCAGCAGTGTGTTCTCCAATCGTGAAGCTGTTTAAGAGTTCAAGGAGAGGTTTTTGAAAAACGGTTAAACCTGTAATATTGGTCAAACAAGGCCATTTCTACACTGGATGCTCCGCGAGAAAAAAAAAAAAGAAATAAAGAAATAAAGAAATAAAGAAATAAAGAAATAAATAAAGAAAGAAAAAATAGTTATACAGTTTCAAATAACCGATTATAATAACTAATTTGAAATTTATCTCTTTATTAAAAAAAAAAAAAAGTCTCTCATAACTTCCGATATACCGCCATTCGAATAATTTAATTCGTCATTTTAGGAAACGTTCTTTTGTTTAATTGATTGCTAAATGAGCTACATTTTTTTTTAATTTTTTCAATTGGGGAAATTTAACATTTATCGTTTATCGTTTACCTTTTGGGATTATCAAATTTGAACCGTTTGGACGCTATTGAGAAAAAATAATTAAAAAAAAATATAGAGCACGCAATTAATCCAAATTTATCATCTTTTAGATTTTTGAAAACTCTTCAATTCATTTCAAGTATAAATACAGACTGATATTCCTTGTTGATCTTTCTTTTTTTTTTATCTTCTCATCACTACTACTCTTCCCTACTCTACTCTACTTTAACAAGCTCTTAAAAGTCTTTACAAGTTTTTAACTTACAAATCTAATTCAAACAATAATCAAAAATGGTTGCCATCAAGTCTGTCACTCTCTTCTCTGTCCTCGCTGCCTTTGTTGCCGCTAACCCTGCTCCTGTTGCTCAGGAGTCCAAGGCTCTTACTGCTGAGGAGATTCTTGCTCCTTACGCTCCCGAGGTTGTCAAGCGTGAGGCTGCTCCCTCTTCTCTTCTTGACCTTTCTGCTGTCTCCACCCTCCTCCTTTCCATTGTTTCTTTCCTCACTTCCACTCTCTCTTCCCTTGGTTCCCTTGACCTCTCCGGCACTCTTGCCTCTGTTGCCACTCTTTTGACCAACATCACCACCGTTGTTGCTCAGCTCGTCAACACCCTCACTGGTGTCACTGTTGGCACTGGTCTTATTGGCACCCTCAACAGCCTTCTTTTGACCACCGGTCTTAAGACCCTCCTCAACCTCCTCCTCACCATTGTCAACCAGCTCGTTTCTGACCTGACTGGCAAGACTCTTGACTCTACCCTCCTCCAGGTTATCACCACTCTCCGTGACACCCTCAACAGTCTTTCCACTGCCCTTGGCTCTGCTGGTCTTGGTGATGGTGTTACCAGCATCATTACTTCCATTGTCAACCTCCTTGAAACTCTTCTTTAAGTTATAGGTTAACTTTGTCACTCTTTAAATTACTTTCCTATTTTAGTTTAATATTTTTAGTTTAATACTTTTTAAAATACTTTTATTCAAATTTAATTAACTTTGGAATACGTAATTTTATTTCAATCTAAAAACAGTAATATTTCTGGCATACATGATGCATTTGAATCTCAAACGTTGTAGTCTACATTTTTTTCCTATTTAAGTAAAAGTTTTAGTTAAAACTTGCAGAATACCTTGTAACTTACATAAATATTCAATATTTTTATGACATCACACTGCTTTTCTTTTTGTTTGACCTGTCCCCCTTCCTCGTGTTTTGAAAAAAAAAAAAAAAAAAAAAAAAGAAAAGACTTCAATTCGTGGCTAAACTATCAAAAAAAACTAGAATCAGGAACTGCACCTGACCAAAATAACTAGTTAGTTTCCAAAAACATTTTCTTGCTCCTGGTTTTCTTCTATGCCGGGGTTAAGCTTAACCTGTTATCTCAATGGATTTTCCAAATAAGTTTCCTTTAATGGAACTTCACATTCTTCATTTATCGTAATCTATCGAGCGAACATGAAAAGATTTACTAGGCTTGATATCATAAAGTCATGGTGATAGGAGATGACTCTTCTGAAATTGGAAATATCCCTTCTCAATAATCCATAATGAAGTCATCACCAGCAGAAAGAAAGATACCTTGTTAGAGACATCAATTTTTCATCATCGCTCTGGGATATATTTTTATTCTAGGGAAATGAGCAAACACTCTTAGATCATACTCTTATAAAACTTAACTAATAAAAAGCCCTGCAATAAACTCATTACAAACCCATACATGAAACAACTCAAGGAAATTATGGATGACATTAAAAAGTTTCATTGGATTGAATCTATCTTCAAGATAGTTAGGAATGAGATCTACAAGGTTAGATACTATGTTCTCACATCCCCCTCAAACTCTACAGAATTTTCCAGTTATAATGAGCCATGTTTACAAACATTATCACACGTTTTACGAGAAAATATATATTTGAGGTTCTCGAGAGAATTGGTATATCAAATGTTTTTTTTTTCGGTTAAGGTTAATATATTTTTAAACTTTTTTAACAAACAATTCTTTTTTTAGCATAATTTCAAGAATTGTATAAACTGAAAAAAATTTGAAAAATAAAGCAACAAGTTTTTATATACAGAATTGAAGATGAAATGTTCCCGACACGTTTAAAAAAAAAGAAAAAAAAAATTTTTATGTTGTTCTCAGTTGGCATATTATTTTGTAATAATAGTTAGTTTAACATGGATTTATATAAAGTACAGTCAGAAATGAAAAAGGAATAGTGTCATACTATTTTTGCTTCTTCTAATTGGTTTTTTCTTCTTAAAAACAAAATATAAATGATCTTGACAGTATATTTAAATATTTATTTATTTGAGTACTCTATCCACTCTCAAGATAATTTCTAAATTTCTAAAGTAAAGAAATATGTGAGGATACTTTTTACAGGAGTTTTTTTTTTTTTTTTTTTCAAAATTTAATGTCTCTGATTAAAAAAAAAAAAAAAAATAGATAGATAGATAAATAGATACTAGATTTTAATTAAAGATTTATATCAATTTGTTTTTTTTTTTTTTTTTTTCATAACCTTTAAAGGAATCTTTATAAAACTCAGGTGAGAGTTGGTTGATACTTGAAAGTATCAAAAAAATCAGATCGTAACTTTTATCGTATCTTACATCGTTTATGAAGATTCCTCAAGGGTAAGGGTTTAAAAAAATAAAAACTACTTGATACACACGAATAATTTTTTTTTTATTTTTTATTTTTTTTTTTTTTTGGGAATATATTCCGAACAATAATATCGATTAATCGAAAATGATCCCTCCATATTTTATTAAAGGCTAAAAGAATATCTAAAATACAAATTTCTCTTTCTATTTTTAATCATATAGGTTTATTTTATCACGAATTGAGTAAATGACTAAAAATGAAATATATCAAAATAAATCTATTATTACTGAAAAAAAATTTTTTTGATAATTTAAAAACGAATATTTTTTTTAATCTATTAAAAAGTTTATAAATACATAAAATGTATATACCAAAATAAAAATTACAACATGAAAATAAAAATAAAAAACAACCAAAAAAAATGTGTATCAACTTTTTCTTTTTTTTTTTTTTTTTTTTTTTAAAAAGAAATCAAATCCAATAATTGTAAAGTGAAAAAAAAAAAAGAAAAAATATTTAAGTGAAAAAAAAAGAAAAAAGACAACCAAAACTTTTTCCTTTCTTCTCTTTTAAAAAAAATTCTTTTTATTTTTTCATTCACAAATTATTCTACTAAGCAGACTCAGTAGCACCAATGACCATGGCCAAAAGAGCCATGCGAACAAACAGACCGTAACGCATCTGTCTAAAGTATGCGGCTCTGTTATCAAAGTCCACTTCCTCCGAGATTTCATTGTTGCGGGGGAGTGGGTGCAGAATGCACATGTGCTTCTTGGCCTTAGCAAGAACAGCATTGTCAATGATATAAGTATCCTTGAGGCGGTCAAAGTCAGCGACATTGGCGAAACGCTCCTTCTGCACACGAGTGCAGTAGATAACGTCAGAAGAAGCAATGATAGAGTCTGTCAAGAGCTCAGACTCAGAAGCAAGGTGGCCAGTGCTGCTGAGGTTGGCCTTGAGTGACTCAGGCAGAGATAGCTCGGCAGGTGAGACAAGAGTGATCTTGACATTGTAGTGCTGAAGCAGCTTGCACAGCGAGTGAACGGGGCGACCGTACTTGAGATCACCAACAAAGGTAACATTGATGCCATTCACAGTACCAAGCTCCTCGCGAATGGTAAACAGATCGAGGAAGGCCTGGGTGGGATGCTCAACAGAGCCATTGCCACCGTTGATGACGGGGATAGGGGAGTACTTGCCAGCAATGGCGGCGCTGCTCTCTTCAGGGTGACGCAAGACAATAGCGTCAGAGTAGCAAGCCATGGTGCGGATAGTATCCTGGAGAGTCTCACCCTTCTTAGCCGAGGACGATTCAGTGGCGACAGCAACAACACGGCCACCAAGACGTTGCATGGCGGCATTGAAGGAGCTGGAAGTGCGAGTAGAAGGCTCAAAGAAGAGGGTGGTCAAAACACGGCCGCGGAGAACGTCCAAAACACCAACACGCTCAACAGCAAGACGCATTTCCTGAGCAGTGGCAAACAGGCGGTGAAGATCAGAGCGCGAGAATTGCTGAACAGAAAGAACGTGGCGACGTAAAAATGGACTGTTGCGGAGAGCCTCGCGGATAGCCGAGGGAGGGCTAGGTTCACGAATAGCAACAAACTGCTCGGAAGCCTCAACAGAGGGAGTGTCAATGATAGACTCATCCTCCTTAATAACGGACGAGGCAAGCTCGGCACGAGAGTAAAGAGGAGACTTGAGGTCAGCGGTGCTGAAGGAAACACGCTTAGTGCGGGGGGAGCCAGGAGTGGTGATGATGGGAGCAAGAGGAGCGCCCGAAGATTCAGTAATGGAAGAAGTTCCAGAAGAAAGAGCAGAAACACCAGTGACAGTGTTCAAGCCAGCAGCAAGAGCAGCAACGTGGGGCAAAAGAACAGAAGAGTAGTCTCTGCCAGAGAACTCAGTAGAAGTGAGCTCACCGCCCAATGCAACCACCTTACCGTTGAAGGTAACACGCTCAACAAAACCACGGAGGGGCTTGTCGGAGACAGGAGAGAAGGTCTGAGAATGCTTGAGAGCCTCAGAAATGCGGTCCAAGTCAATCTCGACGGTAGTCTCTGGCTGATCGTGAAGCTCAAAGATGCGCTTAGAGTTGGTGTAAAGTCTCAAGACAATGTCGTCAATGGTGAGACGGCCATCATTGACAGCAGTGAAGAGAAGAGGAAGAGCATCGGCAATACCGGCACCGGCAATGTCCTTAGAGCCAAGCTCAAGAGCCAAGCGAGAGGGAAGACCGCCAATGGAGAAAATGTCAATGACCTTGAGATTGTCCCAAAGAGCAGCAATGTCAGCCTTGGAGGGAAGCAAGTTAGACTTGACCTCAGGGAAATCTTCAGCAGCAAAGAAAAGTGAGTAGATGGAGACATCGCAAGTGACGCGAAGACCCTTTTCCTTGGAAAGAGCAATGAGATTAATGTCCTGCTTGTTGGTGACATTGGTAATATGGATGGGACGGTTGTGGAGCGAAGCCAAGAGCAAGATGGAAGCAATGGAGGCAGCCTTAGCATCGGTGACAATGGGCTTGTAAGAAGGCCAGTGGGTAAAGTGCTCGGAAACAGTGGTAACAGTGTTGGAGTTGTTGGAAATGTAGTGGTAAGGAACAACAAGAGAACCAACAGAGCCAGTAATGTGAGAAAGCTCGCCAAAGTTAGAGTCAGTAGCAGCCACAGAAAAGTTGTAGTCAGTGGCAGCATTGTTCTTAACATTGTCTTGGGCAATCTTAAGCTCGGCGGCATCAGTGAGCAAGCCATCAGAAGAGATGGGCATGATGCGGTTCATGGTGAAACCAGAAGCAAGAGCAGTCTTGAGGACCTTGGAAGCATCCTGAGGACCAGTGGTAACATCAGTCAAGCCAGGAATAAAGGTGGAAATGGAAATAAGACCAGGGAGGGTGACAGTGCGGTGGGAAGACTGGGCATCGACCGAGGAGATTTCCAAAGAGCTATTGCGGGCAATGGCTTCAATAAGGAGCTTGGCATTCTTGACATTGGTCACAAGAGGAATAGCATAGTCAACAGCCATTCTACGGGTACGGTAACCCTTGGAGACATAACTGGCGGGTCTGCGGAAGCGATTGTTGGAGGGCAAGTTAATGTACAAGTCAATAAGGTGGTTGGCCAAGTGCTGGGTAAGAGAGTACTCAGACTTTTCACCTTCAGCCTCGTCAAGGTCCTCAAGGTATTGGACAGGGATGCCATGTTCCTGGATAAAGTCAGCAGTACCAGAGGTGGCAAAGAGAGAGTAACCAAGCTGGTGGAGCTTCTTGACAGAGGGCAAGAGTTCCATCTTCTCCTTATAAGAACCAATGGAGAGCAAAATATTCTTCTTGGGGAGAGTGAAACCAGTGGCAATCAAAGACTTGAGGTAAGCCTCATACTTATTGTGGCCAAAAGTGGCAACCTCACCAGTGGAAGCCATCTCGACACCGAGAATGGGGTCAGCGCCGGAAAGACGAGAGAAGGAGAATTGAGGAACCTTGATGGCAACGTAATCCTCAGGGATCTCAACAGGAGGATAAGGAGAAACGTCATAACCGGCAATAGCCTTTGTGGCCAATTCAATCAAATCAACACCAAGGACCTTGGAGACAAAGGGGAAAGATCTAGAAGCGCGGACGTTGCACTCAATGACCTTGATTTCATTGTCCTTAGCAATGAATTGAATGTTGAAGGGACCAGTGACATTAAGGGCATTACCAATCTTAGCAGTGGCAACAACAATACGGCGGACAGTTTCAGGGTCAAGATCCTGGGGGGGGACAATGAGGGTTGCATCACCAGAGTGAACACCAGCATTCTCAACGTGCTCAGAAACAACGTGCATAAGAAGCTTACCATCCTTGGCAACAGCATCCATTTCAATTTCCTTGGCATTCTCAATGTACTTGGTAATGACGACGGGGTAATCGCGAGAAACCTCAACAGCTTGCTGGAGATAAGACTTGAGATCGTCCTTAGAGTAAACAGTATTCATGGCAGCACCAGAAAGGACATAAGAGGGACGGACAAGAACAGGATAACCAACCTTGTCAGCAAAAATCTCAGCTTCTTCAAAAGAAGTGAGTTCCTTCCAGGCGGGTTGATCAACACCAATGGTATCAAGCATACGGGAGAACTTGTATCTGTTTTCAGCAGAGTCAATCATTTCAGGGGAAGTACCAAGAATCTTGACATTTTGGCGGTGAAGAGTAAGGGCAATATTGTTAGAAGTTTGACCACCCATAGAAACAACAACACCGGAGGAAGCCTCAAGGTCGTAAATATCAAGAATACGCTCGAGGTTAATGACTTCAAAGTAAAGACGGTCAGCCTCATCGTAATCAGTGGAAACGGTTTCAGGGTTGTAGTTAATCATAATAGTCTTGGCGCCTTGTTCACGAAGAGTGCGAACAGTGCGGACAGCACACCAATCAAACTCGACAGAAGAACCAATTCTGTAAACACCAGAACCAAGGACCATGTAACCGTGGTCGTTAAACTCAATATCGTGAGAGTCGGCATTGTAAGTCAAGTAAAGATAGTTGGTGTAAGCAGGGAACTCAGCAGCAACGGTATCAATTTGCTTGACAAAGGGAGTGATACCGGCTTCGACACGGCGGCGGCGAACGGTAATCTCGTTAGAGCCGACAAACTTGGCAATTTGGCGGTCTTCAAAGCCAAGTTGCTTGGCCTCACGAATGACATTGAGAGGGATTTGGTGGACCGTGTATTGGGTAAGAGACTTTGCAAATTGGACAAGACCATTGAGCTTGTTAAGGAACCACTTGTCAATCTTGGTCATGGACCAAACCTTATCGACCGAGTAGCCAGAGTCAAGAGCATTGGCAATAGCAAAAAGACGTTGGTCAGATGGGGTTTGAAGCTCCGAGTCAATGTCAATAGACATGAGAGCATCAGTAGAGTTGAAACCAAGATTGTGGTAGTCAGTGGAGCGGATAGCCTTTTGGATAGCCTCTTCAAAAGTACGGCCAATAGACATGACTTCACCAACAGACTTCATGGAAGAAGAAAGTTCCTTAGAGACACGAGTAAACTTCTTCAAATCCCAACGGGGGATCTTAACAACGACATAGTCGAGAGAAGGTTCAAAACAGGAGCAAGTGACCTTGGTAACCTTGTTCTTAATTTCATCAAGACGGATATTGAGACCAAGCTTGGCAGCAATAAAGGCAAGGGGGTAGCCGGTAGCCTTGGAGGCAAGGGCAGAAGAACGAGAAAGACGAGCATTGACTTCAATGATGCAGTATTCCTTAGAGAAGGGGTTAAGGGCATACTGAATGTTGCACTCACCGACAACACCAAGATGGCGAATGACATTGACAGCGGTAGTTCTAAGCATATTGTAGTCTTCATCAGAAAGAGTTTGGGAAGGAGCCACGACAATAGAATCACCAGTGTGGATACCAAGAGGATCAAAGTTTTCCATATTGCAAACAGTGATACAATTGTCAAAGGCATCACGGACAACTTCGTACTCAATTTCCTTCCAGCCCTTCATAGAGCGTTCGACGAGAACTTGAGGAGAAGCAGCAAAGGCCTTGTTACAAAGGTCAACAAGTTGAGCTTCATTTTCAGCAAAGCCCGAGCCGAGACCACCAAGAGCATAAGCGGCACGAACAATGACTGGGAATCCAATACCCTTGACAGCTTCGAGAGCTTCAGGGATGGAAGAAGCGGTTTGAGACTTGGCAACCTTTTCACCAATTTCCTCCATAGAGCGGGCAAAGAGCTCACGGTCTTCAGTGGTGATGATGGTATCAATGGGGGTACCCAATACCTTAACACCAAGAGACTCAAACTCATCCTTAAGCTGGATACCAACGTTAAGGGCAGTTTGGCCACCAAAGGTAACGTAAATGGCATCAGGATGCTCGTACTTGATAACCTTGCGGACAAAGTCAGGGGTAACGGGCAAGAAGTAAACCTTATCAGCGAGACCCTTTGATGTTTGAATGGTGGCAATGTTAGGGTTGATAAGAATAGTGTAGATACCTTCTTCTTTAAGAGCCTTGATGGCTTGGGATCCAGAATAATCAAACTCACCAGCCTGACCAATGGAAAGACCACCGGAACCCAAGACCAAGACCTTTTGGACCTTGACACGGGGGTGCTTCAAGTCATTTTCAGCGCGGGTGCCACCGGGGAAAGTAACAGGTTTAAGAGTTTTTGAAGCCTTAAAGTCAACGACTGTTTGCAAAAAGGTGTCAAAGAGGAACTCAGTATCGCGGGGGCCAGGGGTAGATTCGGGGTGGAATTGGACAGAGAAGAAGGGGAGTGATTCGTGGTAGATACCTTCATTAGAGCCATCATTAGCATTAACAAAGAGCTCCTTCCAGCCAGAAGAAAGGGTTTCAACGTCGACAGCATAACCGTGGTTTTGGGAGGTGATGTAGCATCTTCCGGAAATGAGGTTTGTAGCAGGGATATTGTGACCACGGTTACCAAACTTGAGTTTATGGGTAGAAGCACCAGAGGCAATGGCCAAAAGCTGGTGACCGAGACAGATACCAAAGATTGGTTTAAGAGTCTTTGAATTTTGGTCGAGAAGGGGCTTAATATTCTTAGAGACTTGGGCGACAGTTTCTGGGTTACCTGGACCGTTTGAAATGAAGAGACCGTCGTATTCTTCTGTTGAAAAGTCGTAATCCCAAGGGACAACCTTGAGTTCGACACCGCGGTTGACAAAGCAGCGGATTTGATTGTACTTCATACCGACATCAATAGCAAGGATACGAATGACCTTACCATCTGGGCCCTTGAGGAGAGGTCTATCTGTGGGAGGGGCGTAGAGGGTTGGTTGTTTGTGGGAGACTTCACTGACGAGGTTTCTAGTATTGGGGTCTATCCATTCAATGGTATTAAAATCGGCTGGGAATTTAGGGGTAGATGAAGTATTTTTGCTTGATAATATTTTGCAAAGGGTAGAACCGCGAGTACGAATGTACTTTGTGAGGGAGCGTGTATCGACGGCATAAATGGCAGGGATGCCTTCTTCTTTAAGCCAAGAGCCTAAGGAAGAGGTAGCAAGGTAGTGGGAGTACTCTTCAGTGTATGAGGCAACAATGAGACCTGCGACATGGATCTTGTTAGATTCAAAGTACTTTGGGAGAGACTTTACAATGGGGTCGATTTCAGTGCGAGAGGGGACACCATAGTTTCCGACGAGTGGGAAAGTAATGACAAGGATTTGGCCTTGGTAAGAAGGGTCTGTGATTGACTCTGGGTAGCCAACCATACCAGTTTGGAAAACGAGTTCTCCTGCAGTGGACTTGTCAGCTCCGAAAGAGTAACCTTGGATGAGGGTACCATCCTTAAGCTCAAGGGTAGTGAGCTTATGATCGGGATGAAGGGGAGGGAAAATAGGGACCGAGATGGACACTTGAAAAAGAAAAAAAGAAAAAAAAAAAAAAAAAGAAGAAAGTGTTAGAAAAATTTGTTATTTGGTGGGTAAAAAAAAAAAAATTTTTTTTTTTTTTTTTTTGGTTTTTTTTTCAAGAGCACACATACTTTTTTTTAATTATTAATAATAAATTTTTTTTTTTGTGAAAAACTTCAATTAAGAATTTTATTTAGGAAAAAAAAAAAAAAGTATGATTTGGTTGGTTGTTTGAGTTGGTTGGTTGTTTGAGTTGGTTGGTTGTTTTTTGAGAGAAAAAGATTTTTTATTTTTTTTTGCTGCTAAGAAGAAGTTAGGAAATTTGTCGAAGATATATATATATTTTATTATTATAAAATAAAGAGAAAATAAAAAGTATTGTTGAATTCATTTTTTAAAAATAAAAAAAAAAAATATATATAAATATAAATAAAAAATTCTCACCTCGATCTTCCTTGGGGGGGGTTGTTTTTTTTTTTTGAGATTATTATATATATATATTTTTTTAAAGAACTAAAAAAATTTTTTTGGTTGTATATATAAAAGTTCCTTTGTTTCAAAATAAATAAATAAATATCAAAAAAAAAAAAAATGAAAAAGGTTTTTCGTCTAGTAAAAGATTTCTTAACCTAAGAGAGATATTTTTGGTTGGTTGGTTGGTTGGTTGGTTGTTTTTTATTAATATTTTATATATTGAAAATAGAATATATATATATATATAATATCAATATATCAATATAAAAAAAAAATGATGGATTTATTTTTTTGGGGGTAATTTTGAGTAGCAGGTTGGGTTGATTTTATGGAAGATGAGGGAGAAGGAAAGAAAGAGAGAAAAGAGAGAAAAAAAAAAATAAAATAAAATAAAAAAAATAAAATAAGAAGGGGAAAGAAAAGAAAGAAGGAAGGAAAATTTTAAAGATTTTTAAATAAAAAAAAAAAAAAAAATTAAATAAAACGGCCAGATTTAAGTAAAAAAATATATAGGGCGATTTACTTTTTGACAAGTTTTCTTACGATAAAAAAAAAAAAAAAAAAAAAAATTAAAAAAAAAATTTTTTTTTTTTTTTCCGAATTAAAATTTTTTTTTTTTCTATATGTGTCATCAGCCGCGTATTTGTTAACGCCGTATTGTAATTGTAATTGTAACTGTAACAGTTTATTTTTTTTATTTTTTTAGATAGTTGTAATATAGGTTGCTGCTTATGTAACATGTTTAGGTAAGCAAGAGCAATCTTATAATGGATTTTTCACGTGATAGCAACCTTACGCATAAATATCAGCCGTTTACCACACTACCTTTCAAGGGAAAAAAAAAAAAAAAAAAAGAAAAAGAAGAATTTTTTTTTTTATTTATTTATTTATAAATAATTATTTAATACACACACACGTACATAAAATAGCAAACTTAAATTGTTGTTGTGAATAGAAAAAAAAAAAAAAAAAAATTTTTTAAAGTTGCTATCACAAAAAAAAAAAAAAAAAAAAAAAAAGCAATAATAACGACTACAATAACAGATCAAAAAAATTTCCAACTCAATTGCTCAAAAAAAAAAAAATAAATAAATAAACCCTTTGATTGATTGGATATATAAATATATATAGATGAGATGATGAAGAGATTAGAAAAGGAAATTAAAAAAGCCGTTTTAATAAAAAAAAAACTTTTCATTTTTCATAAAATTATATTTTTTTTTTTTTTTTTTTTTTGAATATTAAGGGTTTATTTTTTTTATTTTTATTTTGAGGATTTTTTTTTTTTTTTTTTTTTTTTCTATTTCAAATATCCACTTTAATCCCCTTCCCCCCCCTTTTTCACTAATCATTGAAAATCACATTAAAAAGTAATTTTTTTTTTTATTTTTTTTTTTTGATTGAATTCTTCTTCTTTTTTTCTTTTCATATTTGATTTTTATTTTAATTATTGTTTATACCATACTATTTACTAAATATTTATACAACACGTTATGTAGTTCAAATATTTTTTTGAATATAAATTTATATATATACGAATTTTGAGAGATAATTTCTATATAAAAATCAATATTAGTTATTATTTTAATACATTATCAATTATAATTGACTCCTTATTATTATTATTATTATTATTATTATTATTATTCATATACAAAATATCATTCAATTAAAGGTATATATTTATATATCAAGTACTCTTTTTTTTTTTATAATAACTTCTCCTGAGTATATATCCTCAATGCACATGTTTTTTTTTTTTTTTTTTTTAAAAATATCCAGTATAAATCAGTATATACATTCATATATATATTTTTTAAATAATCATTATTCAATTAATCAAATTGATAAATAAATTAAATTAAATTAAAATAAAAAAAAAAAACTCATCCCGGTAATACACCGAAATCTTTTATTAATTGTACATAAAGGTGTGTGTGTGGGGGGGGGGGAGGAGTAAAAGAAGAAGAAGAAGAAGAAGAAGAAGAAGAAGAAGAAGAAGTCATTTTGAATTCGGTGCTTTTTAAATGCTCCGGTCATAAAGTGGGGACCTTTACTTTTTCTTTACTTTTTCTTTTCTTTAAATCAAAATCAATTCAACTTCTTCTTTTTCCCGGTCAAAAGACCGATTTTGAATAAGACCTTGTTTAATATTTTGTTGAAATTAGAAATTATAAAACTTGACTTGTTTCCACTTTATTTTTTTTATAAAAAAACAAAAAAAAAAAACAAACAAAAAAGAACTTGCTTAAAACTTTTTCATTGCTACTTCTTTACTATTCTTTACTACTACTACTACTACTACTACTACTAATATTTTATTATACTGCTCCTAACCGGATTTTTGAGCCCGAGAACAAAAAACAAATACTCATACAAAACACACGCGCCACACCACCCAACAAGTGAGTAGCAACCTTAAAAAAAAAAAAATAAAAAAATAAAAAATAAAATAAAAAAAAAAAACTTTTGCTTGCATCATCACAAATTTTTTTTTTTTTTTTTTTTTCCTCTCCATTTTATCCTCAGTTAGTCAGCCTCCCTTCTTAATACCTTCCCATATCAATCAATCAATCAACCATTAAATCAATCATTAAAAAAAAAAAAAAACCCACAAAAACTACTTTTAGACCCACCCGCCGCAATCATATCTTCTCTGCTGGCAAGTTTTTTTTTTTTTTTTTTTTTAATTTATCTCTCGCGCCCAAAAAATTAAAAATTAAAAATTAAAAATTAAAAATTAAAAAAAATATTCAAATGCCGTCGTCACCGCGTCTTTTATCGCAATTATCATCTTCATATTCATCCCCTCGTCATTATTATCATCATAATAATAATAATCTTCTCTCTCAATTTTTATATAAACCTCAAACTTCCCTCACACTTTTAAATATTTCTACCCTTTCTTTTTTTTCTTCCTATTCTTCTTCTTCTTCTTCCTCCCATACATCATCATCATCATCATCATCATCATCACTAAAATTAACATCAACATCAATATCAACAACATCTTCTCATAAAAAATTCTTCCACTCTAAACCTTCTACATCTTCAACAATGGCTCCTAAACAACTCTTTCGTTTCCCCCCCGGTGAAGCTTTCACTACCCTTCTCCAACGAAATAAAGAATGGGCAGAACGTGTTCAAACAGTCCGTCCCTCTCTCTTCCCAACAAATGCACAAGGTCAATCTCCACAAATCTTATGGATTGGCTGCTCAGACTCTCGTGTTTCAGAAGCTTGTCTTGACTTATTACCAGGTGAAGTCTTTGTCCATAGAAATATTGCAAACTGTGTTCATAATGGTGATCTCAACTCCCTCTCAGTAATTCAATATGCCGTCCAAGTACTTAAAGTTAGACATATTGTTGTTTGTGGCCATTATGATTGTGGTGGTATTTGGGCTTCACTTACTACAAAAAAATTAGGCCTCATTGATAACTGGCTAAGAGGTATCCGTGATGTTAAAGTCAAACACCGTATTGAACTTGATGCAATTAAAGACCCAAGACAAAAGGCTAACAGATTAGCTGAGCTTAATGTTATTGCCCAAGTTCATAATGTCCTTAGAAATGATCTCGTCATGGAAGCTGTCGGTACTGGTCAACTTCAAGTCCATGGTGTGGTTTATGATGTGGGTTCTGGTCTGATATCGGAGCTCGACATTCCGGAAGATGAAGATCAAAGTTTATATTACATCACTGAAAACTAAGTTTATCAATTTTTTTAGGGGCCTTTTTTTTTTTTTTTTTTTTTTATTCTCCTCCTCCTTCCCCTTCCCCTTCCCTCTCTCTCTCTCTTTTTTTTTTAATGAATTTATGATGTATAGAAATAATAGAATGTGGCTTTTAAATATATTTATCTGTGGCTTACTTTGTATATATTGTTATTTTTTATTTTTTTAATATTTTTTTTAATTTTTTTTATATTTCATTTTCATTTTCATTTTCATTTATCCAATGTGGCTGGGGGGAGTTCTTTTTTTTTTTTTTTTTTTTTTTTTTTTTTTTTATTACTTTCTTTCAGCCTTGCAAATGGCAATGATACTCTCAACAGCCTCAGGATTAGACAATGTCGAAATATCACCCAATGAATCCTCCTCTCCACTCAAAACCTTGCGTAAAATACGACGCATAATCTTACCAGATCGTGTCTTAGGCAAGTCTTCAACAATCAATACATTCTTAGGTGCAGCAAAGGGTCCAATCGTCTTACGAACTTGTAAAATCAACTCCTTCTTGGTAGCCGCAACATCTGTAGGCTTCACCTTAAGTGCAACAAATGCATTCACCGCCTGTCCAGTCAAATCATCAGAAATACCAACAACTGCACTCTCAGCAACTGCAGGATGCTCAATCAAAGCAGCCTCAATCTCAGCCGTCGACAACCGGTGTCCTGAAACATTCACAACATCATCAACACGACCCCGGATCCAATAATATCCTTCATGGTCACGAGCTGCTCCATCTCCTGTAAAATAATATCCAGGATATGGCTTCAAATAAGTCTCCAAGTAACGCTTATGAGAGTTCCACACAGTACGAGCCATCGAAGGCCATGGATTGCGAATAGCAAGTACTCCTTCAACATCATTACCCTTAAGTTCTTGACCAGAAACAGGATCAATAATGACAGGATCAATACCAAACACTGGGAATGATGCAGATCCTGGCTTAGTATGAGTCACTCCGGCCATTGGAGAAATAATGTGCGAACCAGTCTCTGTTTGCCAATATGTATCACAAATATGTGCCTTACCCTTACCAATATTGTCATTATACCATTCCCACACATCAGGTGCAATTGGCTCACCAACAGACCCAAGAGTTCTTAAAGAACTCAAATCATGATTAATCCATTCCAAACCAGCACGCTTCAGCAGACGCAAAGCCGTAGGAGCAACATAAAAGTGCGTTACCTTGTGTGCATCAACAATATCCCAAAGACGTGAAAAGTTGGGGAATGCAGGAGTACCCTCAAACACAACTGTCGTAGCACCAAGAAGCAAAGGTCCATAACACACATATGTATGACCAGTAATCCAACCCACATCACCAGCAGTAAACAAAATATCATCAGGGTGTAAGTCAAAAACATACTTAGTAGTAGTAGCAGCACCTAAAAGGTAACCTGCTGTAGCATGGGCAACACCTTTGGGAGAGCCAGTGGATCCAGAAGTATAAAGAAGGAAAATGGGATCTTCTGAATTAACAGGCACGGGTGGGAAATAAGGACGGTGCTTATCAACCTCCTCATGCCACCAGTAATCACGGTCCTTATTCCAAGGAATAGACTCATTACCTGTACGCTTAAAAACCAAAGTATGCTTAACATTAGGGCATGACTTGAGAGCCTCATCCACAATCTTCTTGGTTTCAATGACACGGCCACCACGTTTAGACTCATCTGCAGTAACAACCACACGAGAGTCAGCATCCACAATACGGTCACGTAGTGAGCCCGAAGAAAAGCCAGCAAAAACAACCGAGTGGATGGCACCCAAACGCACAATGGCCAGCAGAGTGATGATGGCTTCTGGGATCATGGGCAAGTAAACAGCAACGGTGTCACCCTTCTTGACACCAAAAGAAGACAAAACGGCAGCCACTCTAGAGACTTCACGCAGCAGTTCACCATAAGTCACATTGCGGCCCTCACCAGGTTCATCGGCTTCGAAAATGATGGCGACCTTATCTGGGTTTTTAAGAGCATGACGATCGATAGCATTATAGGATGCATTGAGTTCACCCTCCAAGAACCATGAAGCATCACCGTGTTCAAATCCACCATAGCGCACAGTTTTAAAGTCCTTATCCCAAGACAAGAGGTCGCGAGCAATTTTGCCAAAGAAGGCATCAGGTTGTTCAATTGATTCCTTGTAAAGTTCCTCATAATGAGCCACATTGTCGAGATGCGGCTTGCCTGGGTGGTTTTCGTGGAACTCCTTAGGAGGAGCGTACTTGTGGATGTTTGAAGATTCAGCAACAGACATATTTTATGTTTTATAAGTTGTTGTATGTATGTATGATTGATTGATTGTTATTAAGAGAGAGTTGTATGTATATATATATTGATTGAATAGAATTAATAAAAGATGATGAAAGGAAAAAAAAAAAAATAAAAAAAATAAATAAACAATTAAAGATTCCGAAAGGACCTTTTTATAGTTTTCAACTACCCATTATTGTAAGTGAATGAATGTATTAAAAAAAAAAAGTCTTTCCACTGGCCCCTCTTTATTAAAGTGAGGGGTTGTTATTAACTGTGCGAGTGATGATGGTGTGTTATTTGTTGGTAGTTTTTCTGCAAAGTCATTTTTTTTTTGTTGTTGTTGTTGTGTACTACCACCAAAAAAAAAAAAATGACTTGTCAAAGTGCGGGGGAAAGGCTGGAAATACTGAAAATGTACGGACAATATAAAAAAGTATACACACAAGTATATACACAATGTCCCGTACAAATACACACACATAGACATAAACATTATTACAAGATTACAAGATTACAAGACTTTATTCTAATTAAATTCTTAAATAAGTATAATAGGAATAATAATAATAATAATAAATGATAAAAGCCAAGCAGACCTATGAAAGTTCTAGGGCTCTTCGGTCATGCGGGGTGGTGGAGATACGGAGACTCCGGCCGGACGCCAGGCTAGATTTGTAAAAAGTGTGGAGAGAGAGAGAGAGAGAGAGAGAAAAAAAAAGAGAGAGAATCACCAAAAGGAATAAAAAAAATAAAAAATAAAATAAAAATAAAATAAAAAAAAATAAAAAGAGTGGGGTTTTTTTTTCTTACTTCTTCTATTTTTTTCCTCATATATATATATATATATATATATGTCTTTAAAATCAAAATTGAAGTTGAAGTTAGTAGTAGTGTTCATTATTATATATATTATATAATAATGATAATAGTTAATACGCCCATTTTTTGAAATGAGTTTTTCCTCCACCTCTAAAAAAAAAAAAAAAACGCTTTTCGTGGTTGTATTTTTTTTGAATTCGGTCTGTCGGTCGGACGGGACCCTAACGGGACATGTACCGTGTAAAGATATATATATATATGGGAATTTTATTTTATTTTATTTTATTTTATATAGTGATTTTAATTGTATATGAAGGAGAAAAAAAACTTAAAAAACTTAAAAAGCCCGAAGTTTTTCTTTTCGTCTACTCCATTTTTCTCCCTCCCCCCCACAATATCACAGTTTCTCCGTTTTTTTTTTTTTTTTTTTTTTTTTTTTGCAATGATCCGGAAAGGCAAATTACAAAAAAAAAGATAAAAAAAAAGTTTGCCCGAGGAAGATCCAAAATAGGATTTACTATGGAGAGATTAACTTAATAGTTTTTCCTCACTCTTTTAAATTAAATTAAAATAAATAAAATTCTTTATTTTAGATTAACTATATAAAATAACAATACATTTCAATTTAATGTAAAAAATTTCAAATTTTAAGAGATTTTTTTTTTTTTTTTTTTTTTTTTTTTTCAAGTTCATATTATAAATAAATGATTCATTTTAATCATAATTAAACTATGGATGTTTTTTATGATTAATATAACCCATTTTAGTAATTAATAATATAATAAATATTTATAAATCAATTTCATTCATTCATTCATCCGTTCATCCATTATTAATTGTTATATTAATTTGATCATATATATATATATATATAAATAATAATAATTAAATTAGAATAATGACTAAAATAAATAAATTACACAGAATATGAATATTTTTTTTTATTTTTCTTTATCAACTCTGATTTAAGCTTAAAAAAAACTTTCATAGGTGGTGACAATTATTAAAAGAAATAATATAAATAAAAACAAACAGGAGTATTACTAAATTAAAAGTTTGTAGTAGGATTCTTTTTTTTTTTTTTTTTTTTCTTTTTTTTCAATCAATCAATCAATCAAATCAAATCAAATCTTTCTTTCTTTTTTGAAAAATTATTTTTATTTTTTTTTTATTTTGAATCATTTCAATATATGAAAAAAAAAAAACCTCCTCATTAATACTTTTTAAAGCCCTGGAGAGAAGAGGAGAACTTGAAGAGACTTTCCGCTCCTCCGTTTTCTCCGCCTTTTTTTTTTTATTTTTTTTTTGTTAAAGCCAAGAAAAATGCAGAAAAAAAAAAAAAAAAAAAGGCGGAGAAACAAAAGATTAAAAACCACGTGATATTACATTACAATCTTATTACTAAACAATATTCTCCACGTGATATAAAATAATGTAACAATTTCTTATAATTACCCTACTTCATAATACCCTAACCTCCATTTCCATTCTTACATACTAAATTCTCTCTTCCAACACTCCTCCTTCTCCTTCTCCTCCTCCCTTTTCCTTCCTTTATAATTATATATATATAAATTTATATATATCTTATCCAAAAGACCAAACCCTCTCAACCCATACACACACACAAAAGCCAATGCCTCCTTTAGCTGCTGCTCAACCAGCTACTCTTCTGCGCAGGTTCCCACAAGAATCTGCACAGCCTACAACTCCTGTCATCATTATAGATTCTACAAAATCATCCCAACCTTCTACAGAAATGACTGTTGCTGCATCACTCATTTTCTTGGGTACTGTCTTCCTCCTCTTTGCTGGTATTGCAGCTGTCACAGCTCTCTGCCATGGCTCCCGCAAACGCCGCAAGTCCCTTTCATCCCCAAACCTCTCAACAAGACTTTCAAAACATCTCCAACGACGATACTCATCGTCCTCAGTTTATACTTCATATACCGTAAATGGAACCTCTTCAGCGCCAAGCCCTGGCCTTCACGCCGTACACGCAGCTGCCCTATCTGCTGGGTCTTCATCCTCAAGCCTTGCATTACTTTCTGCCCCTTCTCCACAACATTTACCCTCATACGGCTCGGTCTTATCACCAACTTCTCGTAAAAATTCCTTTTCAAACATCTCTTCAACAATAACTGCAACACCATTATCATTACAACAACCTAGCTCTCCGGCAACTATCGTCTCCCCAAATACAAATACTTCCACTTCAACCGTCTCAAATAGTTTGCTTCGTATGGGATCTTCTTTCCTTAAACGGTCCTCCCAATCTTCTTCTCCAACCGTAGTCTCTTTAGACCCCCCTCCCTCCTCCTCATCCTTCTCCTCCTCCTCCCGTGTCCCCACGTGGTCCCCCTTTGAATTCTCATCTGTCGGCTATGGCATCTTCTCCCAAGATGACCCAACCACTAATGACTCCAAATTCTCTTACCTTAAATCTGACTTTGGACTTGTTCTTCATGGCGGCTGGCCCGCCTTAGACTTGAAACTTCGCCAACTCCAAGAAGATGCTGACCGTGTTTTCAGAAACTCTGGAGGAACCGTCCAGTCAAAGTATAAACTTCTTTTTGTGGCTCGTCATGGACAAGGCTACCATAACCTCGCCATTGAAATCTATGGCCAGGCCGCATGGGACTCATATTGGTCTATGCTCGACGGAGATGGGAACTTGGTTTGGGGCCCAGACCCAGACCTAACCCCGCTAGGTGTCGAGCAAGCCAAACGCAATAATATCGCATGGAAACGCCAAATTGCTACTAAAAATGCCCCGGTACCTAAAGCCTTCTTTGCATCCCCCTTTGCCCGGGCTACTGATACCATGATGTATACCTGGGCAGATATTTCAAGCTCTGACTCAACTAACCCCACAAACAACTATTACACGGGCAAAAAATCTGCATCCAACATTTCAATCTACGCCCTAGATAGTAACTGCAGCGCTACAAGTACCCCCACTGTCTTTGCCGCTACTGCCTCAACTTCCCCATCCTCCTCTCTTGCAAGCCCTAAAAAACTTATCCTCGACTCAGGCTCCGCCTCACCTCCTCCTCAAGAGGCTCCCCCTGACAAAACTTCTCTCTCTCGTCGTGCCCTCATTGTCGAAGACTTGCGCGAAACAATTGGCGTCCACACGTGCGACATGCGTTCTCCGCAAAGCGCCGTGGCTGCGCGCCATCCTGACGTCCGTTTCGAGCCCGGGTTCTCTGAAAAAGATGTCTTGTGGACCGCCGACCACCGTGAAACTCCAGATGAGCAAAACGTGCGCGTCCATAGGTTCCTAGACAAGTTATTTGCCGCAAGCAATGCATACTCTGGAGCCCTACTCAACCAAAATAGTGCTGCTGAATCGCCAGATGATGAAGACCCAGACCTCGATGCTGTGCGCTACGTTTCAATCACTGCACATTCAGGAACAATTAACTCTTTACTTAAAGTCACAGGCCATCGGCCATTCAATGTGCCTCCAGGTGGAATGATCCCTGTGGTTATTAAAGCCACCCGATACTTACGACTTCCTGTCGACCCCATAGACCTAGCTACATAGAACAATTTTGTGTTATTTATTTATTTCTTTTTATTTGCTTTTTTTTCAGTTTTCAGTTTTCAGTTTTTAGTTTTTAATCTTTAGTTTTCAATTTTTAGTTTTAGTTTTAGTTTTTAGTTTTAATTTATTTATTTATTTAAAAAAAAAATTGGAATAATCTCAAAGGACCTCGAAGGATCTCAAAGTCAATACCTTTCAGAACAATCTAGAAAAAAACCCTAACCGCTGGTAACTATAAGAAGGACCAGTTTGCGCCGCAATTCAGACCAAGAAAAAAAAAATTTTTTTTACTCCATCAAACAAACATACAAACATACAAACACACAAAAATCAACTTACACACACATACAAAAATGTCCAAACCATTTTCCGCTGAAGATGCCGAGAATCTCGAGGCTATCGAACAACAGTTTGCCGTCAAGGCTGTCGCCCAGGCTGAAGCTTATTGGAGTCTGCTACGAGTCCGCAAGGGCTCTGATTTACGTTTGACACCTCTTGAGAATGAAATTTACGACCACTTTGTGTCATCTTTCCCTGAGTATCTTGAGGAACCTGAGCGTGTGCGCAATCTGAATGAGACTAAGGACCTTAAGAGTCCTGAAGCTAAGAAGCGGTGGCGCGAGTACCTTAACGTTTACGAAAAGAAGATGGATGAATTTAATTTTGGAACCCTGCTGCGGTTGAGTGCCAATGATGAGTACACAGAACAAAATACAACCTTTAGTGTTCGTGCTCAGTTCTATGCAATTGAAGTCTTTAGAAACAGACACTGCATGAATGATTGGATTTACGAGCAGGCTCAAAAGGAGAAGGAAGCTAAGAAATAAAGGGAAATATATATATTTTTAATGAATGAAAGATTTTGAATAATGTGTTTTTTTTTCTTTGAATATGAACATTTGATTTAAAAGTTTCAATATATTTTGTTACAAAGTTGTGTTACATTATCACGTGATGCATTCTATAAAGTATTGGTACGCCGTTTTTTTTTTTGTGTAGCCAAAATGAAAAAAAAAAATTAAATAAAAAAAAGATAAAAAAATAAAATAAAATAAAAAAACGGTTTTCTTAAACTTACCCATGTGAATGTTCAGAATTATCAATAACTAAACGATGTATTCAATAATTAAAAAAGTAATGATAAAGTTCTTTTTTTTGTTTTTGTTTTTCTAACAAAAGAAATGAGTTAAGTATAGTAACATGTTTATCCATTAAAAAAAAGAAAGAAAGAAAGAAAGAAAGAAAGAAAGAAAGAAAGAAAGAAAGAAAAAGTAACGCAACTTTCATGATACCTCGTTGTTTTTATTCACTCAGGTTTCAATCGTATACACCATTAAAATATCAATAAACCAGTGCACCGGAAATCAAAAATATTTCTAAAAAAAAAAAATTAGTAGTAACTAATACTATATTTATGATTAAACTGATGATTTTTTTTTTTCATTATTATTTGAATCGAATAAATGGATGACAAAAATATTATTTCAGTAATACCCCATCCTAAAAAAATAATAATCTAATTAGAATACATTTGACAAAAGTTTTAATGGTAATATATGTTATGTATGTATATATACTATTCTTAGATATCATAGTAGATACAATAAGTAATTGTGTTCATATTTACATTTACTTATCAGAGAAAATGAAAAGATATTATGAAAAGCACATGGTCACGATTGTCCCCCTGAAATACCAACACTAATTTAAGGTGTAATCATAATTAGTCGTACGTTATTTTAATAACGTCTTGTATATGAATATAATTTTATAAATTTTAAATTAACTTAGCTTAAAATATTCATGATAAAAAATATATTTTTTTTTTCTCTCGTTCCTCACCCCCCCTTTTTTTTTTTGTTTCATTCACAAACTACAAATAATTGTTCATAATCAACAACGTGTTATCAACGACTTAGGATACAATTGACAAAGACCCACTTGCAAAAACACCTGATAACTAACACTAGTATCACAAACTAAAGTAATTTCAGTTTCCAATTTCTTATTCCCCTATTCCCCTATTCTAGACAAAGTGATATCAGCACGTTGATCACTAATTCAAACAATGCAAAAAAAAAAAGACAAACTAACAATATGCTAATACATTACCCTAACAATAATTTTCAATACAAGAACAAAAAATAACTCACCAAATGACATATCAGGAAGTCCCTGTTAACATACAACTATGCAAGACCAAACTATTCATTTATCTATTATCATTAAGAGATATGCAAAAAAAAAAAAAAAAGAATCACAATACCTGCGCTAGGGTCTTTGAGGAATAAAGATAACGTCAAAGAGAACTAAAATTTGGCTTACTTTTGATGTCAAACCAAGACATGGTATTGCCATTTTATCCGGGAAAGCGATTGAAGAAATATCAATGAAGTTATAGTTTTGATCCATCATTTTTGGTTCCGATTGGTCTTTAACTACTGGACCCACTATTAACCGAATGATTGTGGTAACTTTAGACAAAAAAAAAACAGACAAATAAAAACAGACAAATAAAATATCACTACCAAAAGTTCTTGAACAGGAAAAATACCAAAAAGTTGTCGAATGAAATTTGAATCCTTTCCAGGGGTTTTTTAGAAAAAATATATATATATATATTTTTATAAAACTTAACTTGTTATATTCCAGTAATTGAGACAAAAAAGCAAAGCTATTTACAAGAAATAAAGAAAGCCGAAACAAAAACATTGTGATCATCAGCTAATGATATACCGAAAGATAATCAGAGATTTGTGATTTATAAGAACATACCAGCCAATCAAAACGAGGTTATGTAAATAGAACAAGAAACCCCATTAAGAATTAATAATTCAGTTTTAATTTTAATAAATAATCATAACAATCTGAATTTTCACATAAATATTTTTAACATTATACCAGTTGCTTCAACATTTGAAGTTTATCAGACACGTTGATATAGAATAACAATTAATCATTGACAAATAAAAAGAAAACCCCTTCTGTTTTAGATTGTAAGACATGCAAACACTACCAACAATATAAGATGTTTTGATAAAATTAAGAAATATAAAAGACGACATCATAGTTTAGATTCAAACAATAGAAAAATATACCCAGCTATATTTTAAAGGTTGTCTTTCATATGTTTTAAATAGTTTACATTACAATAGTAATCAATATCATCTAAATTACTATAAACTAATATGATTAAATCATTACAAAGAATACACCACCTTACCAATTGTGCCCTAACAAAAATATTTTTTACCATACAAAATTGACAAAAACAAAAAATTTACTTGAAACCCCAAAATCGACTTTGCTTATTAACCATTTCACAACAAGTTATTAAGGAAAACACAAGCCCTTAATTTATAAATCTTAATTTTTTTAAAATTAGTCAGCCACAACCATACTTTTAATGATAAAATGGTAGTTAATTAGTACTTATATATATACAAATTTGTACCCCAAAGTTCCATCGTTATAAAATTTTTTAAACCACTTTCATTCTAATATTAGCCCTTACGATTGTCAATAAAATGATATGGTATTGTCAATAAAGTGTTTTAGTATTTGTAAAATACTTTTAAAAAATAAGAATCATGCATTTAGGACATTTTTAATGAAGGGTTGTGCAAATGCTTAATAAGAGTTTGTGTTTTGGTTATTAACGTGTTGAAAATGAAGAGGAAATCGTTATTAAGAGTTTGTGAAATGCTTAATAAGGATTACATTTTGTTAGGGCACAATTGGCAAGGTGCACTCAAGAGTGAAAAAAAAGTTGGAATTAGACAATAATTTGATTAATAATAATAATTATCTTAAATAAAGAGAGAGAGACTTTGTTAATTTGAAGCTAAATTGAAAGTTCAATAAATACTGAAACTTTATAAAGTATATAAATATTTCTTTCTATAAACAAGAAAAAATTTAGTGTTAAAAAAAAAGAAAAGTAAATATATTATTCTAACACAATAATTTTCACTTTTACTTTTGCTTTTATATCAACATTAAAAAATGTTATTAATTTCTTTATAATAAACCTAGTATAATAGGCTATTTGTTTAAAGCATAGTGTCAATTAAAAATCAATCAATATTTTTTAAAAGATCGGTGTTATTTTTTTCAAATCTTTATTAATCATACGAAGTCTATCTGTTATATTTTTAATTTTTTTGACAGTCTTTTTAACAATCACACTTTTTTTAAACTTTAGTCAAATACCAAGTTAAAATTATATTTTTTAGAACAATAATTATAAAAAAAAATAGTGTATAATTAAATTAAATAATAATTCTAAATTACCAAAGCCACCTACTAAAATATCCATTTTGAACTTGAAATCACAAAACTACCTTGTTAACTAGTTAAATGCAACTATCAAAGCAAAGTTTCAGTCATAAATCTAATTAAGGTTACAACTTTAATTTTTTTTTTCTTATTGTGAATAACGTTAACATCGCTTAAAACTTTAGTTCACCCCACCACAACCTCTCCCGAAACTTGAATCTTTAACGATACCTATTTGTCAACAACTTAACTGGAATTAAAAAAATAAAAACTACCAAAAAAATTCTTAATATACTTAGAATTACGACATCAACAGGATTCGAACCTGCGCGGGAAATCCCAACTGATAATCCCAAATTACCTATTCGAGTCAGTCGCCTTAACCACTCGGCCATAATGCCTAATGAGGAAATTAAAAAAGAGGTATATTTAAAGAAATTTACTTCATTAAAATTAATTGCATTATAGATAAATTTTACTTAAAACCATGTCAGACCCCCCCAACAACACCCAAACCACGTTTAGTGGCGGCGACCCTCCTGCCGACAATAATTATACCGACAATAATAATGAACAGACTAATATTAATGATATGCAAAAAATTATTGCTGTTGAACTGAAGGAGAAAGAAAGTTCTCATTCCAGAGGACCTCATTCTCATGAAGCTCATCACATCAAACCCTCGACAAAAATCCAAAAAAATAATGAAAAACCAGACTCCCATAAAAAAATTGAAACTATCCACAAAAAGCTTGAATCGAATGATAAGCATAATGCTTCTTCAAACCACGAAACCCCCGTTGAAACCCCTATTGTGAATGTTGGTCCAACCTTGAACCCTACCTTTGACTCTTCACCAGATGGTGGTGATGTGGAAATTGACGCAACACCATCACGTGACATGGATGTTCTCATGCCGGATGCAAATCCATTTGGTGATAATTCTGAAGCCTGGGAATACATCTTAAAACTTAAGGATGTATTTCTGGTTGAATTGTCTATTGTTAAAGAAGACTTGAGTATTACAATTGAAGATTGGGAAATAAAATTTCAAAATCTTGAACTTAAAAACAATGAGTTAGCTAAACAACTCATTGCTTTGACCGAAAAGCTTAAGGCTTCAGAAGGACAAGTGAATTCTCTTCGCTCAGAACTTGATGTTTTGAGAAACAATCAGGTTCACACAGAAGTTAAACATGTAATGTTTGAAAAACTTAAAAAGGAAGTTAAGGATAATAAGGATCATTGCGATAAAGTGAAACATAAAGCTGATGAAATAGCTAAGATGACTCTTCAAGATTTGTCTCAAGAAAAAGCAAGAAACAAAAGAATTATCGACACTGAAATCAAGGAATTCAAAGAAATGACCAACAATCTTGAGAAAAGAGTTGATAATATGGAATACAAAGTTGGAACTATTTCAACTAAGGCTGATTTAACTACCAAAGAACTTAGCTACGCAAAAAGGAAATCAAGAGTGCGGTAAGAAAAGTCGACACTTTGCCTTTTGCTTTGACCCCTAAAACTCCAAATGGAGCAACTCCAAAGTTGAAAGACATTATGAAGGCTCAAAAACAACACCGTGAAACTAAAGTTGATGAAGACAAACCCACTTTTAGAGTGTGCATAAGAATTCCAGATACCATGAAAAGAGTTAATATCCCTGCGATTGGAAAGAAAATTGATGCGGTTGCACAAAAGCCGGTGGCTCAGGAAATAGGCTATACTGTCAAAGGGCATTTATATGTTCAACTTAATGACAAAGATTTTGCTGATAAAGCTGCAGAATGGATCCCCAAAGTTGACCCTACTTATTCAGTGCTTGACACAGATTCTTGGTACAAGGCTGTACTTCAGGAAATACCTAATACGGCATCGATTGAAGACTTGAAAGAAACTCTCTACAATTTTAATGATTACCATATTGTTTTGAATACCGAACCCAAAATCATTAGCAGAAACCAATTTACCCAAACAGCATTGGTTTCATTCAGAAATGCCCAAGACTATGCAAAGTGTGCTGATAATCTTATTATCCAGTACACAAAAGTTAAAGTTAGACCTTTTATTAGCAGAAAAAAACTCCTGAAGAACTCCAAGCTATGCGTAATAAGATACGATTATTGAAAAATGAATCAGACAAAAGGATAATGAGGCCCATCCTGTTTCCACTGACGACTCACAAGATGAACCGATGAAAGAAACAAATATTGAAGAACTAGATGAATCCAATGAGGAAGAAAACGAAAACAATTCTATTACATCCAATGAATTATAAAGTATTCCAACTCAATTGTCATAAATCGAAATCTATTACTGAAACTATCTTAGATAAAAAGAACCTGATATCTTGTTATTACAAGAACCTTACTTTAACAACTATGGGCCCATTAAACATAAAGATTGGATCCCAATCTTTACAGAAACTGGAAAAGAAAAAAAATAAATGCAGAGCAATTACTTACATTAGGTCTAACTCTGACTTACGAGCATTAACTACTAAAATTGAAAAGTTTACAAATCGAGATATGGTTACCATTTTGGTTAAAGACATTACAATTGTCAATGTCTATAATCAACCGAAACCATCCAAGAAATACCCTGAGCCACCGGTTTTTTGAGTTTCTCAAACGGGAGATCAAGGAACAATACTCAAAGATTGTCATTGCAGGTGATTATAACTTACATCACAAGGAATGGGAGTCAAGGGCAGGTCCGAATACGGAAGCAGATGAAGTTGTTGAGTGGCTACATGAAAATGATATGATGTTAATTACTCCAAGAAATCAAAAAACATACAACAATAGAACCAATATTGATTTGGTTTATGGCTCAGTGGACTTACTTCATAGAATTTCATTTAGTGGAGTGGATGAAAATACACTAAGTGATCACTCAATTGTGGAGTGGGACATTTATATGTCTCAGAGTAAAAACGGGGATGAAGTTTTTACTTCGGTGAAGAGATTGAATATTAAGAATGCAGATTGGGAAAAGTTTGACAAGGAGCTTTCTTCTGCCATTAAAGATTTTAATGTGCATAACAAAACTCTAAAATCAACTGACCAAATTGATGACCAAGCTAAAGTTCTTGAGGAGGTTGTAAAAAGAGCAATGGCAAAGTCGATGAAGGAAGTTAAGGTGATGAAAAAGTCCAAACGCTATTGGAATCAAGAATTAAGGGAGAAGTTAGAAAAAGCGCTAGAAGCTAAAAGGGAAGCCCGTCAAAGACAACCTTCTTTGGCTTTGAAACGACAAAAAATTGAAGAGGCGAAAAAAAAGCTAGAAAAATTTTTGACCACAGTTTGCGTGAAGCAAGTACTGAGCAATGGAATAAATATTTGTCTAGTTTAGAAGGAAATGACATTTGGAAGATTTTGAAGTATATTAATCCAAAAAGCAATGATACCATTATACCACAAATTAGAAAAGAAGATGGAACTCTCACTACTACTGTTGACGAAAAAAGACATGAAATATGGAAGGCACTTCTACCTGAAATTGATCATGGTCTTGATAGAGAGTTTGAAATTGATGACGATTCTCGATGGCCAAAATTAGAGTTTGATGAAGTTGACTCTGCATTGGCTGATACCCCAAATGATAAAGCTCCAGGAGACGATGGAATTACTGGCAAAGTTTTAAAGATGGCATGGCTAAATAAAGACTTTAAGGAAAGGTTTTTCAAGCTTCTCCAAGCTTGTGTAAAGTTTGGATACCACCCAAAAGTCTGGAGACATGGCATTATTGTTGTTATACCTAAACCTAAGAAACCTGACTATTCAAAGCCAAGAGCATACCGACCAATTTCCTTACTTAAGATTCCATCTAAAGTACTGGAAAAATTATACAAAAAGAATGACCAAGCTTACAACACACTTACTTCCACCAGAGCAATATGGGGGAAGACAAGGTTATTGTGCTACTGATGCTGTTTTGGAACTTGTCCAAAGAATTGAAACTAGTAAAGAAAAAATTTCAGCTATGCTCATTGATATTCAAGGAGCTTTTGATAATGTTAACAGAAATATATTGGCACACACAATGGAGGATATGAAACTACCCAAAGCACTTATAAACTGGACGTACCAATTTGTAAGTGAAAGAGAAGCTAGTATGCTCATGGACCGAAGAAAAGGATCAGTGCAAAAAATTAGTACTGGAATTCCGCAAGGCTCACCTATTTCACCACTACTTTTTTTTGATATATTCCACACCAATGTATCATGCCATTAAAGAATGGGGTGGAACTCCTTTTGGTTTTATTGATGATGTGACTATTACCGTTGAAGGTAAAATTGAAGAAAATACCAAAAGCTTAAGCAACATATTAGAAAAATGTTGTAATTGGGCTAAATCAAGAATGACCAAAATTGATTTGGGTGATAAATTGGGTTTTATTCATTTTACAAAAAATGTGAAACCTAAAGATGAGAAAGTGCAACTTACTTTACCTAATGGAGAACTTCGTGAACCCCAGAAGGAAGTTAAATTGCTTGGAATTACTTTGAACAATCTGCTTGATTTTAAATCTCATATTTTGAATAAAATCAATAAAGCAAGAAAAGCTGTTGGTGCTATTTGGCATCTTGGTGGCGTGCAAAAAGGTATGCGAGGGTCTGCAGTCAGATCACTGTATATTGCTTGCGTGAGACCAATTGTCGAATATGGCTTAGAAATTTGGCATCACAAAATTTTGAAAGGAGAAATCCACAAGTTGGAAGTAATGCAGAATATGGCTTTAAGAAGAATTGTTGGTGCTTATCGCACAACTCCTATTGCGGTACTACAAAAGGAAGCTGGTATTATGCCATATAGTATTAGGCTAAAATTTATGGTGGCACGAAAAGCTATTCGTTTACACCTAAATATTAGCAAAACTAATCCTATTAATGGTCATTTGTTAACATTGATTGAGAAATCTCCAATTGCAAAGCTAACCACGCTTTACATGTTGGCGAAAGATGATAGAGACTATATGATTAAAAAGGATGAAAAACGAAAATGCAAGAGGGTTGAACCTCTTACACTGAAACAACAACAAAATCAGACGATTGGAATTTTGAAAAAACAAGCAATGGAAGAATGGCAGGAAATGTATTGGAACAGCAGTAAGGATCTGTGGTATCATAATATCACAGTGGAGTCGAAATGTACTGATAATCTTTCTAAAATGGTTACGGGAGTGATCATGAAGAAAGATAGTCGAAGGATCTTGAGTAATATTACTCAGTTTCGCACAGGCCATGGCAACTTTGGCGCATGGTTTAAAAAGTTTGGAATTGAAAAGGATAGTTACAACTGCAAATGTGGAGAGCTGGAAACAGTTCATCACATTTTAGTTGAGTGTCCTTTGCTTGAAGAGGAAAGAAAAGGACTGAAACGGATATCTCCAGAGATGGACATGTCGACTCTCTTAAACAGTTTAACTGGCTTACAAGAGATTGTAAGCTTTATCTCTGCTTGGAGGGATTAAGAAATACAATTACAGCGTTGATGAAGACAAGTGGAGATAGGTTGGGAAGGTTTGGTTATTTTTAACCCCCTGTTCCTCGTAAGCTGGCATCAGGACTTATTTTCGGGCTGTTGGAGATGCAATGTTGAAGCCAAAATTAAAAGTTTATTATCAAAATGAAAAAATATATAGTATGGACAAGAAGGATAGCGCAGATGCTGATGTTATATAATTCTATAACCCTTGAATAAAAACAAACAAACAAACAAACAAATTTTACTTAAGATATAGTCCGTTACTTTCAGTTTCTCAAAATCTGGTACTGAAACTTGTTTTGAGATTGTTGAAGTTGCAATGTTGAAGTCAAATTAAAAGTTGATTGTGAAAATAGAAAGTTATATAGTAAAATCTAAAAGGATATTGCTGGTGTTATATACTTTGATTCTTTGAATAAAAACAATTTAACAAACAATGAATACTTAATTGAAGAGATTAGAAATTAACTTTTAAGCCTTGATCGATACATGTGAAAATAAGTTGGGAAGATTTGGCTTTTGATACCCTGTTCTTCATAAGCTAGCATCAGGGGTTATTTTCTGGCTGTTTGGGATGCAATGTCAAAGTCAATGTCAAATTAAAAGTTTATTGTGAAAACGGAAGTTTATATAGTAAAAGCAAAAAATATAGTGTTGATGTTACATATTTATGTAACCCTTGAATAAAAAAAAACAACATTCATTTAAATCAGCAAACGTTTTTTCATAACTGTCTTCTCTAAAAACCAACTATGTTCATCTCTTGTGACGAGCACTATTTCCACTCGTCTTACGTACACCATTCCCACTTGTTACTCGCTGTACCCGGCGAGCAGGACCCTCTCCATATCCAATGTCTCCATACTTGCCATTGCCAGAGCCATTGCCACTAGTAACAACGGAAACAACAGTTGCTGACGTCGTCACAGCAGCCCCTGATATGTTTCCAGCCGTGGAACTGTTTGCTGGAGTTAGGCCATTGCCATTTCCAGGATTACTTGTAGACCGCACTTGACGCATCATCATCAACTGTTGTCGTGTGGATAAACCAGACTCTGTAACCATGCGCTTTCCAGGTAACACTGATCCTGCAATTCTTTGAGCAGCTGCTGCTACTGCAGCCGCAGTAGCCTCGTCATCTTCATTATCTGCAATAGGTCCGCTGCAGCTGCTGCCACCACTCATTCCACTTGCTTCATCCTCATCCTCATCTACATTCTTCTCTTCATCGCTGTTGGTATACATTGACGACACACCAGTTGCAATAATGCCACAGTTCTCCTGGTCGCTGCTCGGCTTTTCATAAGAAATTCCTTCAACAGGAGGTCGGCGCACACGCACATGTCCGTCGCCACTCAGCACGCGAGCACCAGCAAACCGTGAAACCACTGATCGCCCGCTGGCCCGCCTGCGAGTCGCAGGTGGAGACCCAATACCAACAACACCAGATCCAGTGTTGGACATACCACTAACGCGTCCCACAACTGCATTACTTCGGGCCCGAGTGGTTGTAGGTGATGAACTAGTCGTATTAAGTGCAGCGCGCATCTGCACGCCATCTCGAGTGTCTTCTTCCATATTGTCATTATCATCAAACGCATCTGCAAGGGTACGGTCCCCAACATCACCAACCTCCTCCACGCTCTCGTGCCGCGCCCGCGCTGCCGGCGTGTGGTTGTGGTGACTATGGTGACTATGATTATGATTGTGATGGTGATTATGATGATGGTTTGTATAGTATGAACCCCCGCGTTGCCCATGTGCTGGAGACGGGCTACCCTTGCGTGGCTGACCAGGTGTTGGAACTGGTAATGCAGAATTGGTATTGGTCTCACCAACCTCTCCAAGTATGCTGCGCTCAGGCGTGCGAGGAGTTGAAGATGCAGATGTAGGTAAAGATCCACCGACAGCACGGATATGTGCTGCTGAGCCACGGACACCAGTCAAGCTAGTAGCAGAGTCATGAAGCGCAAGAGCTGCAACTGTACGTGGGACCAATGGACAAAACCCTGCAAGTTTCTCGGAAGCTGTTGGTGACACTGTCATAGTACGCCGCCATTCACGGAACTCATTTTGGTGCAAATACAGCCAGTGCTGTTGTGGACCAACAACCATACCAGGTCGAATGAAACGCATATAAGCAATAGCTTCTGAAGCAGTGAACCCATACGCATAAATTAAATACGCGCCAATTAGACATCCTGTGCGTCCGAGTCCAGCTTTGCAATGTACAGCAATCTTTCCATGTTGCGCAATTACACCTTCAGCAGCGCCCAAAAAGGCCTGCACATACTCCATGGTAGGGCAGGTACCGTCCTCAAAAATCAAATCAATGTGCTTGACGCCGCGCTGCTCAAACTCCATCTTGTCGTATAAGTGACTATTGAGACGCACTACCAGTTGCACATTATGCGTTGTAAAGTAATCCAACACCTGTTGGAAGGGATAGTTAAGAGTAGTCTCATAAACTTCTTGCTGAGGGGATGCAAAGGCAACAAAGTGTGGAGGGATTTCGTTAAAGTCACCATGATCAACTCTTTCATATAGCTCATACTCTTCCAAATCAAAATTGGCAATGTCCAAAAACCGTTTTTCTTTGGCTTTCCACAGCCCATAAACAACATCTTGAATTGTAAGCACAAAATCAGCTGGCGCGTATCCAGCATCACGAAACGGCATAAAAGGCGGGTCTGCCTGTGCAATAGGAGCAAGCACAAGGTGAGGTGGCCATGACTGTATCAATACCATGTAACAGCACAAAATACAAGCAGCATTAGCACGATCACGAGGGTTTGGTTTGGAATAAAGGCATACTGCCTTGCCTTCATTAGATTCTTCATTCAAAATACCGTGCAAAATGACTGCAAACCGGTACAAATATCCATAGTGAAGTGGCCCAAAGTCGTGATGGAATGCATTATAGGGTAGCGAATCGTCAATCGTGAAGTGTACCATCTCATTTGTGTCTTCGGGAGGTACATCAAACGCGCCTAAGTAGATGCGGTCGCGCAAAAACTCAATCACGGGCGGAGTTCTTTGAATAGTGTCCATGATTTGAAGACAGGTTTTGTTAGTGTTTAAAAAGTGTGTTATGGTTAAGAAAAAAAGGAAGAAGAGAGGAGTCCTAATAGGGGTAAAAGAACAGGGACCTTCACTCTGTTTGTTGTTGTGTTTATTGTTTGTTTGTTTGTTTGTTTATATTTTGAAAAAAAAAATTCCCGTAGAAACCACTAACTGAGCCGCACTTATGCTGAAAAATAAACAATAGTCACGTGAATGTTGTTGTCACGGAAACAATATATCAAAACAAAACATAATGTAAAGTTACATGTAAGTTATTTAGTTACCTGGTATTAAAATTGGTAAGATAAATATGGTAGCTTTTCTTGGTCCGAAGCAGGTTAATCATCCTAATTTGGAACGTTAATGAAACCAACCGGTTGGTCTATTAAAAATAAGCCAAAAAGGAAATATCAAACAATGAAAAATAACGAACGAAGACCCCCATTCTTTTAAAGAAAAATTCACAATCTTTCTTTTATAAAATAAAAAAAAACATAATTATTGAAAAAAATAACAATCAAAAAAAAAAAAAAATCAGACCAAATCTTTTTCTTAGATTTTAAAATTTGTTTTTTAAAAAAGCATGATTTTGTCCCAAAATCACGTATATTATCAAACTCACCATTGATTCGGTGTTACCGAAAAAAAATGAGTTTGATTCAATTAAATAAACTCATGTGTTTATTATGATCATAAAAACAAAAAAAATATAATAGCAGGAAAAGTGGTGCAAAAAAATCTACCAGAGAACATTTTATAAAATAAATAAATAAATAAAAATATATAAAGAAAAGATATAAATTTATATCCAAAAAGGATTAAATTCCGACCCAATTGCTTCAAATATTGGTGTGTGTCCAGTGTGGAGTTGTTAAGCATGTTAAGCATGTTGCGCCATATGAAGAATAATTGGCGAGATCAAAGCCTGTTGGCTCCAATGTTAGTGCACCTTCGCAACACCATGCCTGATACCCATGGCAAAAAAAGACAAAGAATCACACCATAATCCATTGTTGGTGTCTCTTCTGGTCGTTTATATTCTTGGTGACCTTTATACTTCTGTTCTCTATTTCATCCATTGTTTAAACCTTTTCTTCTTTTGAATATACAGATGATAGTCTAGCCCATTGGTTTATTAAAACCAAATTTCGTGACTACGGTTCCACCATGTGCTGCCATCCCAGTCCCAAAGTTAACTAACTATTCGTATTTACAATTGCTTCTTAACATTCTAAAGAAATTTTTTAAACGAAAGTTTACAAAACTAACGGTTACATAAATCTTGGCCAAACGTTGGTATTTGGTACTTACAACGGGCAACGTTTTTGATAAATCTCGGAAAGAAAAAAATTTATATATATTAAACTAACTGGTCGATCAATAAAACCAGTTAACATTTTATAGTGATAATGCAAGATTGTAAGCCTAAAGTAGTTTAAATCTTCCGAACTTCTGGAAATACAACAATAGGATATATTACATAAGTTTTTATTATTTCTTTAAATTTCTTACAGCAACGTCCCAAAGTTTTGGTTTAGGCGTAAATATAGGTTCTTGGCTTTTTTCTAAAAATATTTAGTTAACCGACTTTGTGCTTTATGCATCACATTCGATTAGTCCAAATGCAGTACCGCAAGTTTGGACCAAAAAGCATTAAAGTTTTGCTCATAGATTATATTATCAAAAAAAAGTAGTTTCTCCAGAAAAATCTTAAATGTTAACTTTGCTTCTCAAATGGTTAAAACCTATTCATTTATCAATTGTATTCAAATAGATAAGATCGTTACCAAATTTTCGATTCAGTGCAGATTGAAACATTATTGTGGATTTTTGAAAGAATCAAAACAAAAAAATAAAAATTGACCAAAGTAAATATTACAAACTAATTAATATCTGAACCAAGAAAACAATACGTTTATTCAGCTACATGTAGCATTATATTATGCTAATTAGCAAGCAACCAACATGCTTTTGGAAATAGAAGCTTCACCTTTGGAGCTTCAAGTTTTCATAACAAATGTGTGTTGGAATTTTTTTTATTTTTTTTTATGGCAGTAAGCATATCTTTGTTGCTTCTTTTTTTTTTTTTTTGTAAAGTGTAGGCGCTAACATTTCCTTTTAAGAAATAATAACTTTAACTGATACTACGAATATGTATGGTGCGGTAGTCCTGAAAACTTCCATAGCAATCTTTAAACTGGCTAGTTAGTGAAAAATATTTACAGCGTCGCAAAAAAAAAAAAAGGACTTGAAATCAAAACCTTTTTTTCATGATTAATTCTACTATCGATTAATATCATCTTGATCTAATTTAATAGTTTCTTGAAAGTTTAGTTCAGGATTTTGCAAAGTTTGCTCAAAAACATCTTAAAAATACAACAATAGGATCACATGCTATTAACAAACCATTTTAGTTAATGATACCAGAACTATCATCATAAGCTTATGAGATTATATACAAAATTAGAAAACGGTAGTGGATATTCTTTCATAAACAATCCAATTAGTTTGGTTTGGTTTGGTGGTGCTTTGTGCATTTACTACTTTCCTTTAACAAATCACTCCTCCTTTCTTATCTTTTTTATTTTTTGCTCTCTCTTCTTCCTCTTCTTCTTTTTCTTCTTTTTCTTTTTGTTTTTATAATTTCAAATATCCTTTGATGGCCTGCATATTAGCAAAGAACAAAAATTAGACTAAAGATAGCTAAGAGAATCCTAAAATACAAGTAATAAACAGTACTCTTAACTTTATTTGAATTTTTTAAGAAACTTAAATGTGCCTTAGCGATGTTTAGAAAAATAATAGTTATATTAAATATTTAAGCTTATGCTTGTGCTCCGGATGTATGTAAGGCGTTAACAACCTTTAATTAGATTTAAAAGGTTTGTGCGGCGTAAAATTATTTAAAAATGAACAGACTACAAATAAATATATTAGAATTATGAATATAAATAGAGGATAGCAGAGGCGGACGCTGCCTGAAATGGGTTTAACAACATGAGCTGAAAGAAAAAGCTAGAAAGAAGGAGGAGTTCCAGTATTGCTCGTAACTATCATATTAGCTATGAATCGAAGCTGAGACTTGATGAAGCTACTTATACTAATCATAGGATCAAGAAATAAGTCAATTGACAAGATCGAGACAAACAATAAAAGACTAATTAAAGGGAAATAACTAAATATATTAGAAATGAACTACTAGAGTGCAATCTAACAAAAAAAATGCTTTTCACAGGTACTAAAATTAGTGTCATTAAAGATATAACTTCTGTGATGAGAAAATACAAAGTTATCAATAGCCTGATTCTTAAAAAAAAATACTAACCAAAAGGATTCAGCTAGGTAATTATAATGACTAAACTCCGTTTTAAGCTCTAATTTCGTTCAAAAAAATTTAGCGCTGATTTATCACTATTTAAAGAAAACAGACAGTTAAAAAAAAGTAGGTTGAATTGCATTAATAACATTATTTCATTATTGATAGTAGTTTAAAAAAATGTGGGGTATTAGCGTTTTAAGTATTAAATATTAATAGTTGAAAAAAAAAATTTGAACATTAAAAAATATATCGATTTGCTAGCCAAATTCCAGTTATCCTTTTAAAAATCCCTCCTACAAAAATAATAATGAAATTTGCCTTAGTAAGAATTATTAAAATAAAACTTTTCATCTTTTGGATGTACCTTTTCAGTACGGATTATTTCTATCTACTCCCTTCAAATGGCTCGGAAAATAGGCCGTAAAGCCAGCTTACAAGGAACAGATAAAACCAATTCGTCGGTCCCAAACATATCCAGCATTTTCCCTCTTGTTTTCAAGAACCACCATGCATTTCTTAATTCCTTTCACCAGATATATGGCTCACAACTACGGGCAGACTGATTAGACTTATCGGAGATGTTTGTGTTCTGGTAACAGACACATGGTGTTTGTAATTGGTTATGGATTTGTACTACACTAAAAAAAAGATGGGCTCGGTTGGAGCAATAGAAAAGGAGGTTGGTTTAACAGTAAAAGATATTAAGTTAGACTCTCACTTTCCATTCTATTCGTCATAAGCAGACGTTTTCCGGGATATCCGAGGGGAATTTATTGAGATTACCCGTACTGAAAAAATACACCTATGATTGCAAGTCACCAGATTTAGTGTACATATATTCCATTAATAAAAGCAAACAGATAATATTCTTGGTTTAATCTTTTATGAGACCTATATCCAAACCATGTAGACCGGAGCTTCTTTTTTCTTCTTTTTTCTTTTTTTTTCTTTTTTTTTAAGCAGAATAATTATTCAAATCACAATTTCCCTTTCTTAAAAGTAAAACCAAAGCAGGACATTGCAGGTAGACCTGACAATTGCTTTAATAAAATAGAAAAAAAAACATAAGTTCATAAGATAGATCCAGAACCTGTTTAAAGCGTTTCAGAGCTTGTCACACCCAAAATTGATAAATTCTGGTTTTTATCAGGAGATTTCCGTTAATTTGATTATAAGCTCCGTTTATTTCTTAAAGTTGGTTTTTAGTAGGCTCGGCGTTTTCCTTTTTCTTTTTTTTATTTTTTATTTTTTTATTTTGCAAATAAGGTATAAAAAGCAGTCTTCTTTATGCTACCAGAAAAAAGGCGAAAGTGAAAAATAATTATTTTTTTTATAAAAGAAAATCTCGCACAGTTGTCTACGTAATTAACAAAAATGCTTACATTTATTCCAAGATAATGGAAAAGAGATTTTAAAATAAAAGAGTTGAGTAAAAAAAGATGATAAAATTTACGGAATACAAAAGAACAAAATAAAGATTTTTCATACTCAGATGTAAATTGGGAATAATACCTTGATATACTATATTTAGAAAAATAATTTTAAAAATTTCAAAACTAAGTGGTTAATTACGAGAACCAAGTATTAAGTCACGTGAATTATTTTGTCAACAGTTGTTGACAGTTGAACTTTAAAGGGCACCGAAGCTAACTACTGTAGCTTATAAACCAATAGCCTTTGCATCACAAAAAAGCAATAATGATGGTTATCAAAAACACTTAAGTTAGCGATATTGAAAATTCAAATTCCAGTGGCCAAAAAATACACCTTCTCCAGACTGTCGGCTTTGGTGGCCAAAGCATTACGTTGACCAAAGCCATACTAAAGCTTAACCATAGCAAGTTTTGGTCGGTAACTGCTAAATGTGCAGTGTTACGTTTGCGTGTTCTTCCACACATCTCAACACTATCTTGCCTCTAGGCGTTTGTAGACGCAAAAAACAAAAAACCTCCAACCAAGATTCTCTACATAGAATATGTTAGGATTTACAACAAAGAATTCCTAGACCTTTATGGCTGTACAGCCAGCATAGCTAGAAAGAAACAACTACAAGTAATACGGTAGATATAATAGTTGAAATGCAACAATATGTTGATAAAAAACAAAATGACTCTGGATAAAAAACTAAAAATTGAATCTTTAATTGTTAAGAAATTTCAATCAGTTGCAACTGTTAAAAATGAGCATTTATTTTGGAAAAAAAAAGCATTTCAGAATTGGAGTTTGTTTAAGGTAATAAATCAATAATATAATCACTTCCAAAATGATTAATTAATCATCATTTCATTTATATACGATATTGAAAAATACGTAATTACGTATGCTTATAAGCATCTTACAAAAAAATTCTGGATAGAGGAGATAAACACCACTATGCTAACAAGGTAGTTAGAAAGCTTACGAATAATTAAAAAATTGAACGAAATAATTAAAATTAATCATATTCAAGTAGAATATAAAAGCAGATAGAAATCCTGTTATTATCAATTTTTTTTTCTTAAATATATTCCATAAAATATATATATCAAATCAAAAAAGATATAATTACCAAATCTTCAAAAACACCCTTTCAACTTTCCAATATTAAAAATGGTCGCCATTAAGTCTGTTACTCTCTTTTCTGTTCTCGCTGCCCTTGTTGCTGCTGCTCCTGCTGCTCAGGATTCTAAGGCTCTCACTGCTGAGGAGATCCTTGCTCCTTACGCTCCTGAGGTTGTCAAGCGTGAGGCCGCTCCTACCAGCGTTCTTGACCTTTCTGCCGTTAATACTCTCATTCTTTCTATTGCCTCATTCCTCACCTCTGCTCTTTCTTCTCTTAGCAGTCTCGACCTTAACGGTGATTTGAGCGCTGTTGGTGACCTTCTCACTAATATTACCACTGTTGTCACTCAGCTCGTCAACTCTCTTACCGACACCACTGTTGGTACTGGTCTTGCTGCCACCCTCAAGACTCTTCTTATTAACACTGGTCTTAAGACTCTTCTTAACCTCCTTCTCAGCATTGTTAACCAGCTTGTTTCTGACCTCACTGGTAAGACTCTTTCTACCACCCTCACCAATATCATCAGTTCTCTTAGTGACACTCTCAACAACCTTTCTACTGTTCTTGGATCTGCTGGTCTTGGTGACGGTGTTACCGATATCATCACTTCCATTGTCAACCTCCTCAACACTCTTCTTTAAATAACTTTTGAGTTTTAAGTAAATATATAAATAAATTTTAAATTTGGAATATAGTCTCCTTTAAACTAAACCTCATTGAAAGTGCTTAAAATTATCATTGAAAAATTGCTAAAATAGCCAAAAAAATTGATATGCTTAAAATTTAGTAAACTAGTAAACTGTTGAATAAAATTTCTTAAGATTAGGGTTAAATGGATTTTTAAAATCATAATAATAAACTCATTATAATGAGTTAAATAAACTGTTTATTATTCACATTCTTAATTAAGGAAATAAAAATGTGAATAATAAATAGTTTTAAAATTAAAAACCTTTGAGGTAGTCAAATTAATATAAAATGATATTAAGGAATTTGTAATAATGAATTAAATTGCTAATAGATATACAAAGTTATTGCCTTTGGCTAATTTTATTTTTATTAAAGATTAGAATTTAATAATGAACTGGAATTTTTCCAAAATTTTTGGAGGAAAGTAACATTTATTAAGAATTGAAAAAAAGAGAATTCTGACATATGTTATTATTTTACAGTTAGCAAGTTTGTGACCAAAAAATTCTAAAACCTTAATTGTTATTTAGAAATAAATTTCTACTATTGTGTCAAAATTAAAATACTCGATATTGATGAACTTAATCTAAAAAAATAATGAGAAAATGATCTTAAAACAGTCATCAGGTCATGGTTTTTTTTTGTCATATTAGAATTTGGGAAATGTTCCAGAATAATGTTAACAAATAGTCCAGTTTTATAAAATTTGTTACGACAGTTCTGGGTAGTTAACCTTTCAGCTGGATGGTTAATTAAAAAAAGTACCAGCTAAATCTAAAAATTACTACTAATAAGCGTTAATTATAAAGGCATCTATTATTAAAATATTTAATCAAATATAATTGATAATTGATAATTCCAAAATTTTATATTTTCTACCAAATGGAGACATTTTTAGACAAACAATTGATATTTGGTAAAATTGTATTATTCAATAGACACAGATATAGGTATCAATATTAATCATGGCATCATTTGGTTGGGGATTACGTATTTATGAATTCTGGAACCTTTTAGAAATATTTACCAAGTCTGAATAAATCGGGAAATAATCAAATAAATAGAATTATAAAAATAATAATGAAAACATATTATGAATAAAACAAAATATATAAAAAGAATAGAATTTCCAGTTGTTATTGGTTTTTTTTTTTGATCATCTTCACCAACACTACCAAAACAAAATCAATTATATTATAACTTCATAACGAATAAAACTTAATAAACCACAAAGCATAATTAAAATGGTTGCTATCAAGTCTGTCACTCTCTTCTCTGTCCTTGCCGCCTTTGTTGCTGCTGCTCCTGTTGCTCAGGATTCTAAGGCTCTCACTGCTGAGGAGATCCTTGCTCCTTACGCTCCTGAGGTTGTCAAGCGTGAGGCCGCTCCTACCAGCGTCCTTGACCTTTCTGCTGTTACTACCCTCCTTCTCTCTATTTCTACTTTCCTTACCTCAGCCCTCACCTCTCTTGGCAACCTTGACCTGAACGGTGACTTGAGCGCTGTTGGTGACCTTCTGACCAACATCACTACCGTCGTCACTCAGCTCGTCAACTCTCTTACTGACACCACTGTTGGTACCGGTCTTGCTGCTACTCTCAACACCCTTCTTATCAAGACTGGTCTTAAGACTCTTCTTAACCTCCTTCTTACCATTGTCAACCAGCTTGTTTCTGACCTTACTGGTAAGACTCTTTCTACCACTCTTATCAATGTTATCACTTCTCTTCGTGATACTCTTAACAACCTTTCCACTGTTCTTGGATCTGCTGGTCTTGGTGACGGTGTTACTAGCATCATCACTTCCATTGTTAACCTTCTTAACACTCTCCTTTAAGTTGCCGGTTAACTTGAATAATTTTGTCAAAAGAATAAATAGCTTTTAGTACTTCAAAAATTTAAAGTAATTAAAAATAAAAAAAAACAAATTTTATATAAATATTGTTTCTAATTTTCATTCTATATAGTGGTGAAAGTAATGAATAATATAGTAAAGTCTTCCTATATAGGATATTTATCATTTGCTAATTTTTTTAACATCGCTTAAGGGCACTATAGAGAATAAAGCCATTATTCAATCTGACAAGAATCATTTTTGTAAAATACAATGATGGAGTTCTAAAAAAATTAATTAATTAACTAACCAACTAACGAACTTTGGTTATCTAAAATAATTTAAAGTAATTAATTCATTATAATGAATATTATTTTGATATAGTTATATTTATTAAATCAATTCATCCACTGCGATAATCCTTTGGTTATTAAAATCTCATTGAATAAATCTATCATTATATCAATGTTTACAATAGTAATATTTGAAAATACATTTATAAAAACAAAGAAGGTTAATTTATAATAAAAAATTTATTTGAACCATTATAGTGATTGCAAATTCTGTAGCGAAAAGTTATGTGAATTTACACCAGGTTAATATTGAGTTTGCGAAAACTCTAATTAGTTTCCAAACACTTTTAAATATTGGTTAGTTATAATATGTTAAAAATCTATTTTTATTTTTTATTTTTAAATTTTACGGCTTTCATTTCTTTTTCATTATTCACAATTTAATATCTAAATGTGATAACTAGTTAAATGATGTTTTACTACATAGCAAAATTACGCTATGTAGTCTGATAGAACACTTATAAGTGTTCTATCAGATATTTTATTTTTCTAATAGAAAAAAGTAATATTAATCCTTTATTCAAAAGAGTAGATATAACAAGAACTTTCAAGGTAAATTATGTTCGGAATAATCGAACAATATCATGATTACTTCTAACCCGATATGTGGTGCTACTATTAATATCGGATTACTCAACCGAAAAAATTTCTCCATGGTAAGTTACTTGAAGGGCGGTTAAGAATAGAAAAGAATGCATGGTGGTTTAATTGAAAGACAACGACAATGGAATACACTTAGGTTACGATGTCACGTTAAGTTCCAGAAAAATGGAAATATGGCTCTGGATATCGAGACAAATCGATGTTCTTTTTTATTCTTTAATTTCAAAAAATAGGTTTAGAGATTTATTATTTTGCAAACCTATATTTTGATTATTAATAGAATTATTCCTATATTGTTAAAAAAAAATAGTATAAATAGGGCTATGGTTTTCTATTTTGAAATCTTATTTTTTTAGTTATCAAATACATCTTTTAAATCAAATCCTAAATCACATTTAGTTTTACTTAATAAACTTCGAAGCATATTCAAAATGGTTGCCATCAAGTCTGTCACTCTCTTCTCTGTCCTTGCCGCCTTTGTTGCTGCTGCTCCTGTTGCTCAGGATTCTAAGGCTCTCACTGCTGAGGAGATCCTTGCTCCTTACGCTCCCGAGCTTGCTAAGCGTGAGGCCGCTCCTGCCAGCGTTCTTAACCTCTCTGCTGTCACCACCCTCCTCCTCTCTATTACTTCTTTCCTCACCTCAACTCTTGTCAACCTTGGCACCCTCAACCTGGATGGTGAATTGAGCGCTGTTGGTGACCTTCTTACCAACATCACCACTGTCGTCACTCAGCTTGTTAACACTCTTACTGGTGTCACTGTTGGCACTGGTCTTGCTGCTACTCTCAACACCCTTCTTATCAAGACTGGACTTAAGACTCTTCTTAACCTCCTTCTTACCATTGTCAACCAGCTTGTTTCTGAGCTCACTGGTAAGACTCTTTCTACCACTCTTATCAATGTTATCACTTCTCTTCGTGATACTCTTAACAACCTTTCCACTGTTCTTGGATCTGCTGGTCTTGGTGACGGTGTTACTAGCATCATCACTTCCATTGTTAACCTTCTCAACACCCTTCTTTAAAATAATGACTACGTATATAATGATGTAATTTTATGACCTATAATGAATTTCTTTAAAAATTGTTCTGATTTCTCTTCCATTTCATTTAACTTAATTTTAAAATTCTTGTTTTGAAAATAAGAGGTTGCTACTTTTCCCGATGTTACAGATTATTTTATTACCCTTGTTTGTATATAGAGAATCATTGCTCTTATCTACTTGTTTGTTTTAATTCAATGGCTGAAAAATATAAATATATAAATTTATAACGTCATGATGAACTTTATCTTTTCAATTGCCTAAATTTGGTTAGCCACCGTCTGACATAAATACAAATCCAATACAAGTTTTTTTTGAACTGTGAGGCTCCTATTGTCTGGAATATTGGACTCTATACTAAGCTTTAGAGAAGCAGAGTAAACCAACTCGTCATTTTCAAATCTATTCTATTTATGTAGGTATTGTCGCCAGTGAATTTATTAATCTACTTCATCAAAAACATAAACTATAGCCAGCTTCAGGCTAATTAATCTGAACGGAAGTGTCGGCTTTACTTTTGAGTCGAATTCGTTATACTTCACTGGCAAAAAAATACCCTTTTCAGTTGTACCAAAAAATTCTATTACTTCTCGTTTTTTCTTTCTTTTTCTTTAATATCTGCAAATATCAGTTGATAAAGTATATAATTAATATATATTAGAAATTCCTATATTGTTTGTTTTTATTCTAGAAATTCCCCCATTTATTCAGAAGTTTTATTGTTCTAATTTCGTACTTATGTAAACTAAAAGTATTTTCCAAAAAACGTGGTTGATGACAACAGTCCAATTTTAAAAATGAATATGGAATAAAAATATTATTCTTCAGATATCATCTTTGAAAAAAATAACAGGTAGTAATTATTTGTTCTTAATGTGATATATTGTCATAGTTAACAATTTATGAGGTATTGATTATCTTAAATACCTTTTACGATTTTAAAAAAATTATATAAATTTTAAGAATCATAGAAAATAGTCTTTTAAAAAATGTGAACATGTTTTTTTACGAAAATATTTAAAAGAAAGTAAACCGCTATGTTTGAAATGTTTTTAAATCTATATTATAGTATAATTTTAATATATTTTCTATCATTAATTATAATTAATGTAATTACATTATTCTTTTAAAAATTATGGAAAAATCATATTTTTAAAAGGCTTCTTTTAATTGTTTTTAATTATTTTGAATAATATGAGTTATTAATATTACATCAGAATTGTTCATAGAAAGGTGTTACTTAGTTATTATATACAAATTATAAAAAAGAAATTCTTGAATTGGTTACAAATATCTTTTTGCTATTGATTTACCGTTCAATAGAGGTTCATATGGAAAAAATCAATTTGTCATTTTTCCATTCTTAAGAATAATTTGTTTTATTATTTCCCTTATAATTTTAAATTAATTTTTATTGTTAAATTTCTTTCTTTTACAGAGAATACAAATCCTGAAAATATAAATACCAACCAAATCTCCCACTTCATAGTTTTTTTTTTTGTATACTCATAAATATTACTTACTCTATATACTCTTCAATATTGTTTATTTTTCATAAAAAACACCCGACAATTTAAAAAAAATGGTTGCTATCAAGTCTGTTACTCTCTTCTCTGTTCTTGCTGCCCTTGTTGCTGCTGCTCCTGCTGCTCAGGATTCTAAGGCTCTCACTGCTGAGGAGATCCTTGCTCCTTACGCTCCCGAGCTTGCTAAGCGTGAGGCCGCTCCTGCCAGCGTTCTTAACCTCTCTGCTGTCACCACCCTCCTCCTCTCTATTACTTCTTTCCTCACCTCAACTCTTGTCAACCTTGGCACCCTCAACCTGGATGGTGAATTGAGCGCTGTTGGTGACCTTCTGACCAACATCACCACTGTCGTCACTCAGCTTGTTAACACTCTTACTGGTGTCACTGTTGGTACTGGTCTTGCTGCTACCCTCAACACTCTTCTTATCAACACTGGTCTTAAGACTCTTCTTAACCTCCTTCTTACCATTGTCAACCAGCTTGTTTCTGAGCTCACTGGTAAGACTCTTTCTACTACTCTTATCAATGTTATCACTTCTCTTCGTGATACTCTTAACAACCTTTCCACTGTTCTTGGATCTGCTGGTCTTGGTGACGGTGTTACTAGCATCATCACTTCCATTGTCAACCTTCTTAACACTCTCCTTTAAATGCATTGTCTGAGTTATTAGTTTAAAAAATTAGATAATTAAATAGTTTAATTCAATCTTTTTGTATTTATGTCTAATAAATTAACTAGTTAGATAATCAATTGGTATACGTAATGGGCAAATTTAAGCAGTTATTTTATCTCAAGTTTATTTTTTAAAGAGCATGTTTTAACTATTGTTTTATGCTGATATAAGTATGACCCTACTTAAATTAAAACTATTGTTATTCTTTCTTAATATTATTGAAAATTGTACTTGAAATACTCGGAAATACAGATTATTACTTGAAAAACCTATTTAATGCTAATAGCTGTGATTCCAGTAAATTATTTTAACCCATAATCAACGTTTTTTAAGAATACAACTGCTAAAAGCTATATATGGCTTTTCCATATATATGGTTTTCGAATTCACCTTCTAAAAAAACTATAATAGATGGTGACATAATATATTTAATACTCATATTTATATGAAAACAAATTATGGAAAGAGCGAAAGATGGCCACTAAACTTTGACTTTTTCGCTATTATTGATACAGATGGTTATTCAAACTACAATATTTGTTCGGAAAGTTTTAACTTATCATTGACGAGTTCATTATTTGACTATAACTTCTAATTATTTTCTTTTCTTTTAAAAGAATATTTTGCAATTATGCATATAGAAAATTTGAATAAATTATTTTTCTTGTAACCTAGAATTTTCTTTGCTGTAGCAATACGAATTTGTTACCTGCACTATTCCAAAATAAATAGTTACAAAAATAATCTTAAAAAAAAATATCCGTACTTAGAAGAGGAAATTTATTTAAAAGTGTATAACAAAGGCGGCTATTAACAATAGATATGCATATATATGATATATATCCGAAATTATTCACTTTGTTAGAGACATCTTTTTTTATTTTAATCCTTTCAGACAAATATAAATAGCGGTGTATTTCCCCTTACTTTTTTTTCTTTATTTCTTTTATTTAATTATTCAATAATCAATCAATCTTGACAATATATATATATATATAAAAATGGTCGCCATCAAGTCTGTTACTCTCTTCTCTGTCCTTGCCGCTTTTGTTGCTGCTGCTCCTGTTGCTCAGGATTCTAAGGCTCTCACTGCTGAGGAGATCCTTGCTCCTTACGCTCCCGAGCTTGCTAAGCGTGAGGCCGCTCCTGCCCTCGGTCTTAACCTCTCTGCTGTCACCACCCTCCTCCTCTCTATTACTTCTTTCCTCACCTCAACTCTTTATAACCTTGGCACCCTCAACCTGGATGGTGAATTGAGCGCTGTTGGTGACCTTCTTACCAACATCACCACTGTCGTCACTCAGCTTGTTAACACTCTTACTGGTGTCACTATTGGTACTGGTCTTGCTGCTACCCTCAACTCCCTTCTTATCAAGACTGGTCTTAAGACTCTTCTTAACCTCCTTCTTACCATTGTCAACCAGCTTGTTTCTGACCTTACTGGTAAGACTCTTTCTACCACTCTTATCAATGTTATCACTTCTCTTCGTGATACTCTTAACAACCTTTCCACTGTTCTTGGATCTGCTGGTCTTGGTGACGGTGTTACTAACATCATCACTTCCATTGTCACCCTTCTTAACACTCTCCTTTAAATTAATGAGTGTTCTTTAATGTGTATTTAATGTGTTTACGTGTATAATGAAATAAACTTATTTGTTTTAATTTGAAAAAATTTATAATTCAGCTGTATTTTGCTATCTTTTTAAAGCCACCAAACAAATAATTTTAATATGATTTCTTGATGCAATATGTATTTATTCTTTTTCTAGGGTTAAGATTATGACTGTTTACTTATAATGCTCCTACATAACATAATATTCTTCTTTATTGTTGTATGGCAATAATATTATTTATTGGTATCACATAAATTGCATTAGCGGCAAGTTACAATATGCTATAACACGATATAGATTGTCCTAACCAATATTTCAGTTTCCCGTAACTTTTTGAGCTCTCCTAGCCCTTACTTTTATAGAGGTTTGGTTAAAGAAGAAGGAAAACAAGCTTGGTTAAAAAGTCAACTATTAAATGGTTCTATTATATATAAAGATAAGTTATTTGATTCTATTTTCAAAACTTTAATGAATATTAATGAATATTCTGGATAATATTCTTTCTGGATACACATTTTATGAACATCTATAATTCTTTGTATTTTTTTTATTCTTATTGTGATGCTCTAAAATAGCAACTTTATTAGATTATTACTTTAGCAATTACTTTCTCTTAAAAAAACAGTTTTATGTGTATGGATATTAAATAAATCTAATAAATAATTTTTGTTTTACTATTTATTAAACCTGTTGTCATTTAGAATATTTAGTAACTGTAATCAATTATTTAATATTTTTAATAAATACCCTCTAGAATTAACATATGTTAACTATATATATTATTTAAAATATTTGATAACAATCGTAGATTATTAACAGTTCGTTGGTAAGAATATAGTATGAAATAAACAGCTAGTTAAACCCTAATTTGATAAATTCAATAACTTTATTTTATACTTGAACTTTCTTTTATTTTTTTATTGGGTTAATCTTTTTTTTAAAATCAATTAGTACTTGATTTTAAAATAAATATATTTTTTAAATTATGCTTTTAATCAACTATTTTTGCTTAATAAAGATTTCCCCTGTATTTTATTTTTATTTTTATTTTTATTTTTAATTTTAATTACTATGGTTATCCTTATGTATAAAAAATAGTGTATTCCTAATTTGGATATATTTTCAATTGTCATAATTTATTTTTACTCAAATTATTTAAATACACTAAAATGGAATTTCAATTGATTTTAGTTGGTTTTCAGAGAGGATTATTCTATAATTTTTATTTAAAATATATTTTTAAATCATTATAAAAAGAGTTTGATATTCTTCTTATTCGGTCCTTTTTTTTTTCTCCTTTTTCTCATCATTTAAATTTTAACAAAAGTTTAATACTCATACAAAAATATAATCACAAAATCACAAATATCCAAAATGGTTTCCATCAAGTCTGTTACCCTTTTTTCTGCTCTTGCTGCCCTTGTTGCTGCCGCTCCTGCTCCTGCTGCCGCTCCTGAAGCCAAAGCCATTGCTGCCGCTCCTCCCACTGCTGATGAGCTTCTTGCTCCCTACACTGGTGTTGAGAAGAGAGACGCCAATGCCGCTCCTGCCCAACTTTTGGATTTGGGTTTCCTTTCTACTCTTCTCGGTGCCATTGTTTCCTTCCTTAATGATGCTCTTACTTCTCTTCTCACTCTTAACCTTAACGGCACTCTTGCCGCTGTTGGTGACCTTCTTACCAACATCACCACTGTTCTTGTCAAGCTTGTTGATTCTCTTACTGGCGTCGTTGTTGGAACTGGTCTCGCTGGTGCTCTTAACAAGCTCCTTCTTACTACTGGTCTCAAAACTCTTCTTCAAGCTCTTCTCACTATTGTTAACCAGCTTGTCAAGAGTCTTTCTGGCAAAACCCTTGACTCTTCCCTCATTAATATCATTACTTCGCTCCGTGGTACTCTTAACAACCTTTCCACTGTCCTTGGTTCGGCTGGTCTTGGTGATGGCGTTTCTAACCTTCTTAACTCCATTATCAGCCTCCTCGACACTCTCCTTTAAATTTCATAAAAATCTCTATGTAGTTATTAATGTATAAAAGTTAACCTTTTTTTCAGCTTAAATATTTTTATATTATAATCCTTTATTGGTTATTAAACCGAGGTGGTTTTGTTTATTCAAATGTTAACCACCATATCTTTTATTGAAATAGGCGAAATTATTAGCCGATTTTTTAAAACTGTTATTCAAATATGCTTGAAAAAACACCAAAGTGTGTGTAGTATGCATCTCTCGTTTATTTTATTTTTTTGATTTACAATATCTGTATTATCCTCTTCTAATGACCTCCAAATTTAAACTATTAAAAAGAAAAAAAAATTGACTAGTTTATACATTAGATATTGGTAATTACCAATTTAGTTATAACTAAATTACCTATTGATAGATCAATAAGTTGTCCTTAAGCAAGCCTTGTATGTCTCAAAATACATTATGATTATTAATTTTTCGTGAAGATAATTTCATGGATCATGTTTACAACTTTTGACTTTATGTTCATATTATTGAGATTATTTTATATCTTATGGTTTTTTGATTTTCTACTCTTTAACAAGGGAAGTCAAAAGATATCTCCGATTTTAGTAGTACACACCTCCAAAAGATCGAATGAAAACAATGTAAATATTGAGTAATTTGTATAAGCTAAGAACTTTAAATAAAAATTTTAAGAATTCTTAATTCCATCCTTTTCAGTCACTACTAGAATTATTTTAAAATGAATTCAAATACTTGAATTTGATATTTAATTGATTTGAAAATTATCATATTTATGTTTATATTTTTCCAAAATCTTGTTGATATTAGATATTATCAAAATATAGTTACATTCCATTTTTTGATTGTTTAAAAAAATTTATCCTTCAATATAAATTTAGTTTTTTAGGTTTGAGGCTCATTCATATTTCGATTAAGTATCATATTAACTTTAATAACAGAAAAGTTTGCCTATTTAAATTATTTCTCTATTACATCATTATTTTTTTTATTTTTGTTGCATTTAAATATTCCAACACGTATTAAAAATGTTGAATATGATTATGAGGGTTTATTTGCCCTAATCTATATCCGATTATAAATGCAATGATTAATTTAGACCCTGAAAAACTTCACATAGCCAAGTATACGTAATTCTATTATGAATATTTGGGAATATATTGCAAATTTTGAGAGTTAGTTAATTATGAATTTTTTTATCAGCCGTAATGGATCAACCTTAAATTAAATAAAAAATTTTGTTCTTAGGGTCCATTATTTTATTAATTTTTTTACAACTTGTGGCGATGTTCAATTTATTGTTATATACCAATAACTTCCCTAACATGTGTATAACTGGTTATTTAAAAGTTAACGCAGTAAACAGTGTTAAAATAAAATCTCTTATAATTCCAAGGAATAGACATTTGCTTTATATAATTATATTGTTTCTTAGAAGAATAATTTTATCGGTTTTGAATCAGCCCAAATTTTTATTGTTGAAACTAATTCAGTATCCCAGCCTTTAAAATTAATTTCGAAACACTATTTTTGTGGTTTTTATGGTCATTAAGTCCACTAATTCTGTAAACTTTACTTTTTATTTTGGTTCTTTCTATTGAAAATAGATTATTGAAAAAAAAAACAATAAACGTAGATTGATAATAATATAATTAATAATACAATGAATCTTATACTAGAACGTATTGTCATGCGGATAATTTTATTTGAGTAAGAGCAACTTGCCCAGCTCACGATAAGTTCATAATGTATGCTTAACATTTTTTTAAAACCTTATATAAAGTTTCAATATATCCTACTATCGATAGTAGGATATCATCTATTCAAAAAAAAAATCTAAGTTTAACAAAATATACACAGATTTAATCAGTTTTGATTGAATTTAATCTGGTTGAAATCCAATATTGAACAATATATATATTTTCATTTTTTGAGTACTCATTAGTTTGGCTTGAGAGAATTTAAATGTACAGTAGGTGTGGACAAGTACCTTTTTCTTTGCATAGCTATGAGTGTTAATAATAGCAACTCTTTATATCTTAAGCCACTGGAAGCTGCATATCTCGATTCAATTTTTTGTCATGATGTGCTTAAAATCTGAACATAGTAATAAAATATGGTATTTAAAGGGGGAAAGTGCAGATAATTGAATATTATTTATTAAACTTTTAAGATCTAAATTACTGATTTAATAGCACTCACCAATGTGTACATTATATCAATTATGCAAGTAGATATAAGTGGCTAATTATTTTTGGAAATTTATAACCAGCTTGTTACCTTTTTCATCAAACTTGGAAACAATGCAAGTCTATTTGAATGCAACCGAAGTTTATGCAGATATTAAACAAAGAATCTTCACCAAAAACGACAAAAAAACAATAAGCTTGGTTTAATATTAGTTGTCGGTATTGGCAAAATCCGATAATAGCAAAGGTTGAAATGAACTTCAGAAAAGAAAAAAAGAAAAGCTATGCTGAGGGTTTTTTTTTTAAACAAAAGCTTTCCAAATTTTTCATCACATTATTGTGATTAATTAAAAAAAGATACAAGTCACGTTTTAGTTTATATTCTTCTATTGGTTAAGTATAATTTAACCGGTTAACCGCCAATATTGAGCAATATTATTGTAACTCAAAAACCAAAAGGTCTTATGTTTGCTTGTTAATTGGTATTTCTTTCACATTTATCATAAGAAATGTGAAAATAAATTTAATATTTTACAAACCCACCATACATCAGGTTGTATAAAAACAGCTTTTCGAAGTGATCTGGGTATTCTTTTTTGAAAGAAGTGCGTGGAACAACATTTTGCTTCTAATTATGTCAAATAGAATAAGGGGGAAAAAGAAGCAATAAAAAATGGTGTGATTTCTTCTCTATCCAAAAAAGACGTTTTGGACACAATCTAAAAAAAATGATTTTCAGGAACTCAAATTAAGCTTAAAAAAAATTAAAACGGGCTCTGAAAAATCGTTCGACTTTCTTATTTCGTTGCGTTTGTCGAAAATACCATAAAACAAGCTCATAATATTAAACATTATTTAAAAGTCCATTTTACCGACATACAAGGGTTAGTAATAAACCTACCTTATTGCAAACTAACCTAATTTTAAAGTTTAACTATCAAAAAGCTGTTGAATCGTTCTTGGCAACAATAATGAAGATAATTATCTTTTTGGTTTAAACATACTCAATTTATTATCAAATATATGCACAACACGAGAACTTGTCTGTTTGCTTTTTTTTTTTTTTTTTTTTTTTTGATTGTTGGTTAGTTTTTATTCAAGCTTTATTGCACAAACTATTGTGTATTCTTTAACACATTAATATACAGGTTATTTTAGATTGATAGTTTAAATAGCTTTTTTCTTAAAGAGGGATAATGGAAGAGAAGTTTGGATTCAGAATACAGATGATTATTATCTCACAAACAGTGCAAAGCATACCACAGACAAGCCTATGATTAGTTGAGATAACAGTAGACTAGAAGTCAAATTTTTATTAAGTAAATCCACTAAAACATAAAAAGGCATTTTTAAAAACATTTGTTTCATTTTTATTCAAAGGATAAAAGTATATAATTTCAGCACCAACCTTACCCACGCTCATATTAGGGAATGCTCTAGTTTCAAAATATATTTTTAATTTGACTGCAAAATTTCATCACAAAAAATCTTAAAATAAGTGCAGATGCCAGCTTACTAAAAACCGGGGGTCAAAAACCAGATCTTCCCAAATTATCTTCATTTGTCTTCATCAATGCTATAATTTTATTTCTTAATACCTCTAAGCAAAGATAGAGCTTGCAGTTACTTGAAAACCAATTAGACTGTTTAAAAGAGTCGCCACCTTAACGTTTAGGTATATCCGTTTCAATCCTTTTCACTCTTCCAAAAAGAAACACTATATTAAAGTGAATTTGTCCGTTTCTAAACCGCCATACTGTGGGTTTCAATTTTGACACTTTTAAACCATGCGCCAAAGTTGCCATTGCCTGTGCAAAAATGAGTAAGGTTACTCAAAATCCTTCGACTATCTTTCTTCATGATCACTCCCGTAACCATTTTGGAAAGATTATCAGTACATTTCGACTCCACTGTGATATTATGATACCACAGATCCTTACTGCTGTTCCAATACATTTCTTGCCATTCTTCCATTGCTTGTTTCTTCAAAATTCCAATTGTCTGATTTTGTTGTTGCTTCAGTGTAAGAGGTTCAACCCTCTTGCATTTTCGTTTTTCATCCTTTTTAATCATATAGTCTCTATCATCTTTCGCCAACATGTAAAGCGTGGTTAGCTTTGCAATTGGAGATTTCTCAATCAATGTTAACAAATGACCATTAATAGGATTAGTTTTGCTAATATTTAGGTGTAAACGAATAGCTTTTCGTGCCACCATAAATTTTAGCCTAATACTATATGGCATTATACCAGCTTCCTTTTGTAATACCGCAATAGGAGTTGTGCGATAAGCACCAACAATTCTTCTTAAAGCCATGTTCTGCATTACTTCCAACTTGTGGATTTCTCCTTTCAAGATTTTATGATGCCAAATTTCTAAGCCATATTCAACAATTGGTCTCACGCAAGCAATATACAGTGATCTGACTGCAGACCCTCGCATACCTTTTTGCACGCCACCAAGATGCCAAATAGCACCAACAGCTTTTCTTGCTTTATTAATTTTATTCAAAATATGAGATTTAAAATCAAGCAGATTGTTCAAAGTAATTCCAAGCAATTTAACTTCCTTCTGGGGTTCACGAAGTTTTCCATTAGGTAAAGTAAGTTGCACTTTCTCATCTTTAGGTTTCCCATTTTTTGTAAAATGAATAAAACCCAATTTATCACCCAAATCAATTTTGGTCATTCTTGATTTAGCCCAATTACAACATTTTTCTAATATGTTGCTTAAGCTTTTGGTATTTTCTTCAATTTTACCTTCAACAGTAATAGTCACATCATCAATAAAGCCAAAAGGAGTTCCACCCCATTCTTTAATGGCATGATACATTGGTGTGGAATATATCAAAAAAAGTAGTGGTGAAATAGGTGAGCCTTGCGGAATTCCAGTACTAATTTTTTGCACTGATCCTTTTCTTCGGTCCATGAGCATACTAGCTTCTCTTTCACTTACAAATTGGTACGTCCAGTTTATAAGTGCTTTGGGTAGCTTCATATCCTCCATTGTGTCTGCCAATATATTTCTGTTAACATTATCAAAAGCTCCTTGAATATCAATGAGCATAGCTGAAATTTTTTCTTTACTAGTTTCAATTCTTTGGACAAGTTCCAAAACAGCATCAGTAGCACAATAACCTTGTCTTCCCCCATATTGCTCTGGTGGAAGTAAGTGTGTTGTAAGCTTGGTCATTCTTTTTGTATAATTTTTTCCAGTACTTTAGATGGAATCTTAAGTAAGGAAATTGGTCGGTATGCTCTTGGCTTTGAATAGTCAGGTTTCTTAGGTTTAGGTATAACAACAATAATGCCATGTCTCCAGACTTTTGGGTGGTATCCAAACTTCACACAAGCTTGGAGAAGCTTGAAAAACCTTTCCTTAAAGTCTTTATTCAGCCATGCCATCTTTAAAACTTTGCCAGTAATTCCATCGTCTCCTGGAGCTTTATCATTTGGGGTATCAGCCAATGCAGAGTCAACTTCATCAAGCTCTAATTTTGGCCATCGAGAATCGTCATCAATTTCAAACTCTCTATCAAGACCATGATCAATTTCAGGTAGAAGTGCCTTCCATATTTCATGTCTTTTTTTCGTCAACAGTAGTAGTGAGAGTTCCATCTTCTTTTCTAATTTGTGGTATAATGGTATCATTGCTTTTTGGATTAATATACTTCAAAATCTTCCAAATGTCATTTCCTTCTAAACTAGACAAATATTTATTCCATTGCTCAGTACTTGCTTCACGCAAACTGTGGTCAAAAATTTTTCTAGCTTTTTTCGCCTCTTCAATTTTTTGTCGTTTCAAAGCCAAAGAAGGTTGCCTTTGACGGGCTTCCCTCTTAGCTTCTAGCGCTTTTTCTAACTTCTCCCTTAATTCTTGATTCCAATAGCGTTTGGACTTTTTTTTCATCACCTTAACTTCCTTCATCGACTTTGCCATTGCTCTTTTTACAACCTCCTCAAGAACTTTAGCTTGGTCATCAATTTGGTCAGTTGATTTTAGAGTTTTGTTATGCACATTAAAATCTTTAATGGCAGAAGAAAGCTCCTTGTCAAACTTTTCCCAATCTGCATTCTTAATATTCAATCTCTTCACCGAAGTAAAAACTTCATCCCCGTTTTTACTCTGAGACATATAGATGTCCCACTCCACAATTGAGTGATCACTTAGTGTATTTTCATCCACTCCACTAAATGAAATTCTATGAAGTAAGTCCACTGAGCCATAAACCAAATCAATATTGGTTCTATTGTTGTATGTTTTTTGATTTCTTGGAGTAATTAACATCATATCATTTTCATGTAGCCACTCAACAACTTCATCTGCTTCCGTATTCGGACCTGCCCTTGACTCCCATTCCTTGTGATGTAAGTTATAATCACCTGCAATGACAATCTTTGAGTATTGTTCCTTGATCTCCCGTTTGAGAAACTCAAAAACCGGTGGCTCAGGGTATTTCTTGGATGGTTTCGGTTGATTATAGACATTGACAATTGTAATGTCTTTAACCAAAATGGTAACCATATCTCGATTTGTAAACTTTTCAATTTTAGTAGTTAATGCTCGTAAGTCAGAGTTAGACCTAATGTAAGTAATTGCTCTGCATTTATTTTTTTCTTTTCCAGTTTCTGTAAAGATTGGGATCCAATCTTTATGTTTAATGGGCTTGTTAATAAATTGTTTGTTTGTTTGTTTTTATTCAAGGGTTATAGAACTATATAACATCAGCATCTGCGCTATCCTTTTATTGTCTGACTATGTGACTTGCCGGTTTTCATTTGTACCTTTTTAGTACTGGTGGTTTCTGTTCTGTGCGTCTCCGGTAGCCCGGAAGATGGGCCCTGATGCCAGCTTACGAGGAACAGGGAGAACCAGTCTGTCGGTCCCAAAACCTTCCCAACCCATTTCCACTTATCTTCACGGACGCCCATGTATTTCTTAATCTCTTCCGCCAGAGATACGGCCCGCAATCACCTGCAGGCTATTTAGACTGTACGGAATAGTCGGCATTCCTGTAACCAGGGTAGCCTATGGTTTTCAGTCTAGATGTATACTCCCGTACACATCCTCAGGAAAAAGGGGGTATTCTGGGAATCGAACCCAGTATGCTTGTTAATAAACAAATAAATCTAGCATTGTTAACAAAATTAAATGTGAAACAAATTATGAATCATTCATTTATTTCTACAAAAGTGACAATTTGGCCGAGTTGGTCTAAGGCGTCCGACTCAAGTGTTATCTTCGCTGATTACAGTGTTTTCGGATCTCGTAAGAGGCGTGGGTTCAAATCCCACAGTTGTCATACTTTTTAAGTTATTGTAATTTTTTTCCACTGCAAGCTTTTATACAAAAGAATAATAATGTTGTAATAGTCAAGTCGATTGATAGAACGAAGATAATTAAAAGTACTAACTAGGGCATATGACATCACATTATCTAATGTTTATAAATTTCTTCCAGTTACTTTGAATTGTCTGTTTCAGTGGTGACGGCTTTTAAAGGCAACATTTTATTAAAGTCTGTATTATTTATTTAAAATTTGATATCCTTAGCTAAGTAATTCGTATTGTTAATGGAAAATATTGAGCAATTCCTTAATAATAATGTGTAATTCCAAATATCTTACTAAACAAAATCTTGATTAAATGAAATACGACTGTTTGGCGATTTGAAATGAACGGAAATCGGAGATTTAATTTCTCTAAAGCCGTGGTCACTTAATAATTATTAGTGTATTATAGTACACATCAGTCTGATTATCCTAACACTGTATCATTTACCCCGCGGTGATAACAAATAAACCCGTGTTATCACCGAGGAAATGCCATTTTAGGCAGCAAAACTGCTTTGGAGAAAATCTCAGCCCAGAAAAAAAGACCGAAAAGAAAATTGTATATAAATAGAAGAAAATAAAGCCATTCCTTTTCTTAATTTTTTCAAAATCTATTTTTTTATTACTATTATTACTATTATCTTTATCATCTTTATTGTAAACATCACCACATATTTTCTTTATCGATTAATCAAACAAATATCATAATGTCTAAGCCTGTTGTTGCCATCGTCGGAGCTAATGGTGTCCTTGCCAAAAACCTAATTGCTGCTCTCTTGTCACCTGCTTACAATGATACAATTTCGTTTCCAATTCGTCTTGTGACTGGAAACGTTGAAAAGACCAAAACTCTTGAAGCAGTTGCCGCTTCCCCAGAGCTATTTGATATCTACAAGGCTGACATTTTAAGTGGAGAGGGCCTTGCTAAGCCCTTCACTGGAGCGACTGCTGTTGTCAACCTTGTTGGTGTCTACGGGTTTTCTCACAATCAAATTACAGATGCTGCTGCAGATGCTGGAAGTGTCAAGTTATACATCCCCTCTGAATTTGGCGTCAAGACCACCAAAGAAAAACTTGGCAAATATGCACCAATTTTTGGTGTTAAATTGTCTGCCAGAGAACATGCCCTAACCAAGTCTTACAAGACTGTAGCTGTGTTCAATGGATTATTCACTGAATTTGCATTTACAATCCCTGGTCTTGGTGGTTTTGTTAGCGATTCTCGAATCGAGGTATATTCTCCTGATGCTGATTACACAACTACCAGTTTACCTGACGTCGGGCGCGCAATCGCAGCTATTGTAAGCAAGTCTCTTGATGAAGATGAGATTCCTGATCAGGTTGTTTTGCGTGGTGATACAATTAATGGAAAAAAACTTGCAGAGATCTACGAAAAGATTAAAAGTACTAAGGTCGAGTACGTGGAGAAACCTGCAGAAGATATTTTGAGTGTCACTGACAAAATTGTTGATACTGGATATGCCAAAGATATGAATGAGTTCGGGGCCGTTTTGATTGCTCTTTTTTCTCAAGGTTTTACCAACTTGACCCCTAATTACGAAGAAGTAACGGGAAGTGATTTCAAGTTTGAATCAGCTACCGAAGTTGCTGAGCGCTTGTTTAAGTAAAGGTATTATAGTATTTGAATGTAATAGTTTACCGTTAATGATTCAAGAAACATGTGGAATTATCACCAAGTAAATAAAAAAATTATGGTATTATAGCACATCTCTAGAAATTATAGCATACCAATTGTCGCGCGAGTAGCCTGACTCTATGACTTTTCCGCCAGCCAAATCGACATCTTTTTCCAGCTCTCCCTTTTTATATAAATGGTAATACCTGTGTCTGACAACTTCTTGAGGTTCACTTCCTATTTTTTCGTTAAGGTTTTCTGATTCGACGGTTTTGGTATTTTTCTTCTTTTTCTGAGCTTGCTTAGTGACCCAAGGTACCATAACGTCCTGATCCATTCCTTCATGATATCCACGACGCGATGACTCTTGTTCAAGAGCCCAAACATGAATAAGCGCTTTTGAATGTGATTCTGGTTTAAGTCGAAGCAGGATCTCGCGTACAGCTTCTATGCGGCGTTCTGGAGTGCTAAAGTGATGTATGACGGCAATGGATATAGCAAAGTCAAAAGAATCGTGAGGAAACGGCAATGAAAGGCCATCTGCCACCATCACATCTATACCAGAAGAAGTATTGACATGTTTATTAAACGCAATATCAACAAGGTTGGAAGACCGGTCAGAGCCAAGAATGACAACAGATTTGTTCACGCTGAGGTACTTGCCGTTACCACAGCCGACGTCAAGACCAATCGAACCAGGGGGTAAAGATTTCAAAAATGTTTCAACAACTGGCCATGGTTTGTAGCGGGTGTCCGAAAAATGAGACGCTATTTGCTCATAAACGTCGTGAACGAACTCTTGCTCCTTATCTATGGCACCAGTAGACATTTTTGGTTGCAAAGAGTAAGAAAAAAAAAAAAAAAAAAAAAACTGCAACTCAGAACTAAAGACAAAAATAATTGAAAAAAAGACAAAAAATTTAATATAAATTTAATACAAAATAATTAATTTAAAAAATACTATAAGGGGGTCATTATCGTCATTAAAATATCTATGAAATAAAACATGGCTAGGAATTTTACTCGGCAGCAGCTGCCTCGTTTTTAGCTAATTTAGATTTGCGTTCAGCTTTCTTGCGTTCCTTCTTAAGACGCTTGCGCTCTTCTTTGCTGATCTCCGCATCATCTGCCGGCTCATCAGCTGAGATTTTCTGAGTGGTCACTGAAGAAGTAGTTGTAGACTCGAAAACAACAGGTGTGGCAGACTCTGAGTAATTATGCAGAGTGCGCTCGACTCGTTGAAGTTGTGCAATAATTTTCTCATTTTGAGCCATCTCGGCAGCCAATACATCCACAAACCCATTTTTAGCTGCTGATGGGACTGCAGAGGAGGCAGCTGCCGCTGCCGCTGCTGCTACCGCATTTTCAGAACGCAAAGCAGTGTTGGCTGCGACATTGATCAGATCCTTAGAGGTTTCAATGTATGCAGCAAGAAACTTAGCGGCAGCTTCATTCGACAAACAAGTGGCAGACTTGACATAGACAGCTGCAGGCTGAAGTGCTGCAATTCTAGGTGTTGTTGCTGCAGACATTGTTGGACTTGACTGGGATTGCCTGTTGAGATGTTGTTTGGAGAGCTTAATGCTAATAATTTCTGTTTTTTTAAAAATTTCATATTTGGGAAAATTTTTAGTTACCCGGATCATACAGCCGCACATATCAAAATTTGATATGCGATGTCTCCACCACCACCAAATAGCTTTCTTCAACATCCCACAAAAACTCGTCCCGTCATGTTGTCCCGATTTGCTGCTATCAGACCCGCCATGCGTGTGGTCGCCTCTGGCGTTGCTAGGTAAGTTTTTTTTTAAGGTGTTGAAGTCAGCTTTTTCAATTTTATTAATATTTGTGTTTATTTTCAAATTCAAAGTCGTCCTCTTACATTGCTTGCTGCGCAGAGCAATCCTCTGACGGCTCTTCGTGCCCGTATGACACCCGGCTCTCCTACCGCTGCTCTTGTATCACCACTTGCTCAACCAAACCCTCTTCTGTTGCCTGCTCTTCCTGATCTTTTAGATCAGCGCCGTTGGAAGGCTCGTGGTAATACTTACCAGCCGTCGACCCTTAAGCGCAAACGTATTAACGGTTTCCTTGCTCGCCTCAAGACTCGTGGTGGTCGCAAAGTTCTTGCCCGCAGAAAGACCAAGGGCCGCTGGTTCCTTTCTCACTAATAACTTTTAATAACTCTTTATAGGACTGCGTTCTGACGCGTCCCGGTCGGATCTTCCAAAAACCCGCTTTTTTTTTCTGTTTGTACATAGACCTAATAAAAAAATTGTTGCCCTAACCCTCTTTTAAATTTCACACTTGATTTTTTTGAAAATTTTCCCAACCACCATTAAAATATTTCCCTCCAACCAAACAAAAGACGATTCCATCGCCTTTCCAATTTCATACACAACCACATCATCCCCAGCATGTCCTTCCGATCCTCCGCGTCTCTGCCAGTTTTGCAGTGCATGGCTGCTCGTGCCCTGAAACCTCAGACAATTGCACCTACTCTTGTTAGAGCTTACGCCAAGCCTGCCGCTGCTGCTGCCGCCTCCTCTGGCAACAAGGCTTCTTCTAAGCAAATTGCTGCTCAACGTGAGCGTGCTCTTGCTCAGGCCCAGATCAAGCGCAAGGAACAGAAGCGCATGGCACGTCTGCGTCTTGAAGCTAAGCGTGCACTGGACACACAACTTTTCCTTGACACTGCCACTGCTATTAGATACCTGCGTGCTGCTGAAGTTGGTCACCCCGCTGAGTCTACCACTCTTACTATGACTGTTCGCGTCATTGCTGACAATGGTGTTCAAGCCCTTGCTGGTTCCGTTCGCCTGCCAAAGGGTCTTGACACTGACCAACGCATTGCTGTCTTTACCCTTAATCCCGAACTTGCTGCTGCTGCCAAGGAGGCTGGTGCCGCTGTTGTTGGAGGTGAGGATCTTATTGAGCAGGTCAAGAACGGTGTTATTGATTTCAACAAGGCTTTAGCTACCCCTGATATCCTTGCAAAGCTTGGCCCTATTGCCCGTGTTTTGGGTCCCAAGGGCCTCATGCCCTCTGCCCGTAGAGGCACTGTCTCTAACGATATTGTTAAGCTCATTGGCGATTCCATCGGTGTCATTGATTTTCGCCAGCGCTCCATCGCCACTGTTTCTTTACCTGTCGCTAAGGCCTACTTCACTGATGCCGAGATTGTCAAGAATTTGATTGTGGCTATCGATACTGTTCGAGAAACCGCAAACAAAATCCAATCCAAGCGACCTATTGTTCTTGGCCAGACCACCCTCAGCTCAACTCACGGCCCTGGAATTGTCATTGACGTTTAGATAGATATTAATAGTTTGTTGTGATTTTTTTTTTGTATAATGTGCCTGTAAATAGTTTTGAAAAAATTTAAAAAAAAGTTCAAAAATAAAAAAAAAACTCCAAAAGACCAAATCATCACCACCAACATTCCAGCACACACAATAACACGACCACCACCAAATGAAGCCCAGCATTCTGCCACTAGAATCGCGGCCCGCAATTTTGCTGCGGCGAGCTGTTGTTGGGTCTTTTTTGCTATTTGTTTTACTTTTGGGCATTCCCCTCTGGTATAAAACGACTTCTATCTACCGCGCTCCTCTCAATTATACCCAAATGTCTACATATGACGAGCGGCTCGGATCTCTTGTTGATGTTAAAGTCCCAGTGTTTGTTCACTCAGCAGGTCCCATGTTACCAGACATTGTCAGTGCCACTCAGCTTATAATTGATCAACACTTGAAAAAACTTGGTGTTCCCACTAATCCTGGATGGGACCTTTCCCTTCACCCTCTTCCAGTTCCCAAAGGATACTCTACAGACAACATTACATTTTCTCAGCTCCAGCAACTATTAGACATGAGCGGTGAATATTGGGACGCTGAAAGTGCATCTCTTGTGCAGTTGGTCCCTACAAATGGTGTTGAGGAGTCTCGAGTATCACCCTACGCACGCGAGATCCTTGTATCTTACTCCGAGCAATCTCTGGCCGCTGGTGATTTGCCGGAATTGCTAGCCGTTGAACTCATCAATATTTTCGGTGATGAGATTGATCAGTATGTGGATCTTGTTCGCCGCCGCGAACCTCCGGGTCAAGGTCTAGCAGCTGCCCACTCTACAAACTATCATATTACCTTTTCGCTTTTTGTGGAAGGAGGCGAAGATGTTGCTTGGGATATCGCACCAGCACTTGCGAGCTACTTTGCACCTCTTGAGCGTGAGCTCTCAGCCCGTGTCGCTAATTTCTCTATTGATACCCAGGTCCAATTTTATTCGACTCTCACTAGCCCGCCAAAACAAGTGATTGATTCCAACATCACGCATTACTTTTTTACCCAAGACGATCTCTCGACCTTTGTCAACTTTGCTGATTGGTCTCTTTCATCAATTTACTCATACCCTTCTATAAACTTCATCCTTTACGTCCCTTCAGCCAATCATTCCCCTCTTCTAGTTGAAAATTCTCCATCAAACTCTTTTATAATCCCTCAATGGGGTGGTGTCGTCATCTACAATAGCAAAAGCCTTCCAGTCCGTCTGTCAACCGAAGACTTGGAACCAATTCTGGAGATTTTCACAGCACAGCTTTTTTCGCTTCTCGGTGCACCACATAATCCGGTATCTTCTCCGCTTTTTCGTATTGATATTCTTTCACGTGCATTTGCCCTGCGCTCCCTTTTTTCCGCAGCATCATCTCTTGGATCGTTAACACGTCTCTCACAGTCTCTTCCAGAGATTGCAATTCCAAAATCGGTTCAAACAAACGTTGTTAACGCCGTTACAAGCATTGTCTTGACTCTTGTTAGCTTAAATTCTCAGCGATTTTGGCCATCGGCAGTCCACTCTGCTGCCGCTGCTATGCAAGCTGCACACAATGCCTTTTTTGAAAAAATGATGGTTCAACAAATGTACTTTCCACAGGAGCATAAGATTGCAGTATACATGCCACTTCTCGGACCTATTCTCATAGTAATGACCATGGGCCTGTTACGAGTTGTCAAGGAATACAAATCAACGGGCAAAGAAGAAGAATCTATTCCTGAAGAAGATTCCAAGGAAGACACCCCAATTGCATACACTTCAGGATCCACTCCTTATTCAACTAAATAGTTTTTTGTTTTATCATTTTAATAAATCATTTTTCGGTATAGACTAAATTACTACGCTAAACTATTTTACTACTTGATCAAATCATTATCGGCCCATGATGGAGTTATTATTTCTCGCTCAACAACCACATAAGGTTCAGTTTTTCATGGATCTTTTTTGAACCATATATTTTTGACAAGTTTAAGTTGTGTAGTAACGATTCTCTATTTTTTATTTGAATCAGGGTCAGTAGAGGTTAGCCAAGGTTTTTTTTTTTTTTTTTTTTTTTTTTTTTGAAAGAAGCCCGAACAACTGTCAAGATTATTTAATCAATTGAAGTATCAATCAAATAAACTAAGTAGTGGTAGGAGTAACTTATGACCCTTGAAGTATTGGAAATCAAAATCACGATAGTTTTAGCCAAATAGAAACTGTAATTAAACTATATTAACACCGTATAAATTATTCATTTCTTTCCCTTCTTGCCACCGCCAACCTTGTCATTGACTGTGATCCAAGTAGGACGCACCCCACGCTTTTGTAGTGATGTCTCCACCGCCTTGACTTGAGGTCCTTGTACCAGTACACTTTTAATTTCATTTGCGCCCTGCTTCACGTTATTTACTGAAGTTGAACCTGCGCACGCCTTGCGAAGTTCTTCAGCAAAATCAACAGCATCAATGCCAAACGCCTCAAGGCCAGTCACTGTAGTCACTGTCTTGTTGCCACCACGGCGTTCTGTTGCAACGACAATGTGTGGCACGCCACCTTTGGCCGGCTTGAGCGCACGCGCAACGTCTTCAGCTGCCAGCGCACCCTTGGCATCTTTAAACTGTTGCAGCACAGGATCCTTGGGATCGTAAATAATGTGAAATGGTGTGCACTGTTTTTGTAGCATGGTTACAATCTTGTCACGGCCCACGACACGCAGCGCATCATTAAGTGCAGCCTGTTTAGGCAATCCAAACGCACCAACAAGTATGTCATCTGCTATAATAGTCTTCTTGTCCTTAGGGTTTACTAACTTTTGTTGGTTTATGTACCAAACAAGTCTTATCTTAAGTCCGTCAGTGTCGTAGTAAAGACCACCAGAAAACTTTTCCGGTGCTTTGGCCGCACACACATTAAAAAAGGGGACGGCAGCAGAATGAGGTTTCCACAATTCAATTGCGACGAGTTGGCCATCACTCTTGGGTGTTGTAGGTTGTGAAGGGCCGGTCTTTTTCTTTTTAACCACCTCATATGGCTCATACTTTTGCAATAGTGGGTGTTCCAGTCCTGCAAGGGATACAATCATCAAATCATCCTTGTGATCTTTAGTTTTAAGAAGCCCTTCTTTTTCCATTGCCTTGAAAAACTTGGTGGCTTTTTTCCATGAGGTCTTCTTGATTGATAATTGCAAATGTTGTTGTTGAAGTGGTGTCAATGGAAGGTTAACTAGAACGTGGCTTCCCAAAAGTTGAGATGCAGAGATTGGTGTTTGGATGATAGCACCGTCATCAATTGATTTAAAAACTGTTTGGAGTAAAGCAGTTTTAAACACTTCATCCACTTCAGCGGTTGACAATTTTTCTCCCTCGCCGTCACTTTCAGCATCTTCCGTAGACTCTTGTATTTCTGTTTGCTCTTGTACTTGTTCTTGATCTAGTTCGTCTCCAGCTGACTGTTCTTCGGGTTGTTTCTTTTCAAAATTTTCTTCCCCATTTTGTTGATTTTGCTCTGATTCTTCAGCCTGTTCCTGATCCTCTGTAGATAATTCTGCAACCTTAGTAGTCAAGTCTTCAGCTTGGGCACCATAAGGTAGGCTATAATCAAATGCTAACTCCGGGGTAATGGCTAGCTCATTTTTATAAGCGGAAACGAGGGTATCTCCCAACGTATGAACCGTCTGTGCGGCCTTGCCCTTCATGCTTCTTTCAAGTGATTTCGTCTCGCTAACAAGTACAAGACCTACACCAATGGGAATTTGCTCTGGGATGGAGCAATACACAACCACATCACCCTTGTGAAGATCTGGGTATGGTGCAAAGCAACCGGGAATCATGAGATCAGCACCGCCTTGAATAATTTCCAAAACATGCAGCGGGGTGTAGATGATTCGACCTTTGGCCAGATAGGGGCAACGCCAAAGTGTTAACATCGTAGGGATAAGAATTCCGCTACTTTCAAACTTAAACCACAGAGGTTTCAAGTCTTCGTCAGAATAAATGATAATCTTCTGGTTTGTTGTGTGAAGCATGGCGCGTGCGTGGCGAATTTCCTTGGGCAGCAACTCATGTTTAGTTTCGGGCAAAAGTTGCGATTCGTCAAGGGAATAGTAGACACAAATCGATTGCAACAACTGGCGCCGCGCAGAACTCTTAAGGTTCGAATACGGTTTGATCTAAAATTTTTGTTAGATAAAAATGACTAGATGAAGAAGAATTATTTATACCTGAGCTTTGTGTTTAAACATTTTAGGGTGGTGAAGTAGGAAATTGAGAAAAAAAATTTGTGACAGCTCTTGGTTTTTTTTTTTATTTTTTAAGCATAACACCACCAGGAAAGGGGCTTTTACCACCAACAAACAAAACATGAATAGTGTTCCGATACGGCGATCCAGCCAACGGCACTCGCTAGTAAGCCATCAAAGCGGGAATTTTGATGGCGATGATGCAGGATCGGTTGTGCTGGTCACAGATTTTGCTTCAATTGGAACGGGTGTGCTTCCGGCACGTATTAGTACAACCTTTATGGCATGGTGTCCAACAATCGACATGGTTGCGCTATCGTATGTGCCCCAAAGTAAAAGCGATGAAAATAGTGAAAATGAAGAAACAAAAACAAGCACTGGGCATTCCGGTTTGGCCTTTTATCGATTATCGGGTCAGCAAGTTTGGGCCTCCGTACCTACATCAAAAAAGGGCGCGACTGTTCTGAATCCCGTTGCTATTTCTTGGAACGAAACGGGCCGCATGTTTGTTGTAGCTCTACGCGAAGGTGGGTGTAAAGTGTACAGCAGTAATACCGGGAAGCTCATGTTCACAGTACACCATAAACATACATATGTGAGTGTTTCCTGGTCGACTTTTAGATTCAGCGAAGACGTTTTGACAGCTTCTCCATTTAAGAAGCTGGTCAACGCAGCAACAAGTCCTCTCAGACACTTGCCCAAGCTGTCATTAAGTCCAATGGTGGCAAGCGGTGGACCAACACAACAGCAACAGCAGCAGCAGCAGCGACAGTACGATACCATGTATGCCACAAGATCAGTATTGGAGGAAATAATCCACTCTAAGCAAGATACCGATAATTTTGAAATGAGCGTTATATTCTGTGGAGATAAGACAGGGAATTTAAGCATAAGTTTGTTTGGAACTTTTAATATTGGATCGGTTAGTGTTGGAACTGATGCTGAGATTACTACCATTGCGCCGTTCCCTGGAATTCCTCAAGAATCAGTGGTCTTGACCAAAGCCCAAGACGGTACACAATCGCTGTATTCGATAAGTCTTGATTTTTTTAAACGCTATGGGCTTTACCTTTGTGATGGCACTTTAATACCTACACAAGTTTGTGCGCTATTGGAGTATCTACGAACTGAAATTTACGCTGTTCAAGGTGAAATCAAATCAATGGTTGATGCACACTCAGCCTTTTATAAGGAGTTGATTGCAGTAGCTCCTACACCCTCCATAGCTTTGTTCGAGCTTGTGATGCCTGCATTAATTGACTCCCTAGTTACGGGTATTCCTGCAAAACATATTGTCCCCTGGATGACGCAGAGCGTCAAAGAAAAGGGTCTTAAGCGGTGGCGTAAGGATTGTTTGCATGGATATGAGGCGGTCCGACGAAGGTTATTTGTTCATGTTTTACCCTGTTGCGAGCGACTGATACTTTTGTATAGTCATATTCGAGGTGTGGCAAGATGGGAAGAGCGTGGCGAAATGCTTAACTTGGATGCTGCGCTGCTGGACAAAGCAGTTGAGCAAGTTTCAACTTTAATGCGGGAAGTCAACAACTACATGTGGGACATGAATGCTGAGTTTGTATTGTTTCGGTCATATGCCAATTGGATTGACATTTTGTATGAACAGGTTACCAAAACACCACTTAAAGAAAATCCTGGCGAGGGCCCGCGAGTTGCACAGACAGTCAAGGTGGCCGAGTACATTAACATTCATCTTCCTGTAATTGAGCAAGTGCCACCATTTGGCCAAACAGCAGCGGATGAACCCAAAAGCTTGGAAGGCATGTTTGAGGAGCTGTACGGGACTACTGGGCAAGTTTTTGAAAAGGTAAAGAAAGCGATGCGGGACCAGGTAAAGGTTATTCCGGTTCAGGTTCTTGGTGGAACAGTTGTCTGTGTACGAAGTGTTTTAGAGCCGAGCAGTAATGAAAATGAACCTTCAAAACGGTGGTGTTACATTATGGTGCAATATGAGACCCGGCAGTGTGAAGTTATGGTAATCAAAACATTAATTGGGGGTAATAAGATGGAAGCAATCCGTGTGGATGTTTCTATGGAAGGAATGGTTCAGCGAGTGGAACAAGTTGAGTTTATTGATGATGAAGATGTGATGGTACTTGTTGTGACTGATGGAAAAGACGATGATGATGACGCAAAGCCCCGCGCAACCATGATTTCGTTTTGTTATCGTGATTTGTTTTATATGGAAGTTGAGAGCAAGGATTTGGAAGCAAAAAATGGTGCTGAAGGGGTGGATCTTGTACCTGTGGAAATTAAGCGGTCGCGGGAGTTCCCTCGGGAGGAAGAAGATGAAGAGTCCGGGATGTCAAGTAAACCTGGGACTGCTGAAACTAAAGTGTTTAACGAGTTTGAAGAGGCTGATGATGAGGGGAAGCGTGCACAGATGGTGGAACGCGGGTTTGTGCCTGCACAGTTTGCGGTGAATGGAGCACTTGGCCGGCGCGTTGGATGCTTGCTTGAGCGGGATCAACGACGGTACATTTTCTTTGACATTGATGGTGAAGAGTACGAAGAGATGGATGAGGAAATGGGAGACGATGATAAAGAGAACGGAAGTTTATAAGATAATGTTGGAAGAGCAAGAGCAAGAGCAAGAGCATGTAGAGCAGAATTTTCATAGAATATTTTAATATTAATGATTATGTACAAATGGATATGATGAATCCTAAGCACGCTTGGAATAGCGGATACGTGCAGGTGGAGGAAGAACAAACTGGAAATTTCCAAGATCATCTTCAATGATGCTATAAGACTTTTCCATCACATCTAGGATCCGGCGCTTGTAGAAACGGAGCGACTTGAATTGAGAAATCTTTACTTTGCTGCCATCCCAGACAAACTGTTCCTCTTTAGATGAGCCCGGAAGTGCTTGTGCAATTGAAGGCAAGACCAATGATGGTTTTGGCAATTCTTTCGAGTCTTTATTTTTTTCTGTCATTTTATCTACCGTTTTAATAGTTGGTCGATATATTGGCAACGATTTGCTCACCGCAGTCCATGCACAAGCTTCATTTCTCGATAACCGGTCCAGCTGAGAGTGAACAAGGTACCGCATGACTCTGTGGTCAATGGGACTGGCACCTGGAGCCGTGATGACTGAATGTAACACAGTTTTAATTGTTTCTCGGACAATAGTGCGCTCGCGTGCACGGGGTAAGCTTGCACCTGACACTGTGCCTTCCGGGTATGGGTCAGTACTTGCGCCAGCTGCTGTGCGAGCCTGTGCTGGGAGTCTATTTTGCGCAGGGTTGTAAGCAGCAAGGAAGCGGAAATATGCATGTGGAATGTCCCCGTCATTGAGCTTAGGCGGGGGGGCAATATCTTTATTATCGGCGGCATTCTTTGGAGGCTGTGATTTATATAGAAGTGCACGTAAACCCGAAGCATGCTGATAATTCCGCAAACGATTAGCACGCTCTAACGAATCTGTATACTCGCGGAAGGTTGAAACTTCTTTGCGTGGAGGTGCGTGAAGAGTACGCAGGGTATATGCTGGGGACTTGCCCTGAGGGTATTCTTTGACGGCCAGTCTAGTAACGCCACCTAGAGCTGGGCGTAACGGGCCTTCTTCAATGTTTATACGTGCTATACAGTATTCAATAACCTCATCTACGGCCTTGGGGTTTTCATTTTTGATAGGGGGTGTGGGTCGGACAAATCTCAGTTTGGGATCGAGGCTTTGTAATTTCAAGTAAGGGCGTCGGATAGCTGCATCCTGGAGCGTGGTAAGATGAGGATGTGCTCGAGCAATAAGCCCACGGACTATGTTGTCACTAGGCTCATCTGCGTTGACAAGAAAGGACTCCCAAATGTGTTGCCGCAAGAAATGGCGAAAAACGGGGTCCATGGTTCGTGCAGCAGCGCGTTGCATAGCCCGGTAGAGAGCAAGGACCTCAGAAACATGTTTCCTAGGTTTTGAGGGAGATGTTGGGGATGTTGGATGAAGTTTTTTGTATAAGGCCTTTGTAGATCGGATGGAGTTAGGATGAGATGAAGGCCCAAATATGTAAAGGATTGGATCGATGGTCGCTACCTTTGGAATGGCTCCCATTGTGGTGATTATGTTGAGGTCAGTCAAAAAAAAAATTTTTGATGGGAAATTTATTTTGAAGTATTTTTTTTAATTAATAAGCTTCAATTCAGTCTTCTATGTACATTTTGCAAAAAAAAAAAAAAAAAAAAAAAATTTGTCTTTAAAAAAAAATTAATAAAATCTATCAACTTTTAGGAGGCTTATTATCATTATCAAACTTAATTTTAAGATCATCATCGAGATCTTTTTCGTCATCATTGTTGTTTTTTTTTTCAGGAACAAAGTAGTCATATCCATCATCATCACTATCACCATCACCATTGTCCTTAGTGGTAATAGATTCATCTTTATCCTGATTAGAAACCGTATAATTGTAACGCTCTAGGGTGTTTTTAAGAATCTCTACGAATTTGGGATAATCAACAACACCATCGGGATGGTCCTTGCGTTGTTGTTCAATTTCCTTGTTGACAATTTCAGTGAGAAGCTTTTCTTCGATACCTTTAGAATCCGAGGCTTCATCACTCCCAATGATTATGATGTCATGCTTGCTAGTACTATTTTTGTCGTCATCTTTATTGTTATCCTTTCCAGAATCATCATCTTTCTCTTCTTTTTCTTCTTTTTCTTCTTTTTCTTCTTCTTCTTCATCATTAATTGCTTGGTCGTAAGAAAATTGGCGGGCCCATGGCTCTGCGTGATGGATGATGGCTCGATAGTAAACCATATTCTGGATGCCAAAGTTTTGCCACGAATTCATGACGGCTGTTTCGTCACAATCGTCTGGATCACGTGGAGCCAGTGCTTGAAGTTGTTCCTCCAACTCCGCCTCTTCTTCCATACTCAATTGGGTTTGATCATTGAAATGTATTGGGCCATTGGTGACGGATGGTATTTTTGGTTTGGATGGGTTCTTTTTTTCTGGTGCCGGGGATGCAAGACCAGCTTCGCTAGTAAACTCATCGTAAAAATCATCATTGTCATTATTCTCTCCACGTTCACGCTGGAGATTTTCAAATTCTTCAATCACATCGAGAAGTTCTTGGGCACGCTGTCTATTTTTCATTCGAATACCCTCACGCACTGTAATTTTTTTAAAGCCGCTTTGCTCAATTTCCAGAGGAATTTCATCCTGTTGTTGTTGCTGTTGCTGTTGCTGTTGCTGTTGAGAGGTAGCTGTAGTACCCAAAGGTTTATTGTAAAATCGCAATCCACGGCTTTCCAGATTCTCATCAACTCTTCGTTTCCATTCGCGGTATTCAACAGCACGGTAACCTCTGGGACCAAACCAGGACGAGACATTTTGGCCACCGGCAGCAACAATTTTATCATTAGCACGCCTGCGAGCTTGAGCAGCATCATCAGCCCAAGGGTCATATGGTAATTGAAGACGTACCAGCTCGAGGCCTGCAAAAAACATGAGGTATGCGCCGGAGAAGATGCTGGAAGCGCGGATGAAACGGTTACGCCAAAGGGCGGCACCTGATAATGGGCGTTGGCCGTAGGAAAATGCAGAAGATGAAGAAGAAAATGCGGAACCAGTTGGTCCTTTACGGCCATCATAAGGGGCGTATTGTGTGAATGATGGGGGGACAGCTTGGCCCGTTGGAGATGTTGTAGGGGTGGGGGGTGTATAAGGTTGTTGTCGATATTGGTATTGGGGAGTAAAAGCACCTTTTGCTGGGACCCACCAAAGGAATAGACCTCCAGCAATTTGTAAAAATGAAAGGGTATAAAGACACTCGCGGCAGTCCGATGCTGGGACTAGAGGTCCCCAAATGTTGAGACCAAAAGATGGATTTGGATAGCGTGTGGCGGGGTCTGCAGGTGGTTGCTGTTGAGAAGCAGAATCCGAAGAGGACCCTGAGGCCGATCGGCCAGAGGAAGAGGACGAAGAAGACGAAGAGCTAGGAATTGGCGGTGGTGTAAAAAGAGCCATTGAAGGAGGATTTGAGTAATTAAGGTGGGGTGGAAAGTATTTTTGGTTAATGAAGAAAGAATGAAAAAAAAAAAAAAAAAGAAAGAAAGAAAGAAAGAAAGAAAGAAAGGTTGAGCAAAATCTCTATAAGAGGCGTAAGATTTCGAGGCTTTTTTTGGTGGCGATTGGGAGAACAGAGAGAAATTGGATTTAAGGTGGCAGTGAAAAAAAAAAAAAAAATTAAATAAGCCATTAGTCAGATATCATGTGATAATTTAACTCAAGTTTTTTTTTTCAAGTGTCAAGTCCTATGTTTTCTAGTAGTATCCCCTTTATAATTATATAAATATATACGATATACGTTTTATTTTGTTTTTAAGAAAAAAAAAAAAAAAACTCCTGTAATTTCTAATCATCAAAAAGACACACATCTGCTCAATTGAGATCCTTACAAGCCCTTGCCGTAATTACCTGACTCAAAGAACTTTTCAATGATCTCCACAATCTTTTCAAGAGCAGCTACCCACTCATCAAGCAGCTCGGCAACACGCTGCAGAAGCACGGGGTCAGTGGAGCCACTGGCAAGCTTGATGTAAAAATCTTTGCGATAAGGGCATGCCTTCATGGCAAGAGAAAAGATACCACGGACCACAAAGTTGTGATACTTAGAAAGAGTCTTTGAGTAAGAGTCTGTAAAAGAAACAGTGAGCTCCTGGGAGGGATCGTTAATGTTATTGCGCAGAGCAAGAGCGGTGAAAGCGAGGCCGCGAGTAAGCCACAGCAGGCCTTGAGTAGCAGTTTTTTTCTTAGTGTCCTTTTCAGAAAGAATAAGGTCTTGGAGAGTGGCAGCAGCGACAGGGTTTGCCAAAAGGTACTCGCGGATCTTTTTGATATTGCCATTCATGTCATTTTGTACAGGCACAAAAGCGCTGGAACCGAGAATGTCAAACAGTGTCACGAGCGACTGAGCCGCATCAAGAAACTCTGCAGTAGGGATCTTGCCGTCGGCTGTGATAGGGACATCCTTGAAGGAAAGCTTGAGGGTATCAAAAAAGGTAGTCATTTTTTATAATATTATTATTTTGGTTTTTGTTTAATTTTTTTTTTTTTTTTTTTTTTGGTTTTTGGTTTTTTTTTTGGTAGTTGTAAGGATTCTGTGAGAATTATATTAATTGAAGAAACTTGGATTGAAATCAAGGGGGGAGGAGGAGGGAGTTTTAGAAGGAAGTTGACAGACAAGCCTTTTGGCAGGTGCAAAAAAAAAAAAAAAAAAAGGGGGAAGGAAACAAAGTTACCAAAGTGGCCAGCAAAGAGTTGTAACAAAACTAATAAACCATAAAATGCAAGTGAAAGCTAAGCTTGTAATGCGATTTAAATCTAAATTTTGAAGATAAAAAAAATAATAATAATAAAATTAAAAAAAATGTTATCAGCCCTACGGGGGGCTCGAACCCCCAACCTTGAGATGACACTTTAGTAAGAGTCTCACGCTCTACCGATTGAGCTAGCAAGGCACGTGATTTATAATGTTAAGATTATAAATTAATTTACTAGTCTTATTCAAATTTAAGAAATTATTGGGTACCTGGTGTAAGTACTAATTAAAGAATGGGGTGGAACTCCTTTTGGCTTTATTGATGATGTGACTATTACCGTTGAAGGTAAAATTGAAGAAAATACCAAAAGCTTAAGCAACATATTAGAAAAATGTTGTAATTGGGCTAAATCAAGAATGACCAAAATTGATTTGGGTGATAAATTGGGTTTTATTCATTTTACAAAAAATGTGAAACCTAAAGATGAGAAAGTGCAACTTACTTTACCTAATGGAGAACTTCGTGAACCCCAGAAGGAAGTTAAATTGCTTGGAATTACTTTGAACAATCTGCTTGATTTTAAATCTCATATTTTGAATAAAATCAATAAAGCAAGAAAAGCTGTTGGTGCTATTTGGCATCTTGGTGGCGTGCAAAAAGGTATGCGAGGGTCTGCAGTCAGATCACTGTATATTGCTTGCGTGAGACCAATTGTCGAATATGGCTTAGAAATTTGGCATCACAAAATTTTGAAAGGAGAAATCCACAAGTTGGAAGTAATGCAGAATATGGCTTTAAGAAGAATTGTTGGTGCTTATCGCACAACTCCTATTGCGGTACTACAAAAGGAAGCTGGTATTATGCCATATAGTATTAGGCTAAAATTTATGGTGGCACGAAAAGCTATTCGTTTACACCTAAATATTAGCAAAACTAATCCTATTAATGGTCATTTGTTAACATTGATTGAAATCTCCAATTGCAAAGCTAACCACGCTTTACATGTTGGCGAAAGATGATAGAGACTATATGATTAAAAAGGATGAAAAACGAAAATGCAAGAGGGTTGAACCTCTTACACTGAAACAACAACAAAATCAGACGATTGGAATTTTGAAAAAACAAGCAATGGAAGAATGACAAGAAATGTATTGGAACAGCAGTAAGGATCTGTGGTATCATAATATCACAGTGGAGTCGAAATGTACTGATAATCTTTCCAAAATGGTTACGGGAGTGATCATGAAGAAAGATAGTCGAAGGATCTTGAGTAATATTACTCAGTTTCGCACAGGCCATGGCAACTTTGGCGCATGGTTTAAAAAGTTTGGAATTGAAAAGGATAGTTACAACTGCAAATGTGGAGAGCTGGAAACAGTTCATCACATTTTAGTTGAGTGTCCTTTGCTTAAAGAGGAAAGAAAAGGACTGAAACGGATATCTCCAGAGATGGACATGTCGACTCTCTTAAACAGTTTAACTGGCTTACAAGAGATTGTAAGCTTTATCTCTGCTTGGAGGGATTAAGAAATACAATTACAGCGTTGATGAAGACAAGTGGAGATAGGTTGGGAAGGTTTGGTTATTTTAACCCCCTGTTCCTCGTAAGCTGGCATCAGGACTTATTTTCGGGCTGTTGGAGATGCAATGTTGAAGCCAAAATTAAAAGTTTATTATCAAAATGAAAAAATATATAGTATGGACAAGAAGGATAGCGCAGATGCTGATGTTATATAATTCTATAACCCTTGAATAAAAACAAACAAACAAACAAGTGTAAGTACTATTTTTTTGTTTTTTTTTTTTGTATTTCTGATAAGATAAATCATTTTATTTCTTCACCATGGTATACATTAACTTTTTTTCTTTCGTGTAAAAAAAAAAAAAAAGAATAACCATCACTTTTACTTCTTTAAGATCCGAATGTCCCGCGGGACTCATGCGCATCCTAGTTACTTGGTTGCATCATACACGTTTTTTAATTCACACACACCATTGGTCCTTTCGAAGTTGTTATTAGATTTGAATGTGAAAAAAAAAAGAAGAGGATATTTAATTTTATTTTTATTTTTTAAGCCTTTTCAAAATGCTCGCGTGCCCATTATATTTATTTATTTATTTATTTATTTATTTATTTATTTATTTATTTATTTTACTCTGGAGGTTGCATCTTTTTTTTTTTATCATGATAATACTTCATGGCTGCTTCTTGCTTTTAGTTTGTTCGATTGTTAAAAATAAATCCCCATGATTTTTTTCTTTCTTTCTTTCTTTCTCTTTTCTCTAATGACTCTTGCTCTGACAATGATAGGAGATATAATGGAATGAATAATTTGGCAGTTTTGTAAACATTTTCAAAAAAAAAAAAAAAAAAAAAAAGTTACGCAATTTAAGATGCAGTTAAATAAATAAATAAATAAAAAAAAAATCAAACTGACAGCAAGACGTAAAAAAAAAGAAAAAAAAAATACATTTTGAAGTTTCTCACTGAATCCTGGCTCCCATTTTAATATTGCAACTATGGGAGTAAAAAACGTCACATTGGAACTCGTTTATTTTTTTTATTTTTGTTTGTCTGACTAGAAATATGGTTAAGTGTATGTACACGCTAATGTGGGGGGGTGGAGGGATTCTGTAAGTGAACCTAGTTATTGGAAAGAAGGGAAAATCCCCGTTTTGAAAAAATTGCATGTAGTAGTAGAAGAAGTATTATTTTTTTTAAGGACTTATATTTGTGATCATGATCAATATTTTGTTAGAGATTGTATATATTTACAAAACTATATATATATATATATATATATATATAATATCATTCAAAGCATAATATATTTTCAACTACCATTTTATCTATCAGAAAGTATTTTTTTTTCTTTGTTAAACTAATCAGTCCAAATAGTCTATGCTTGTTTTTGTTGTTGGGAAAAATATTAAACATTGATTGATAGTGAAGCTCCACTCTCCAGAGGAAGAAGGAAAAAAAATAAAAATAAAAATAAAAAAAAAGGTGAATTAAATAACTTTGGGTTCTATCACGATAGTGCGATAGTGCGATAACTACCGTATCAGCTTATCGAGATACAAAATAAGTGGGGAAGAAAGAAAGAAAGAAAGAAAGAAAAAAAACAGAAGGTTTTTTTTTTATTTTCATTTTTCATTTTTTTCATTTTTTTTCATTTTAGACAAAAGGCCTACTAACAAGAAGTGGGGGATATGAAAATGAAATATATATATATATATATAAATACAAAAGAAAATATTTATATAACCAATACTTGTTTAACTATAAAGTTCAGTTTTTAAATATAAATGTTTTAAAACTGTTAACCCCCTCCTCCTCACCAATGGATAAAGTGGACAAGAGGAGAAAAAAAAATTGAAATAAAATAATATTATTGGTCAATGTTAATTAATATGTAATGAATTTGTGGAGTCAATGGAATATTAAAATAAAATAAAAAAAATAAAAAGTCTTTATTTATTTATTTTTTTTTTTATGTTTGAGTGACTTTTTTTTTTTTTTTTTAATTTTTTTTGAAATTTTCGTCAACGACTGACTACATTAGGAATTTTTATTTAATTTTTTTTTTTCTTTTTTTAATTTTTTAATTTACAATTTCATTCATTTCAATTAATCTCGTCTCTTTTAATTGTTTAGTTTTTTTTTATTTTTTTTTTTATTTTTCACATCACCAGGTTTTAAATTTTTTTTTTTTTCTTCTTCTTCTTCTTCTTCTTCTTCTTCTTCTTTAATATGCAGCCCTCTGTAAATAAACTAAGAGCAACTTTTTTCCAAAAGAGTATTTTAATAATAATAATAATAATAATAATAATAATAATAATAATAATAATAATAATAATAATAATAATAATAATAATAATAATAATAATAATAATCATATCAATGTCCAAAATTCTCATTCTCTCTTTTATGGATTCATTACTCCTTGATATTCCGATCCTCATCCTCACTTTTAGTGGCGTATTTTTTTTTTTTTTTTTTTTTTAATAGAAACCTGTAGCCGTACGGCCGTATAATGTGGAGAAAAAAAAATTGACTCCAAATAAAAAATTTGTAGCAAATCAACACAGCCTCAAAAGCAACCTTTTTGTTTTTTTTGGTCTATGCTCAGATACTACTATCTACAAAAAATCATATTAAGGCATCTATTACTTAAAAGTAATTACCTACACTTTTAAAAAAAAAATGTCTCGTGCTAATCATGATTCAAATGTCTCAGATTCAAAATAATTCAAATTTTTTTTTATTTTTTTTAAAAAACAAAGCAACAATAATACAATAAAGGATGGATTCTATCAAACAAAGTTTAAAATTATTTTTTTTCAGTTTACTTTCTGCTGACCTGCTTGACAACATCAACATCGGGAATGCTGCCAAGAATGGTCTCAGTCATAATGCCAGTGACCAAGTAGGGGTCAATGTTGGAAGCAGGACGTCTGTCCTCAAAGTATCCAAAGCCCTCCTTGGCAACAGAGCGGGGGATTCTGATAGAGGAACCACGGTTGGCAACACCAGAAGAAAAGGTGGCAGCAGAAGCAGTCTCGTGTCTGCCAGTAAGACGCAAGTCATTGTCTTCACCGTAGACGGCAATGTGCTCCTTGTGTCTCTTGGAAAGCTTCTCAATAGCTTCCTCAATGTACTTCATGCCACCAGGCTGTCTCATCTTCTCGGTGGAAACGTTAGTGTGGCAGCCGGCACCATTCCAGTCACCCTTCAAAGGCTTGGGGTGGAAGGAGATAACAACGCCAAAGTCCTCGGCAACACGGTGGAGGAGATATCGGGCAACAGTAAGTTCGTCACCCATCGAGATGCCGTCACAGGGGCCAACCTGGAACTCCCACTGGGAAGGCATAACCTCAGCATTGATACCAGAAATGCGGATACCAGCGAAAAGGCAGGCGCGGTAGTGAGCCTCGACAATATCACGGCAGTAAACCTTGCCGGTGCCGACACCGCAGTAGTAAGGGCCCTGGGGGGCAGGGAAACCTCCAACGGGCCAGCCGTAAACGTTTCCAAGATTGTCAAAGAGAGTGTACTCCTGCTCAATGCCAAACCAAATCTTCTCATCCTTGTGAGCCTCCATAAGCTTGGCGCACTCGTGTCTGTAGTTAAAGGCATTGGGGGAGCCATCAGAGTTGTAGCACTCAGCGAGAACAATAATGTTATCGCCAAGTCTCAGAGGATCGGGGTACATGGCAACGGGTCTGAGGTAGATATCAGAGTTAGAGCCAGGAGCCTGGTTGGTAGAAGAACCGTCAAAGTTCCACTCAGGGAGGTCGTCGATAGTCTCGGGCTTCTTGTAAAAAGTTCTGCACTTTGATCTGATGTTGTTGGTACCGTCAATCCAAATGTACTCGGCAAGGACAGCTCCCTTCTGGGGGAGACTCATATACTTGGCAAGGTTAGCGCCGTTAGAAATAATTGTTGTTTGAGCCATTGTGAATGTGTTGTTGTGTTGTGTATGTGATTGATTGTTTAAAAAATAAAAGGATAGTTACAAAAAGAATGGACTTGATGTTGTTGTTTTTTTTGATTTTTTAAAGTGTTGCTTTGTTTAAAAAAAAAAATAAAAAAAAAAGGGGGATTTGAATATATTATGAATTAATAAGAGATGAGACTCTTGAAAGCTAATGGAAATTAGGAGAGAAGAAGAATGCTGAAGAAGAGAAAGGGAAAGAAGAAAGAGAAAAGAAAAAAAAAAATTTAGAAATTGGAGAGAGATATCGGACTATTTATATAAAGAATTTTTTTTTTTTTTTTTTAATCCGTTGGCCCAACGTTTATCTTGAAACGATTTTAAGATAATACCGGGTGTTAAGAGACGATGATGATGATGATGATGATGATAACAAAAAGTATGAGAGACCTGACATTATTTTGATATTGTGTGTGTGTGTGTGTTATATTGTATGATGAATGAATTTTTGTTAATATTTTTAATAATATTTTTACATCACGGTATTTTTTGTAAAAACTTTATATAAATATATATATATATTTTTTAGGCTCTTCTACAAGTTCCCGATTGCTTAAAATATTTTACACATTATGTAATAATTTTAAATTTTTGATTTTTGATTTTTTTACGCAAAAGATAAGAAAAAAAAAAAAAGTCATTTGTTTTTTTTTTTTTTTTTTTTATTTGTTAACATTTCTTTTTTCTTTTGGTTTTTTTGTTGGTCCCACCATTGTTTTATTTTTTTGTACCTGTGAAATTTAATGGTGTGTGTATATGATGGTGGTGGTGGTCTTTGGACTTTCCTGGAGAAAAGAAAAAAAATAGAATGAATGAATGAATGAATGAAGAAATATTGAAATAAACAGCAACACTTTCTCTATATACTATTATTATCTTACTGATCTAGGAAGTTTTTCTCGGAGATGGTTTTAAAAGTTTTTATTTTTTATTTTTTTATTTTTTTATTTTTTTAAAAGCAATTGAAATCAATCATCTTACTAAAAAAAAAAAAATAAAATAAAATAAAATAAAAGAATTAACAAATAAATGCTTTGACTTAAGAAAATCTCTTGGTGTTGAGTTTTTTGTTTTTTTTTTTTTTTTTTGTCCCGAGGATGCACGGATCATAACCATGGATATGACCATAAATACATTCATACACCCCACCAACATATTAACTATAATTGTTGATCCTTTTTTACTTTCTATCTATTTATCTATCTATATATCTATCTATCTAGTTATTTATTTATTTATTTATTTATTTATAACTGCCTGGCCTCTCTGATTCAACTTCCATTTCTCCTTTACCTCTCCCCTCGGGGGGAGGAAGGGAGGGACAAATGAAATGATCAATATTTTATTATTGTTTGTAATCACCATTCTGGAATTGGTTTTTTTATTTATTTATTTATTTATTTATTCATTACCATTCTATTTTGTTTATGAATTATTATTATTATTATTATTATTATTATTATTATTATTATTTTTTTAGAGGGGGAGAAGAGGGTAATTAATAACTTTTCTAATTAATGGAGAAATGATAGAAGGGATGATTCAGTATTGTGGAACAGTAGAAATGGGCAATTTTGCACAAACTGCTCCAAACTATTACTCCCCTCTTTCTGTAGTTAGTTCTACTGTTAAGCTAAATATATATATCAAATCTACTATCTTCATTACACGTATCAAGCCGTGTTCTACATGATAATTATAATAATAATAATGTTAGATATCCTTGGTGGAAAATGCCCACTGATATAAATAAAGTAATAATATTTCATCATGATTTTGATGTGTGTAATGTAAAGCCCCTACTATTAAATAATATAATCAAAGAAGAGTTAACCGGGATTGAGATGTCAAGTTCATCTTGCTCCTAGTTTCAAACAAAGTGATTTTTTTTTTTTTTTTTTTTGGTATCAGTCAGTGTACTCCTTATAATTTTTTTTTTTTTTTTCAATATTTCTTACTCTTGTCGTCTAGGTCGTGGTATATAAGTTTAATGTTGCTCAATAACTATAAATGTTAAACAATTTTTTATTTTAATTTCTTTCATGATTCTAATCATTTTTATTGACTTTTTAGGAATTCATTTTTTTTTTTTTTTTTTTGACTTTGTTCAAAAATTTTTCTCTCCATAAATTTTGTGTATGTGTGTATTGGGAAAGACCAAAATATATAAAAAAAAAAAAAAAAAATACTATTTTAATACTAAAATAAATAGAAAATAAAAAAAAAAAACTTTTCTTTTCTTTTTTTTCTTTTTTTTGGAAAGGGAAAACATACAACGAGAAATTTCATCATAGTTTGCTGATCTAATCTTTAGTGCTGACCTAATCATTACCTTTACATTTTACATATTTTACATGTCCTTGTATTTTTATTATTTTTATTATCATTCAAATGAAATTTTTCATTTTTCATTTTCTTCTCTCTCTCTCTCTCTCTCTCTCGGGCAGGTGGCCGGACTAATAATTTATAAATAAATAAAATTTTAAAATTCTAAAAATTCTAAAATATCATACAAAGTTATGACGAGCCGGGATTTTGACCGACAAAACGAGAGACATTTGAAAGATCAATTTTGACATTTTTTATTTATTTTATTTATTTATTTTTTTCAATTAGAAATATATATATCAAAAAGTAAAATTGAACAATATATAGTGTATTCATTTAATATGTATTAAAATAACATTTAAACTTCTATTTTTTTTTATATACATATTATTAGATTTCTCTCTCGTCTATAAACAAAGAATTGCTCGTTAAAGTCTAATGTATAGTTTTTTTTAAAAAAAAAAAAAAGAAAAATGATATCAATGTCTCCTATGAATTGATAAAAAATAAAAATGATAAAAATAATAATCAATGTTTTGTTTTTTTTCAAAATTGAAAGATTTCATTCTTTAATTGATATCAAGAAAGAAAAAAAAAAAAAAAAAAAAAGAGTAGTAGACACTATTTTGCTCGCGTAACGGTTTTTTTTTTTTTTTTTTTTTCATCAATAGTTTAACAAGATAGTTACCGGTTTTTTTTTTTTGTTTTTTTTCCCCCAGAAATAAAAATAATGAATTACCACATTTGTAAGTGTCCATTACTAAATGTGTTCTCGCTCTTATCTTATAATATTCTAAACAGAATTCAAGTATATTTATGGTTTCCATACAACTATTGAATATATATATATATATGTATAAATAGATGTCAATAAATTTAGGGTAAAACATGGTTAGAAATAAAGATATTTTTTTAAAAGAGAAATACGACTTAAAAGAAAAAAAAAAAAAAAACAGTGGGCAATACAAGGAATGGGAAAAACTTGGGGTAATCGGAGATGGGAAATTATCTAATTTCGGAAATAAATAAATAAATAAATAAATAAATAAATAGCAGAAACAGATTATTTCGGAACGAAAATATATATTCTGGAGTAATTTTTATTTTATTTTATTTTATATTTTTAAAAAAAAAACCCCCATCCTCTGTTAACAGCAGTAAATCTTTTAACTTTTTTTTTTTCAGTACTGTTTGCCCACTGAATATAAAAGTTGGGCAAGTAAGGGGAATAAAAAATTGTTTTTTTAAATCTTAATATACAAGATACAAGATAGAAATAGAAATAGAAAAAAATTTAAATTATATATATAATTTATTCTAGTCACAAACAATTGACTTAAGCAAGCTTGTTTTTCTTTCACAATTCTATCAATTCTATCAAAAAAAAATTTTACTAAGCATAGTATATAATATGTCAATTTTTTTTTATCGTTCTGCCATTTTGAACCCCATATTAATAACGGTTTTTTTTGTTTGTTTGTTAAACACTGTTGTATATATATATATAGAATCAAAAAAAAAAAAAAAAAAACCTCTTTTTAATATTAATAAAAAGAAATAAATAAATAAATAAATAAAAAGAAATCAAACAATTGATTTTCCCCTTATTTATTTATTTATTTATTTTTTTTCATTGTCTTGAAAAGAAAAAAAAAAAAAATAGTGGCTTGCTCTTGTACTCTGATTACTAAATGGGTGGTATTATCAAACAGGTGTTATTCACAAGATAAGAGGAAAAAAAAAAACTTAGAGTTACAGAGACAAGATAACCAGGTTAGTTTTTTTTTTTATTGTTATTATTGTTTGTTATTGTTATTGTTTGTTATATCGTTATTGGATATACTTTTCCCACTCGCACCCACACGCGTACTCCTATTTGAGCTTTTTTTTTTTTTTTTTTTTTTCTCCATATTATTTATCTCATCATAGTCATCTAAAAGATAACAATATCATTGAAAAAAATAAAATAGAAACTCAGGAACCGTTATTATTATTATTATTATTATTATTATTATTATTATTATTATTATTATTATTATTATTATTATTATTATTATTATTATTGTGGATAATTGTAATGAATTTTCACTCAACTAGCTTGTTTTAAAATTTATTTTTTACATTTTATCTACCCCAGATTTTATTTTTTTATTCTTGTTTTTTTTTTTTTTCATTGTTATTATTACTTCTATTTTACTTGTTTTTTTTATTTATTTAATTTAATTTAATTTAATTTAATTTTTTTTTTTTTTACAAAAGATTTCTGTACCTGTCAGAAATCCAATTATTCTTAAATAAAAGAAAAAAAAAGTTTTTATTTCCCCTTTTTGTCTTTAATCTAAGTTGCGGCTTTAAAAAGAATTTATGGAAATCTTAAAATCCCCTGTTATTTGAAAAAAAAAACGTGCTGGTCATTGTTTTGTGGAGTATATATATATATTAGTTTGAGGGCTAACAATAAAAGTTGAGGCTTTGTTTACTTTTTTTTTTTTTTTTTTTTTTGAATAGATTCCACCATGTAACTCTTATCTTTTGTTAGATATTAGATACAACTAAATTAATCAATTGAGCTAAAGTTTAGATCTGTTTATTTATTTTTTTTGAAAAAAAAAAAATTCTTATTTCTTAAGATCCTTCTTAGATCTATCATCTATTAATATCTTGAAAATGTTTTTTTTTTTTTTTTTTTTTTTTTTTTTTTTTTCAAAATGTCTACTAATTATGAATCTTTTTTTGTGAGTGAATGGAGTTTTTTTTTTTTTTTTTTTTTTTTTTGGTTCTTAAGACCATTGACAAATTTATGTGATGTAACAATTTTTTTTTTCTTATCAGTTGGCCATTAAAAAAAAATACAAAGTAAAGTCTGTATGATGTATGGAAATGTAATACAGTTGTATTTTATTTTTATTTTATTTTATTTTCCTCGCCGGTGAGGCTTTCATCATTAAAATCCTTATCTCTCCCAGACTTATTATATTTTTTACATTTTTTGTTTTTTTTTATTTTTTTCTGTGGTTGGTGCTGGTTTTAACATCTCACCCACCAAAATTCCTATTTTTTTTTTTTTTTTACACGTAAAAAAGATCGCAAACCGTTTTTGGAAGATTTCAGGTTTTTTATTTATGCCTTGTCAACACCGGAGCACACGGGCCCCTACCGGAAAAACAAATATCTTTATGAAATTGAGAAATTTCATATCTCATTATAATTATTATAAACAATCGAAACAAGCGCTATTCTACTGCTCCCGTTATGCTTACACGCAAGACATCTTCTCTTTGCACATACACATAAACCCCCCGGCAAAAGACCTGTTCTTTGCCCAAATGTGCTTGTGCCTGCACGGAGTTTGTTTCTGTCTATTCCTTCCCCCTTCTAATGATTTGGAAGTTAGTAAGCTATATACACACATATACGCGCAGAAGTTCAGTCCCTCTGCCAAAAAAAAAAAAAAAAAAAAGTTGGGGTTCTGTATGTAAAATTATTTTTTTTCCTTCTCTTTTGCATATATACCATAATAATATATGGTATAAAAAATTTCCATATAAACACTTGCAGCATCAAAACAGTCTATTAAAAAAAAAATAGAAAAGTGAGCTGACAGAGATAAGAAAACGCGGCGTGAGTGGCTGGGTGGCACGATAACCCGGGGCGTCGTTTTTTTTTTGTTCTTCTTCTTCTTCCTCTTTCACTTCTTCTTATTCTTCTTCTTATTCTTATTCTTTTCTGTAGATAACGAGAAAGTTTCTTTTTCAAATTTTTTTTTTCTTTTTTTTGAAAATTTCAAAGTCATCATCATCATCATCATCATCATCATGTCAAATATTTTATTATTTTACATGTCTCTAATTAGCTGATTTTTGATTTTTGATTTTTGATTTTTGAGGAAGTGAAGGGTACTTGAAGATAAGCCTCAACTCAACTCAACTCAACTCAACTCAACTCAACAGAACTCAACAGATCTGGTTAATTTTCTGATCAGCCCAATCACCAGCTCATGGTTTCTAATAGAGTCACAAGATTGAGTTTGTTACAACCTAAAGTTACAAGTTTTATTTATTATATATACAATAACTAGTTGATTATATAGATGACTAATATTTCATGGTAAACTAAATAAAAAAATAAAAAAATAAAAAAAATGCCTTGTTTTCTACAATATCATCATTGAATTTTTTTTTTTTTTTACCTCCATGGGGTTTTGATTGATGGTTTTATGTCTTCTTCCCCACACACAAAAGTCTTTTTTTCTTCTTTTTCTTAGAATTGTCTCTCTATATTCCAGAAATTCTTTTTTTTATTTTTTTATTTTTTTATTTCAAAAGTTTCTATGACATATCATTCTTACAAACTATGCTTATTTCTAATGTCAGATATGTACAATCTTTTTTTACGAATTGAAAAGATATATAGTAGTATGGAGGTTGTTGTTTTTTTTTTTTGTAATAATGTAAATAGTAAAAAAAATAAAATAAAATAAAAAAGAGAAAATAAAAGAAGCCTGTTATAAGATGGATTAAAGGAAGGTCGAGCAGAAAAAAATAAAAAAATAAAAATAAAAAAAAGCTTCGAAATCTTTCCGAGGACTTCAAGTATTTTGGAATTTGGAATTTGGAAAATATGCCTATATATGGCGGGTGGCTGTCTTCCCTTCTTTCTTTCCCTTTCTTATTTTTTTTTTTTTTTTTTTTTTTTCGTCAATATATATAAATATATTTGTCTCTCTAAAAAATAAAAAAAAAATAAGCGCTGTAAAAGGGTAAAGGGAGACCTATTCCCGAGCGCTTGAACAACTTCCCGCCCCAAGACAAACAAAACTTGCTCATTTCTCTCCCTAGAAAAAAAAATAAATAAATAAAAAGTGTTTTTTTTTTATATCAAATCTAAAGTTTTAAGAAAAGAATATGGATGAGTCTTTTAGATATACCAAAAGGTGAAATTTTGATAATGATAATATTAATTTTGTCTGTGGAGAGAAAGACTGTGTGTGTGTGTGTGTATGTGTGAATAAATTTATTCACAAATTAAAAAAAAAATAATTAAATTAATACAATCATTACATAATCCTTTTATATTATTATACTTTAATTTAGTTTAAATTATTTTATTTTTTCAAGGGCTGATAAAAAATTGAAATACAAAAAAAAAAAAAAAAAAAAAGAATACCGCGCTAACTACCGCTGCAGCCGAGGATATGTGTGGCAAATAGCTCTCCCTTTAAAAGAAGGAAAAGTCTTTTAGAAGGTTTCAATATATTTTATTAATAAATCTAATAATAATAATAATAATAATAAATATTTAAAATAAATGAGTCAAAAAAAAAAAAAATAAATAAAAATATAACGGACAGCTTCGGGTGGCAACTTTTAATTTTATAATAATAATTTTTACATTACATAAACGTTAACTGTTTTTTTTATGTTCTTCTTTTTGTTCTTCTTCTGATCTGAATAAAAAGAAGAAGAAGAAGAAGAAGAAGAAGAAGAAAAAAAAAAAAAAAAAAAAAAAAAAAAGATTGTGTAAATCCTTATCTTTGCTCATAGATGAGGCTCTTAATTAAGAGAGGCGCAACAAAAGAATAGCTGATATCTCTTAAAAGAAAGAAAGAAAGAAAGAAAGAAAGAAAGCCCTTTTTTTTTTTTTTTTTAAAGATAACGGGCGCGTGCAACAAATCTGAGAGCAAAACGAAACTGACAGCACGAGCGGGAGCTTGCAACAAGCCCTAAAAATAAAGCTTGGAAGGGAAGAAGAAAAAAAAAAAAGAAAAAAAAAGAAATTATTTTTGAGTAAGCCATGACGTATAGAATTACGTCAGCAAAGATGTGGAGAAACGAGACCTTTTACCCCAATTTAAGGTCACGTGAGCAGTTTTTTTCAGGAAATTTTTTTTTTTTTTTTTTTTTTTTTGGTTCAGGTTCAGGTTCAGGTTCCAAGTCAGATAGATTAGGTCCCCGCCACACACACACACACATACACACAGACAAAACTAAGCTGGTTATCATCATATTTCTCCACAATAAATTGATTTTGAATGTGGAGAAAACAAAAAAAACAAAAAAACAAAAAAATTCATAGGGCTTACTATTTAAAAATGAAAAAAAAAATCCAATGGTAGCATTTATATGTGTTGTGTTAGTAATCTTAAACTCAAGAGGTGCTAAGATAAAAGAAGAAGAAGAAGAAGAAGAAGAAGAAGATTTAAAGTCTTTTTAAGGTACATGGAGAATTACATTCCCTAGAAACAATTGATAGTCCTATCGATAAGACAATTATTTAACGTTCAACAAATCTTCAACTAATGTCAAATATAAATATAAATATAAATATCTAAGCTTATTATTATTATTATTATTATTATTATTATTATTATTATTATTCAATTCAAAGAACTCAACCAATAGATGACAAGAAATTGGCTCCCCCCCTCCCTAAAAAAACAAAAAATAAAGTCGAAAGCATTCTTTTTTTTTTTTAAATTCTCATGTAACTTAATACTAACACGTGCTGATAAAGGGTGATGAAAAATTACTTCAAGAAACAACAAAAAAAAAAAAAATAAAAATTATAACATCTTGTTTAAGATAAAAATGAATTTAGCAAGCAGAAAGAGCAGCAAACAATTGATTCCTGAACAATTCCCATTTGGCTGCTTCTTCTTCTTCTTCTTCTACTGCTGTTGCTGCTGCTGCTGCTACTGCTGCTGCATCAACAAAATTCTTGTCGGTTCTGTGGCAACAAACTTTAAATAAATGGCTCTTTTTTTTTTTTTTCATCAACACTATTTTTTATTTTTTTTTTTCTTTTTGCCGTGGCTGCATGCGAGAATTGATCTTCCAAGGCCTTTCATTTTATTTTATTTTATTTTATTTTATTTTATTTTATTTTATTTTATTTTATTTTAATTTTATTTTGTTTATTTTTCAAAATCAATTGAAAAACACCTCCAACCCCTGGCCAGTTAATCCAAGCAATCAATCAATTAATTAAAAATTTAATGCTTGGGACTCACAAAATTGGCCTCGGACCTTCCGTTTCACTCCGTCCATCTCCGACCTGGGGGCTTTTTTTTTTTTTTTTTTTTTTTACTCTGGCAATAAACTTTGTGAATATGCCTTAATCCTAAACAAATTGTATTTTAAATCTCAATGAAAAAAAAAAAAAAAAAAAAAAACATACAAATCTCCTCATTTTTATTTTTTCTTTCTATCTCTTTCTCGGCTTTTCTGTTTATTGCTATCAGAACATTTTTATTGGTCTATCTATTTTGTCTTATGGTCCCACACATAAATATCATCTCCATTTTTTTTTTTTTTTTTTTACATTAAAAAAAAAAAATCCCATTGTTTTTAATCCAATATGTGCATTCACTATATAAGCTTAATTATAATTTGTCGTGTGCACTGAATAAATATATATTACACAAATATCTACCACGTAATATAGCAGGTACTCTTAAAGCCAAAATGAAATCTCATTACTGGTATTAAAAGTCTGTGCCTAATGATCAATTTGTTTGGTAGTCAGTCAAATCTTCCAGACTAGTTTGTACTTATATATAGATGTATGCAGGTTCTCTACACAAGCCGCGCACTTTTTATTATTTCCCTCTCTGTCATATATATATACTTTTTTTTTCAATCGTCAAATCAAGTTATTGAAAAACTTCATTGCTTAGTAGTAAATTATTTATTAAAGTAAATATAGTTCCAAATTTAAATATATTTTTGTTTTCTTTTGATTCTTTATTAAAATAATCCATGTTTAACTTTTTTTTTTTTTTTTTTTCAATATCAAATCGCTTTCGCTTTCCTTTAAAGAAATCAACAGGTAAAAAAAAATACATAAAAGAATTACAAGCTTTTGATGCAACTCTTTACCTGTTCTAATCTCTGTATCTCACATGGCTCATCCTCAAACACAATACCTTTTTAGGCTCATCAAAATATCTTTAAAATATATAATAATTATCACTTGTCATTTGAATACACTTGTTTTTTTCTTCTTCTAAAAATTGAAACATTCATACATCTATATTTACATCTTCAGTTTCATATTTTGTTTTTTGTTTTTTTACCAAGTGTGGCTGCGACTGCGACTGCGACTGCGACTGCGACTGCGACTGCGACTGCGACTGTTTAGATCTTGTAAATTTTGCCACAGCCACATTCACAGCCTCAAGATCCATGAAATAATTACACATTCTTCTCATACAAAACTTTTATTCAACAATTTTGTTAAATTTACATATCACTATCAAAATCCTTAAAAAAATAAAAATTAAAGCTCAAGTAAAAAAAAATTGTATCTAAAAATAGCATCATATTTTATTCGGGTTTGATGTGAAAACCAGTTACCCCACATTTAACAGTAACCTATGGCACTATGGCCGAGCGGTTAAGGCGAAAGATTAGAAATCTTTTGGGATTTCCCGCGCAGGTTCGAGTCCTGCTGGTGTCGATATCCTTTGACTAGTAACTAGTCTTTTTATATTCTTTTTTTGTCTGGACACTAGATCAATTGTAGAATGTGACAAGTAATTAAAAATATCTACACTTTTATTTCTAATCTGACATTTTAGGAAATATAAATAAAATGTTAATTATTAAAATACATAATTATGTATTATAATGTATTTTGAAAGAAAATTAAATTAAAAATGATTTTCTAAGAGATCTTCAAATTGTTTGTCACTTTGTTTTTTGTTATTCAAGAAAATCAAAAGTATATCATTAGCATATCAGCATCTGTGTAATCTTAAAAAAACCCTTTCATTGTTAGTTTATTTGCTTTAATTGAAACGTCATAAAATTATATAACATCATCATCAACGCCATCTCTTTTTTTTTTTTTTTTTTTTTTTTTTTGCTGTTACTATATATGACTTTAATTTGCCTTCAACATTGCATCTCAATCACTCGAAAATTAAGTCCTAATAACCAGCTAATTATGAGCTGGGAGGTCACAAAGTAAAATTTCCCAACCTATTTAAACTTGTTTTTATCACCTTTTTAATTTAATTAATTATTACTGGCAAACGTAAACAATTGTTTGTTTTTTTTTTTTGTTTGTTTGTTTTTATTCAAGGGTTATAGAACTATATAACATCAGCATCTGCGCTATCCTTTTATTGTCTGACTATGTGACTTGCCGGTTTTCATTTGTACCTTTTTAGTACGGGTGGTTTCTGTTCTGTGCGTCTCCAGTAGCCCGGAAGATGGGCCCTGATGCCAGCTTACGAGGAACAGGGAGAACCAGTCTGTCGGTCCCAAAACCTTCCCAACCCATTTCCACTTATCTTCACGGACGCCCATGTATTTCTTAATGTCTTCCGCCAGAGATACGGCCCGCAATCACCTGCAGGCTATTTAGACTGTACGGAAGAGTCGGCATTCCTGTAACCAGGGTAGCCTATGGTTTTCAGTCTAGGTGTATACTCCCGTACACATCCTCAGGAAAAGGGGGTATTCTGGGAATCGAACCCAGTATCTTCCGCTATCGAGCGAACGTGTTACCCTTTACACCATCCAGCCCTTTCCCCTAACGTAAACAATATGTTTCTAAAAATAGCATCATATTTTATTCGGGTTTGATGTGAAAACCAGTTATCCCACATTTAAAAACCATGTCAGACCCCCCCAACAACACCCAAACCACGTTTAGTGGCGGCGACCCTCCTGCCGACAATAATTATACCGACAATAATAATGAACAGACTAATATTAATGATATGCAAAAAATTATTGCTGTTGAACTGAAGGAGAAAGAAAGTTCTCATTCCAGAGGACCTCATTCTCATGAAGCTCATCACATCAAACCCTCGACAAAAATCCAAAAAAATAATGAAAAACCAGACTCCCATAAAAAAATTGAAACTATCCACAAAAAGCTTGAATCGAATGATAAGCATAATGCTTCTTCAAACCACGAAACCCCCGTTGAAACCCCTATTGTGAATGTTGGTCCAACCTTGAACCCTACCTTTGACTCTTCACCAGATGGTGGTGATGTGGAAATTGACGCAACACCATCACGTGACATGGATGTTCTCATGCCGGATGCAAATCCATTTGGTGATAATTTGAAGCCTGGGAATACATCTTAAAACTTAAGGATGTATTTCTGGTTGAATTGTCTATTGTTAAAGAAGACTTGAGTATTACAATTGAAGATTGGGAAATAAAATTTCAAAATCTTGAACTTAAAAACAATGAGTTAGCTAAACAACTCATTGCTTTGACCGAAAAGCTTAAGGCTTCAGAAGGACAAGTGAATTTCTTCGCTCAGAACTTGATGTTTTGAGAAACAATCAGGTTCACACAGAAGTTAAACATGTAATGTTTGAAAAACTTAAAAAGGAAGTTAAGGATAATAAGGATCATTGCGATAAAGTGAAACATAAAGCTGATGAAATAGCTAAGATGACTCTTCAAGATTTGTCTCAAGAAAAGCAAGAAACAAAAGAATTATCGACACTGAAATCAAGGAATTCAAAGAAATGACCAACAATCTTGAGAAAAGAGTTGATAATATGGAATACAAAGTTGGAACTATTTCAACTAAGGCTGATTTAACTACCAAAGAACTTAGCTACGCAAAAAAGGAAATCAAGAGCGCGGTAAGAAAAGTCGACACTTTGCCTTTTGCTTTGACCCCTAAAACTCCAAATGGAGCAACTCCAAAGTTGAAAGACATTATGAAGGCTCAAAAACAACACCGTGAAACTAAAGTTGATGAAGACAAACCCACTTTTAGAGTGTGCATAAGAATTCCAGATACCATGAAAAGAGTTAATATCCCTGCGATTGGAAAGAAAATTGATGCGGTTGCACAAAAGCCGGTGGCTCAGGAAATAGGCTATACTGTCAAAGGGCATTTATATGTTCAACTTAATGACAAAGATTTTGCTGATAAAGCTGCAGAATGGATCCCCAAAGTTGACTCTACTTATTCAGTGCTTGACACAGATTCTTGGTACAAGGCTGTACTTCAGGAAATACCTAATACGGCATCGATTGAAGACTTGAAAGAAACTCTCTACAATTTTAATGATTACCATATTGTTTTGAATACCGAACCCAAAATCATTAGCAGAAACCAATTTACCCAAACAGCATTGGTTTCATTCAGAAATGCCCAAGACTATGCAAAGTGTGCTGATAATCTTATTATCCAGTACACAAAAGTTAAAGTTAGACCTTTTATTAGCAGAAAAAAAACTCCTGAAGAACTCCAAGCTATGCGTAATAAGATACGATTATTGAAAAATGAATCAGACAAAAAAGGATAATGAGGCCCATCCTGTTTCCACTGACGACTCACAAGATGAACCGATGAAAGAAACAAATATTGAAGAACTAGATGAATCCAATGAGGAAGAAAACGAAAACAATTCTATTACATCCAATGAATTATAAAGTATTCCAACTCAATTGTCATAAATCGAAATCTATTACTGAAACTATCTTAGATAAAAAAGAACCTGATATCTTGTTATTACAAGAACCTTACTTTAACAACTATGGGCCCATTAAACATAAAGATTGGATCCCAATCTTTACAGAAACTGGAAAAGAAAAAAATAAATGCAGAGCAATTACTTACATTAGGTCTAACTCTGACTTACGAGCATTAACTACTAAAATTGAAAAGTTTACAAATCGAGATATGGTTACCATTTTGGTTAAAGACATTACAATTGTCAATGTCTATAATCAACCGAAACCATCCAAGAAATACCCTGAGCCACCGGTTTTTTGAGTTTCTCAAACGGGAGATCAAGGAACAATACTCAAAGATTGTCATTGCAGGTGATTATAACTTACATCACAAGGAATGGGAGTCAAGGGCAGGTCCGAATACGGAAGCAGATGAAGTTGTTGAGTGGCTACATGAAAATGATATGATGTTAATTACTCCAAGAAATCAAAAAACATACAACAATAGAACCAATATTGATTTGGTTTATGGCTCAGTGGACTTACTTCATAGAATTTCATTTAGTGGAGTGGATGAAAATACACTAAGTGATCACTCAATTGTGGAGTGGGACATTTATATGTCTCAGAGTAAAAACGGGGATGAAGTTTTTACTTCGGTGAAGAGATTGAATATTAAGAATGCAGATTGGGAAAAGTTTGACAAGGAGCTTTCTTCTGCCATTAAAGATTTTAATGTGCATAACAAAACTCTAAAATCAACTGACCAAATTGATGACCAAGCTAAAGTTCTTGAGGAGGTTGTAAAAAGAGCAATGGCAAAGTCGATGAAGGAAGTTAAGGTGATGAAAAAGTCCAAACGCTATTGGAATCAAGAATTAAGGGAGAAGTTAGAAAAAGCGCTAGAAGCTAAAAGGGAAGCCCGTCAAAGACAACCTTCTTTGGCTTTGAAACGACAAAAAATTGAAGAGGCGAAAAAAGCTAGAAAAATTTTTGACCACAGTTTGCGTGAAGCAAGTACTGAGCAATGGAATAAATATTTGTCTAGTTTAGAAGGAAATGACATTTGGAAGATTTTGAAGTATATTAATCCAAAAAGCAATGATACCATTATACCACAAATTAGAAAAGAAGATGGAACTCTCACTACTACTGTTGACGAAAAAAAAGACATGAAATATGGAAGGCACTTCTACCTGAAATTGATCATGGTCTTGATAGAGAGTTTGAAATTGACGACGATTCTCGATGGCCAAAATTAGAGTTTGATGAAGTTGACTCTGCATTGGCTGATACCCCAAATGATAAAGCTCCAGGAGACGATGGAATTACTGGCAAAGTTTTAAAGATGGCATGGCTGAATAAAGACTTTAAGGAAAGGTTTTTCAAGCTTCTCCAAGCTTGTGTGAAGTTTGGATACCACCCAAAAGTCTGGAGACATGGCATTATTGTTGTTATACCTAAACCTAAGAAACCTGACTATTCAAAGCCAAGAGCATACCGACCAATTTCCTTACTTAAGATTCCATCTAAAGTACTGGAAAAATTATACAAAAAGAATGACCAAGCTTACAACGCACTTACTTCCACCAGAGCAATATGGGGGAAGACAAGGTTATTGTGCTACTGATGCTGTTTTGGAACTTGTCCAAAGAATTGAAACTAGTAAAGAAAAAATTTCAGCTATGCTCATTGATATTCAAGGAGCTTTTGATAATGTCAACAGAAATTTATTGGCAGACACAATGGAGGATATGAAACTACCCAAAGCACTTATAAACTGGACATACCAATTTGTAAGTGAAAGAGAAGCTAGTATGCTCATGGACCGAAGAAAAGGATCAGTGCAAAAATTAGTACTGGAATTCCGCAAGGCTCACCTATTTCACCACTACTTTTTTTGATATATTCCACACCAATGTATCATGCCATTAAAGAATGGGGTGGAACTCCTTTTGGCTTTATTGATGATGTGACTATTACCGTTGAAGGTAAAATTGAAGAAAATACCAAAAGCTTAAGCAACATATTAGAAAAATGTTGTAATTGGGCTAAATCAAGAATGACCAAAATTGATTTGGGTGATAAATTGGGTTTTATTCATTTTACAAAAAAAATGTGAAACCTAAAGATGAGAAAGTGCAACTTACTTTACCTAATGGAGAACTTCGTGAACCCCAGAAGGAAGTTAAATTGCTTGGAATTACTTTGAACAATCTGCTTGATTTTAAATCTCATATTTTGAATAAAATCAATAAAGCAAGAAAAGCTGTTGGTGCTATTTGGCATCTTGGTGGCGTGCAAAAAGGTATGCGAGGGTCTGCAGTCAGATCACTGTATATTGCTTGCGTGAGACCAATTGTTGAATATGGCTTAGAAATTTGGCATCATAAAATCTTGAAAGGAGAAATCCACAAGTTGGAAGTGATGCAGAACATGGCTTTAAGAAGAATTGTTGGTGCTTATCGCACAACTCCTATTGCGGTATTACAAAAGGAAGCTGGTATTATGCCATATAGTATTAGGCTAAAATTTATGGTGGCACGAAAAGCTATTCGTTTACACCTAAATATTAGCAAAACTAATCCTATTAATGGTCATTTGTTAACATTGATTGAGAAATCTCCAATTGCAAAGCTAACCACGCTTTACATGTTGGCGAAAGATGATAGAGACTATATGATTAAAAAGGATGAAAAACGAAAATGCAAGAGGGTTGAACCTCTTACACTGAAACAACAACAAAATCAGACGATTGGAATTTTGAAGAAACAAGCAATGGAAGAATGGCAAGAAATGTATTGGAACAGCAGTAAGGATCTGTGGTATCATAATATCACAGTGGAGTCGAAATGTACTGATAATCTTTCCAAAATGGTTACGGGAGTGATCATGAAGAAAGATAGTCGAAGGATCTTGAGTAATATTACTCAGTTTCGCACAGGCCATGGCAACTTTGGCGCATGGTTTAAAAAGTTTGGAATTGAAAAGGATAGTTACAACTGCAAATGTGGAGAGCTGGAAACAGTTCATCACATTTTAGTTGAGTGTCCTTTGCTTGAAGAGGAAAGAAAAGGACTGAAACGGATATCTCCAGAGATGGACATGTCGACTCTCTTAAACAGTTTAACTGGCTTACAAGAGATTGTAAGCTTTATCTCTGCTTGGAGGGATTAAGAAATACAATTACAGCGTTGATGAAGACAAGTGGAGATAGGTTGGGAAGGTTTGGTTATTTTTAACCCCCTGTTCCTCGTAAGCTGGCATCAGGACTTATTTTCGGGCTGTTGGAGATGCAATGTTGAAGCCAAAATTAAAAGTTTATTATCAAAATGAAAAAATATATAGTATGGACAAGAAGGATAGCGCAGATGCTGATGTTATATAATTCTATAACCCTTGAATAAAAACAAACAAACAAACAAATATCCCACATTTAACAGTAACCTATGGCACTATGGCCGAGCGGTTAAGGCGAAAGATTAGAAATCTTTTGGGATTTCCCGCGCAGGTTCGAGTCCTGCTGGTGTCGATTCCTTTTTAACTAGTAACTAGTCTTTTTATATTTTTTTTTTGTCTGGACACTAGATCAATTGAAATTGTTTGCTTCTCCATTTTTATTCAAGAAATATATCTTAAAATAATATCAAAATTTATTTTATTTTAAAAAAATATTTTATTTATTTTTTGTAGAAACCTCAATTGTTTGTTTTCATTTAAAGGTTATATAGTAGATACCTCAAAATGTTTGTTTGTTTGTCTTTATTCAAGGGTTATATAATTATATAACATCAGCATCTGAGCTATCCTTCTTGTCCATACTATATATCTTTTTGTTTCAATTTTATAATAAACTTTTAATTTTGGCTTCATCATTTTATTTCCAACAGCCCGAAAATAAGTCCTGATACCTGCTTATGAGGAACAGAGGGTCAAAAAAAAAAAGAAAACTTCCCAACTTATGTCCACTTGTCTTCATCAACGCTGTAATTGTATTTATTAATCCCTCCAAGCAGATATAAAGCTTACAAATTTTTGTAAGCCAATAAAAATACCTCAAAATTACTAATATCTTTTTATACAAATCTAAATAAGGCTGCGGTAATTCCATATCATACAAAACCTTTTAAGAATTGCCTTGCTAGCTCAATCGGTAGAGCGTGAGACTCTTAAGAGACTCTTAATAAAGTGTCATCTCAAGGTTGGGGGTTCGAGCCCCCCGTAGGGCTTTACTTATCCCACATATTTTTTTGAATTTTAAACATTTTTTTTTGGAACTTCAAGGCTGAAAAAAGTCCAAATTAATGTAATTTTTTTATTTCTTTTGGTAAGGTCTCTACAAACTTCTGTTAGATGAATTACGTAATTAATGGGAAACTATTTTTTAATGCTCTGAGAAGTTTCTTATCACGTGATATTTTAACGGTAGTACCACTTAGTGATAACCCAATTCAAAAAATCTCAATACCACCATAAGTAAATATCGACGTTAAACGATGGCTACAAGTTCAACAACAGTAATAATTGGAGAACCTATAAATGACTGCCTGATTACAGTCTTTAATGATATAAACGATTGATTTAAATGTCTATACAAATATAAATTACAAACATCGTTTAATAGCCATTATTTTGAAGTTTATCAATTTCTATTCTAAAACAATGCCTTTTTTTCTCTAAAGTTGACGGAATGGAGATTAAAATCGTAACTTTTAGACTTACAAATATCAATCGCAGTAATAAATATGGCAGACAATTTCATTAATTTGAATATCATTATTAATCTTTCAGAGGTTAAGAATCATAATCTTTTTATGAAAAATCAATACTTTGATACCATAATTATACAATTAAACATTTGTATCCATCCAGAGAGCTTTTTTTTTATTGATTTTACTATACCCATATTTTCTTGCTACCATAAAAAAAGTTAATAACTTCAAAAGAAAAAGTTGACTTCTTTCATAAAAAAAAAACTTTGTAATTTGCAAGAAGATTCAAAAGAAAATTTCAGTAATTTCTAGCCATTATTTATTTCTTAAGTTGCAAAGAATTACCTCAGGGTTGATTTATTTATAATTGATATCTCTGAACTCATAATAATGTTCACCTTTTAGTAGTTTACCGAAACCCTAAAACATAGCTTTTAGTAAAAAAATTACCTATGTTGTATAGTAAAAAAATGAAAAAAAAAACAAAGAATTCACAAAAATATCTTAAAAACCTTTCAGGTTAAAAGGAAAAACATTGTTTGCTTTAATCCTCCTCAAGGGTCATAGAAATATATCATGTTATATACTTTTATAATTATGAATACTATCCAATTTGTCACACTATGTAACCTTCCCTATTTTACAATAAACTTTTAATTCATTTTCAACATTGCATCTCCAACATTTGAAAAAACAAGTCTTGATAACAGCTTAAAAGAAATTGAAGGAAATAGTTCATTGGCCACAAATATACCTAATCCATTTTCACTTGTCTTTGGGGAAACTTGTGATATTTCATAATTCACTTTGATAGAGATACGGCCCAAAATCATCTGTAGACTAATTAGATTTAATGAAACTGTGAACTTACCTATCGTCAAGGGTAGGCTGGGGGTTCAGCTACAGTGTGTACCCAAATAAATTCTTTTTTTTTTGACAAGGTTTAACAAATGGAAATTAAAACTAATATGTTTTTTTTTTCTTTGTGTGTTTGTGGGTTTGTTTCATAGAATGGATTCAGAAATATATCATCGGCACAATCTCTTTTGTTCCTACCATATAACTTTTCGTTCTTACAATAAATTCTTAATTTATTTTTAATATTACTTGTCAGATAATTTTAAAATAAGTTTTGATTTTTGCGAACAAGAAACAAGGAGACATCAACAAAACCTTTTCTTCTTTTTGTTTGTTTGCATTTATTCAAGGGATATAGAATTAGATAATATCAGCATCTGCGCTATCCTTCTAGTTATTACTATATATTTTTTCATTTTTATAATTGAATTTAAATTTGAGCTTAACAATGCATCTCCATTAACCATTTTTCCCCATTTTTTTATTGTTTGTTTGTTTGTTTTTATTCAAGGGTTATAGAACTATATAACATCAGCATCTGCGCTATCCTTTTATTGTCTGACTATGTGACTTGCCGGTTTTCATTTGTACCTTTTTAGTACGGGTGGTTTCTGTTCTGTGCGTCTCCAGTAGCCCGGAAGATGGGCCCTGATGCCAGCTTACGAGGAACAGGGAGAACCAGTCTGTCGGTCCCAAAACCTTCCCAACCCATTTCCACTTATCTTCACGGACGCCCATGTATTTCTTAATGTCTTCCGCCAGAGATACGGCCCGCAATCACCTGCAGGCTATTTAGACTGTACGGAAGAGTCGGCATTCCTGTAACCAGGGTAGCCTATGGTTTTCAGTCTAGGTGTATACTCCCGTACACATCCTCAGGAAAAGGGGGTATTCTGGGAATCGAACCAAGTATCTTCTGCTTTCAAGCAAACATGTTATCCTTTACACCATCCAGCCCTTTCCCCCCTTTTTTTTACAAACAACAAAACTGGCTATAATTTAGGAATAGCATAAATAGCTTTGAAAATTATCCTTTTTATTGAACTTGAAAGAAGCGTTAGTGGTTTAGCGGTAAAATTCGTCGTTGCCATCGACGAGCCCCCGGTTCGACTCCGGGCTGACGCAAACAAAAATCTTTTTGGCTTCGGACCTCATTAATTGTTTATTCAATCTATTTTTTATCACATTTTCTTTTTTACTTCAAATACAAATAATCAAATCACTATTAATAAATCAATGTCTACTAGTCATCATAATGAATAACACTTTCATCATTTCCCAATCTGATTTGTCCATGGGAGTTTATTCCAGGAATCCATGTACTTGGATGTTTTAATAAAGGCGACCACGAATCGAACCTTGATTTTGCTGACTGGAAAACTGTTTGCCGAGGTGTTTCTGAAGGACTGTCACCGTGATTATCATTGTCATCGTCTTCCAGAGAAATCTGTCTATTTTCTGGAATCATCCTCTCTAGGCGATCCTTGAGTACAGGCATCTGTGCCACTGTCAGACCGATGAGCACAAGGTAAAACATGGCAATTATGATAAAAGGTGCACCTGGGAAAAAGTCGGCAAGCCTACCTCCAACAAAGGAAAGCACTAAAATTCCTAACCCACCGCAAAATGAGTACACTCCAGCAATCGATCCGCTCGATACTCGTTTTGTGTCAGTGCACATTGACATGGACGAAATAATGGACCCAATCTGAGCAACACCCATCAAGCTACCCAGCGAATAAATGGCAAGCATAGCACCCCCAGGAGCTCCTGCCAGTGCTGAAGAAGACTTGTCAGCATCGTCATTACCACCAGTATACAAAATCAACTCCGCAGAGGTACTGGCCGAAATTCCAAAACCCAAAAACGCGATAACGCCAATAACACTTGATACAAGCATTGTAACCTTGCGCCCAAACCTATCAGTAGTGTAGCCCCATAATGGTGCAAACAAGAGTGTGCAAGTTTGCGTCATGCCCATAACAGAAAAACTAAGCACGTATCCTCGCTTACAAGTACCGTAAAGTTCTGAAGCGGGAACACTAGATGAAGCACAGCGAGGTGATGCGTCGTGCATATTAGCAGCGATTAAAAGGGGTATGAACATGACAGTGGCTACTGTCGTAGAGCGTGCAATAAACGCACCACAATACGCAAGTGCAATCTGCTTATCTTCTAGCGCAATAGAGAATCCCTGCTTCAACAACTCAAAATAAGATGGTGTTACCTGCTCAATCACTTGCCCATCCGGTGTAACCGTAGATTGCTCTGCTGACGTCTCCACACCAAGCGCAACCCGATCCGCTTCCGGAATTCGACCAGTCAACCAATACATAATCTTCTTAGTGCGGTCATTGTGCAGACCCAAAAGAAGCAGAGAACCAATGAACAGTGCAATCGATCCCACAATGTAGTACGCAACTTTGACAGCAGCTGTTGGCGAAAGACCGTTGTTCAAGCGCAAGCGCATTGGTAGTGCAACCAGCACAAACGCGCCAAAACACGCACCCAACCCCGTCATTACACCAACCATAGCCGTACCTTTGCCATTACGGGTTCCTGGCTGTACTACTTCAAAAAATTCATCGTCATCATGTCCTTCAGTTTCAACATCCCCGCGACCGTAAAAACCGGATCCATTATTATTGCTTTTGATGCCATTTTGAAATTCGTCATCCGACTCAGGATCTGTGCCTGCCCAAGGAGATGGCTCCTGGGGGAGAGGCGCGGCTGCGGCGGCTGAAGAAGTTGCAGCTTCAGTTTCATCATGACTTTCGCCATCAGTATATTGTGAAATCAGTGGAGAGTTACTATTATGGTACGGATCGTTATGTCCGTCGGCAGAAATGGAAAGCTCAGGCTTGGTGGAACGACCACGGAGTCTATCAATCTGCTTGAGTGTGTTGGCCTTGGTGTTGAGCCAAAATTTGCGCACAAGCTTTGTAGGTGATACACGAAAAGTACTGATCTCAGAAAGAATAGCTGTAATCATAGATCCGGAGGCCGAAGCACCGACTGCAAAAAAAAGGCGCAGGAACAGCATATCGGGGTAAACATTTTTGGCAACGGTGAACACAAACAGTGACACACCCACAATAATCATTCCAGCAACAACGATCTTTTAACGTGTTAGTAAAGAAATAAACGATCAAAAATAAAGCATAGAAAATATAACTTACAGGTCGAGTGCCAATCTTATCACTAAGAGAACCCCAAAGTGGGGCCAAAATCATAGTGAGAACTTCATCTGCAAATGTAAGATTACCAGTGTAGCTTCCCTATATTGAGATGTTAGAAACTTAGTTTTAAGAAGTAATATAAATAAATACTGACCAGCCTAGTATGTATTCCCAAAACATCAGTCAAGAATATCGGCTGTGTAGCCGACAAAAAGACCATGATCGAGATACAAAAAAAGCATAACCCATAAAAACTCAAAAGGTTTGCGAGCGAAAAGTCAGTGCGTTGGACCATGTTAACCTGTTGACTTCTAAACTCATATAGCATGGTAAAAAAGAGAAAAAAAAATTAAATAATCGAGATAATCTTATTTATTTATATAAAACTAAATGATGAGGAAAGTTTCAATTCAGACGAATCGCACATTTCGTATAAAAATACGTAAGTACTTCAGACGAGGTAATTGGGGAGAAAGGCTTTTTTTTTTAAAGAGCAAGGCCAAGAAAAAAGCTTGGTCGTTTAAGTGGGGATTTCCCAATCGGGTGTTATCTGATTAATTTGATTAATTTGTCATGTGAAAATATATTACATAAATATTACGTGCATATAAATTGTAATATATTGTTTTATTTATTTATTTTTTTTTTTAAAAGTAATAAAGGGGCGCTCGCGTCTTCGATCTTTCTCTACAATAACAACCACCAGCAAAATAAATATGAAGCTAGAGGAGCTCATCATTGATGGCTTCAAATCATATGCGACTCGTACTGTCATTTCAAACTGGGACTCCCAGTTTAATTGCATTACGGGTCTTAATGGTTCCGGCAAGTCTAATATTCTCGATGCTATTTGCTTTGTTCTTGGAATCACCTCTATGAGCACCATGCGTGCACAAAACCTTCAAGACTTGATTTACAAGCGCGGCCAAGCAGGTGTCACAAAAGCTTCTGTAACTATTGTTTTTGACAATTCAGACAAGACAACAAGTCCCTTAAACTTTCAAGACAGCTTAACAATCAGTGTAACTCGTCAAATCGTTATGGGTGGCACTTCCAAGTACCTCATCAACGGTCACCGTGCACAACAAAATTCTGTCCAAGAGCTTTTCCAGTCTGTTCAACTTAACATCAACAACCCTAACTTTTTAATTATGCAAGGAAAAATCACAAAGGTCTTAAACATGAAACCAGCTGAAATTTTGAACCAAATTGAAGAGGCAGCCGGCACAAAAATGTTTGAAGATAGAAGAGAAAGAGCAATTAAAACCATGGCCAAAAAGGAAAGGAAACTTACTGAGAGTACCGATCTACTGAAAGATGAAATTATACCCAAACTTAACAAACTCAGACGAGAAAAACTTGAAGTTATTGAGTACGAAAAAACTGTTTTGGACCTGGAAAATAAAACCAATATTATTGTCAGCTACGACTACGACCACATTAAGCAGAATCTAGAAAAACAATCGGAAACCTTACGCTCTAGACAGTCACATTTATCTGCTTTAGAAAATCTAGTTCCAAAATCAAGGTCTGAAATACAAAGTCTAAATCAGCAAATTTCCGAAATTAAGGCCAAGCGAGAAAGAGATTTACTTTCTGGTGCCGAAGGCGGTGGGGGATCTCTTAAACAACTCGAGCAAAAATGCAAAGACTTGTCTCAGGAGTCGGCTCGTATAAAAACTCTAAGCGAGATTAAACAAGCAAGCTTAAAAGAGGCTCGCCAAACTTTCAAACGACTGGCGTCAACTCTTGGGGATTTCGAATCTCGCGTTTCTGATCGTAGCGGTCTTTTATCAAAATTGGAAAAAAATCACAACGAAGCTAAGGAAGAATATCAGATTGCAGCCAAGGAAAAGGAAAAAAAGGAAGAGCTACTTCAGTCTTTGCAAACTGGTGTGGCGTCAAAGGAGGGTCAAGAATCTGGATACAATAATGAAATCCAACAAGTCCGAAACAGCATTGCTGTAGCTAACACGTCCAAGGCCAAGTATGAAGCACGGTTAGAATCGCTGCGCCATGAGATTGAACGTGACCGGAATAAAGTGTCAAACGCCCAAGTGCAAATAGAGCTTTCGAAAAAAGAACTGGAGACATTTAAGAAACAGCAAGAAGCAATATCAGACAATATGGCCAAATCTGGGTTTGTTCCTGAGCGCTTGAATGAACTTACCATAAAGGAGCGCGAATTGGACTCGCAACTTCGTGATCTTACTCACAAGATTGATATTGCTAAAAAAAAGTTTTCCAATATTGACTTTAAGTACAATATGTCTCCAAACGTCAACTTTGATCCTGATGGTGTTAAGGGTGTTGTTGCACAGCTTTTTACAGTTGACGAAAAAAACTATGATAAAACGACAGCTTTAGAAGTCTGCGCAGGCGGCAGACTCTACCAAGTGGTTGTTGACACTGATTCTACAGCATCCCAGCTTTTGAAGTATGGCAATTTAAGACATCGAGTTACCATTATTCCTCTCAACAAGGTAAACTCGCCAGCTTTTTTGAAAGTGGCCGAAAAACTTAATGCCGCTAAAAATCTTGCACCAGGAAAAGTTAATTTAGCTTTGGATTTGATTGGTTATCAAAAAGATGTGGAAAAGGCTATGCAGTATGTGTTTGGAGGCACTTTGGTTTGCTCAGATAGCGAAGCGGCAAAGCTGGTGGCTTTTAATCCTCAGGTTCGTGTGACAACAGTTACTTTGGATGGCGACGTCTATGATCCAAACGGCACTTTATCTGGCGGCAGTCAACGTAACAGCAATCGCGGGGACGGCAATTCTGCAAACAGCGACGAGATTGGGCCAAACGATGGGCTTTTAGTCTCTCTCCAAAAGATTCACAAAATGATAAGCCGGCAAAAGCATTTACAGAACGACTTGGAGGTTCTCAAAAACCAGATCAGAAAGGAAACGGCGCTGTCAAATCAGTGCCGTGCACTCAAAAAGGAATATGATTTAAAGCAACACGAAATCACACTGACTGAAAAAAAACTTCAGGAAGGACCCTTTGCACGGGTTTTACAGTTGTGTGAGGAGCGCCAGACCCAGATAAAGAATTTGGAGGAGGAGATTGTTCACGTTGAAAAAACAATCAGCGAAGGTGCCGTGGAAATCAAGCGGATAGAGCAGGAGATGAAAGAATTTGACAGCAATAAGAGTGGGAAATTGGACGAACTTCAACAATTAGTTGCAAAACTTCAAAGAAATGCAGCGGAGAAGCTCATTATTGTTCAAGAAAAGCAAAAGTTGCTCCAAAACGCCCAGATTGAGAACGGTAAGTTTTTTTTTACGAAACATCAAAGGAATATAAATTACTAACATTATTTTAGAACAAACCAGCAGTGACTTTGAAAACTTAAAAGAAGAAAGAGATCGCGCTCAAAAGACAGTTGAAGAACTTGAACCTGAAGTTAAGGAACTAGAAAAGCAATACAAACTGGTTTTTTCCAAGGAAGAGACCTACCGTGAACGACTGGATCTGGAAAAGACACGGCTGATGGGCCTTGATGAGGAGCTTACAGCGTTGGAAAAAACCTTAACTATAAAAACCAAATTCTTATCAGAAAACACTCACAAGATTCAAAAAATTAATCATGAGACGGATAACATAAAGGAGGAAATTGACAAGTATAATGCTATTCTCCATCGGCTTAAATCAGAGCATCCTTGGATCATGGAGCACCACCAAAATTTTGGCAAGCCAGGTACACCATATGACTATAATAGTGAGATCGACAATATTACTCATATTCGAATGGAGATTGCAAAGTTAAAAGAACGTGCAAAGTCAATGAAGCAACACCACAACTCTACAGTTCGAAATGTTATTGATACCATGGAGAAAAAAGAAGAGGAGTTAAAGAAGATGATTCGTACTCTTGAAAAAGACAAGTCCAAGATTGAAACGACAATTGTTCAGCTAGATGAATACAAGAAAAAGAAGTTGGAAGAGACTTGGGTTAAAGTTTCTCGGTGAGTAATATTTTTTATTGTGGCAATAATGGGAGTCATTGTGAGTCATTAAAAACTAACTCTTTTTAGGGACTTGGGGAAAATCTTTGGAGAATTACTTCCAGGAAATTCCTCCAAGTTGGTACCTCTTGAAGGCAAAGAGGTATCTGATGGTCTGGAAATCAAGGTCCAACTGGGTGGTGTTTGGAAAGAAAGCTTGTCAGAATTGAGCGGTGGCCAGCGGTCATTGGTGGCGCTTGCTCTTATTATGGCACTGCTCCAATTCAAACCTGCGCCAATGTACATTTTGGACGAAGTTGATGCTGCATTAGATTTAAACCACACACAGAATATTGGTCAATTGATTAAAACTCGATTCCATGGCTCTCAGTTTATTGTGGTTAGTCTCAAGGAAGGCATGTTTACTAACGCTAACCGCGTTTTCCGAACACGCTTTACTGAAGGCACAAGTACAGTATCAGTAAGTTAAAATAAATAGATTCATGTATGTTTGAGGAATTATATAGCTGGTTATTTTATATTTATCGAGGTGTTTTTAAACATTTATTCCAATAAGTATACAATCGATGTGGTTGTGAGTCAATACAGGGGCCCATTTTTTTATAATGAGTCAAATTCAAAAGTTGGTTATCCGCTGCAAAAAATAACCAAATCTAGCCACATTTTAATCATCAGTCAAGCTATTGTATACATGAATACCAAAATTTTTTATTGAAGATCTTCGAGTTAGTGGCAAGGTGGAAATTTCGTCGGGACTTTTAACGGACGGAACTCCGTCAATTTTTGGCGATGTCGACTTATGTAACCATATTTCGTGCTTTTATTGTAAAAAGCAAGTATGAATCATTTGTTCTTGAATCTGAAATTTTTTTTATTAAAAAGTAAATACTTTAACAAAAAAAAGTTCTTTCTTCTTTTCTTTCCCTAATCAAACATAATTTGTTTGCTATAGCTATGACCAACTCTTCTTGCGAATCTGGACCATGGTGGGTTTATGACGACCTAGCTCCTTGTTATCGTCACAGGTAAGAAAATATAATCCACTACATTAAATTGACCTTCTAATCATAGTATCTTAACAGGTTCACACAGCTTTATCCCTTTGTAACTTTGACTGTCATTTCGGCATTGATTCTTGTTTTAAAAACTTATAAATTTCTTCGTAGTTCCAGGGCAAAGTATTCGCGCAGGCTTTTTACTCCAGTCATAGACTCGGAACGCCAGCCACTCTTATCACTAAATGACCATCTACCCCATTACGTTGAGACGTCAAATTCCAATCACAAAGAATTAGAATATTTTCAAGAGACGTGTTCGCTTAGTGACATTAACCCTTCTTTTGATCCGTCTTCAACACAATCATTTTCCATTTCCAGAAACCGCGACACTGAAGTGACTTCTTTATCAGATACCGAATCGTTAGAAGAAAATTCTTCAACACTTTCGCCAAATTCTTCCTCTGCTTCTTCTTTAAATTCTCAAAATGATCAAAAGAAATCAAAAAAAAGGAATCTTACAGGTACTGTTTCTGCTGAAAATATTACCATAATCACCGTCACTCGCTCAACAGCTGAGTATGTGCGGCTTGCTGTGGAGTTAGTTTGTAACTTAAGTCTTGCTACTTCATCTATTACTGCATTTTTCATTCCCTCGATTTTTCAAGAATGGTCAAGCCCCGCAGCTCTTGTAGCAATTGCAACTTTTTGGACGTATAGCTTGGCGCTCATCTCTATCCGTTTATTTCTCATTAGTAGATCAATTGTGCCTGCAGTACCTCTTTGGGCACACTCTACAACCATCTATTTGTTTTCATTTCTCTTTTACTTGATCACGTTTCGTTCCACCATTTTACACCCCATCTCTCACCAGTCTCAAATATTTAATCTCGGACAGTCTTTTTTGGTTTTTACTTTATTTTTAAACAACTTTACAGCAAGAATTGGTGATGCTCCAGCAAAGCTATATGCTCGGGGGTCGACATTCCCTTCTATCGAACCAATTTCTAGTATCTTCAGCATCATTTCTTATTCTTGGATCGACCCTATCATTTGGATTGGCTACTTTAGACCAATAACTGCCAAGGATCTTTGGGAATTAAAAGCTGACGACCATTCAACTCAAATCTTTGAAAACTGGGCCAGAGCCACAGCGGGTTCCCCAATATCATCTTCTGATGGAACAGTAAAAAAACACCGGCTAACTTGGAGTTTATTTAAGTGTTTTTCAGAAAGTTTTATCAGTTTGGTTACGAGCTCATTTTTTCATGCTCTTGTTTCTTTCTGTCCCCCTTTGCTTCTTAAAATCATCCTTGAGTATGTCGAAAATCCTACTGGTACACCTGCAAGTGTTATTTGGCTTGCTGTTTTTTCTTTACTTTTCTGTGGGCTTTTTTCCAACATGATGAACAGTCGATCGTTATATGTGGGACGTAGATTGACAATCAGAGTAAGAGCTATTTTAATCAATGAAATATATAAAAAAACTTTAAGACGGAGAGCCACTGTTGTCAAAACCAACAGACCAGAAGAAAATGAAAATACCGAAGAAGATGATACCGTTGAAGATGAATCTCAAGCAAACCACGGCGCTATTATTAACCTAATGTCAGTTGATAGCTTTGAGGTTTCAGAAGTTTGCGCCTTTTTTAAAGATGTTTTTGAAGGTGTATTTGTGACAGTGATGAGCATCTTTTTTTTGTATTTGATTATCGGATGGAGTTCTTTTATTGGTGCTGGTGCAATGATTTTACTTATGCCTATTCAATTTTATTTATCTCATGCTTATACCAAACTTCAATCAAAAATAATGGCGACCACTGATCGCCGCATTGAAAAAGTAAACGAAGTACTACAAAGCATTCATATTATTAAATTTTTTGCCTGGGAAAAAAAGTTTTCTGAAAGCATCATGGAGACTCGTCAAGAGGAGATTCAAAATCTTCGAGCACGCTACGTCCTTTGGTCAAAAGCAATTTTGGCATACTTTCTCACTCCAGTCATTGTTACTGTGCTTGTTTTTGGGTCATATATTTTTATCCAAAAGCATTTGCTTACAGCACCTGTTGCATTTACCGCGTTAGCATTGTTGAATGTTATGAAGGATCCCATTCAAGATATGTCTGAAGTAATCACTGAAATGTTGAAAGCCAAAGTTTCACTTGATCGTATTGAAGACTTTTTAAATGAGAAGGAAACGTCAAAGTACTCTCAGCTGTATGTCTTCCCAACTACTGGTTCCAATGTTCGAATTGGATTTAAAAACGCTACATTTTCTTGGCAATCTTCTGATGTTTCAAACACTTCTAAAACCGACTTTAAACTTCGTGATATCGATTTTGATTTTGACATTGGAAAACTAAATGTTATTGTTGGTCCCACTGGCAGTGGCAAAACATCTTTGCTTATGGCTTTGTTAGGCGAAATGGAGCTTGCTTCTGGCTCTCTTTATCTTCCCGGGGGTTGTCTTCGTGATGAAGTCGTACCGGATCCTATTACTGGGCTAGCTGAGACAGTTGCTTATTGCGCCCAGTCTGCTTGGCTTTTGAATGATACAGTTCGCAATAACATTTTGTTTGGAAGTGATTATGATTCTAAAAGATTCAATGCGGTAATTGATGCCTGCTCTCTTCGTCGTGATTTGGAGATTTTTGATGGTGGTGATCAAACTGAAATTGGTGAGAAGGGAATTACATTATCTGGTGGCCAAAAGCAACGCGTTTCACTTGCCCGCGCTTTCTACTCCAACTCTCGTCACCTGATTCTTGATGATTGTTTAAGTGCTGTTGACTCGCACACCGCACTTTGGATTTACCAACACTGTTTAACAGGTCCCTTGGCTTTGAATCGTACCATTATTTTGGTTTCGCACAATGTGGCATTGACTATTTCGCAAGCTTCCAAGGTCATTGTTATGGATAATGGTCGCGTCAAGTCCCATGGGACTCCTATTACTTTATTATCACAAGGCCACTTAGGTGACGATGAGCTTACTAGTGCCTCCATTACCCGTGAAGCTTCTTCTGTTAATCTGAATTCACAGAATCATTCTTTTACACCGTCTGTTTTGAAACAAGCCCATATTGTCCCTCAAACATTAGGAAAAGAGGTTGAAAGACTTTTGAACAAGGAGCCCGATTCATCTATTGTGGAGGAAGAGGAAGAGGAAGAGGAGGAAGAAGAAAACAGAAAAAAAATTTCTGGGAAATTAGGCAGTGAAGAGTCAAAACAAGATGGAGGAGTTTCAACAAACATTTACTTTACTTATTTTAAGGCAATGGGAGGAAAATATTTTTGGGCATTTTTCATTTCAATATATTTATTTCAGCCAGTTCTTGATGTTGCAAAATCTTGGTGGATCAAGATTTGGACTCAGGCAATTACAGAAAACGCTCTCGATGTTATTAGCCTTTCACAAATCAACAAAATTATGCCGGTTTTTCATTGGCATTTTTCATTTTTTAATTTAGTTTCTGGTGTTCAGAGCCTCAATGAAAAAACACATGGCTCCCTTTACTACATGGTCATGTATGTTATTCTTAATTTTGTTTTTGCAACATTCACTACATTTACTTCATTAGTCAGTTTTTTCGGAAGTATTAAGGCATCTTCTATTCTTTTCAAACGATTATTAGACAATGTTTTAGAGTCCAAAATTCGGTTTTTTGACTCTACACCTATTGGAAGAATTATGAATAGATTTTCAAAGGATATGGAGGACTTGGATCAAGAATTGCCAAGTTCGGCTTCAACGTTTGTTGAATTGATTTTAAACACATTTGCGATTATTTTGCTCATTGTCTACATTACCCCAGAATTTCTTATTTTCTGTATTTTAATCCTGGCTCTTTACTGGTTTATTGGAGTTTTTTACCTATCTGCTTCTCGTGAAATCAAGCGTCTTGATTCAATCTCACGTTCTCCAATTTTTCAACATTTTGGCGAAACTCTTTCTGGTGTTTCTACGATCCGTGCTTATGGAGTCAATAATCGTTTCATATCTGAAAATTTTTTAAAGGTGGACAATAGCAACAGAGTTTTGTTTTGTTTATGGACATCAAACAGATGGTTTTCATTTCGCACTGAGATGGCTGGTTCCCTTGTTTCCTTTTGCTCGGCTGCCATGATTATCCTTAATGCCAAACGGTTGAATTCTGGTCTTGCGGGTTTGTCACTCTCCTATGCCCTTACATTTAACGAGCACATCAGATTAATTATTCGAACTTATTCTTCTTTGGAAATAAATATGAACTCTGTTGAGCGGTTGCTTGAGTACATGAATATTGATAAAGAAGCACCTGCAGTGATTGAAAGCTCTCGCCCCCCTAAAAACTGGCCTAACAGAGGCGAAATTGAAGTCAAGAATCTGTCGTTGAGATATGCTCCTGAACTTCCCTTGGTTATTAAAAACGTAACCTTTAGTGTGCCTTCATTCAGTAAAATTGGTATTGTGGGGCGCACGGGTGCCGGAAAATCCACTATCATTACTGCTTTTTTTAGATTTTTGGAAGCGGAGACTGGCTACATTAAGATTGATGGTATTGACATTTCTAAAATTGGTATTCGAGATTTGCGTCAGAATATTGCTATTATTCCTCAAGAGCCGACACTTTTTCAAGGAACAATCAGATTCAATCTGGATCCGTTTGATCAGTATTCAGATGAAGAAATTTTTGAAGCCCTTCGACGTGTGCATTTAATCAAGCCCAAAGAGTTTTCTGGATCTGGACATGTTTCCAATAGAAAGGGAAAGTTAATTTCCGGAAGCCAGGATGAGTCAAGAAACACGGCACTTAACAGTGCTATCTCTTCATCTATTTCTTTGGCTAGAGAAGTTGACGGCGAGAATATTAATTTATTTCAAGATTTGAGTACTGTTGTAGCTGAAGGAGGATCTAATCTCTCACAGGGGCAACGGCAGCTCATGTGTTTGGCTCGCTCATTGCTCAAATCCCCCAAAGTATTGCTTTTGGACGAGGCCACGGCATCGATTGACTATGAAAGTGATGCCCAGATTCAAAAGACGATTCGAGCCGAGTTTTCTCAGACTACCATTATCACAATAGCTCATCGTTTGCGGTCGATTGCCGACTACGACAGAATTCTGGTTATGGACAGTGGTTGTGCAGTTGAGTACGATCATCCGCATGTTCTTTTGCAGAACCCGGGATCCGTCTTTTATTCCATGTGTGCCAACTCGGGCGAACTCGAGACTTTACTGACTATCGCCCGGGTAGCGTTTGAGCAGAGGGCCTAAAACATTACTGGTTACATTGTGTATTTTATAAATTTAATTTAATAACTTTTGAAAGAATCTTTTCGGTTACACGGGGACAGCGGTTATCAATGACATTGATGAAGAAGATGATGATAAGAAGAAAAGATTGAAAGAATGCTTATAACTAATTAGTTTATCACGATGCCGTCCATAGCCTTTGTATATGTACAAATATATATATATATTATATATATATATTATATATATATATTATATATTATATATATATAAAAATATATAATATTTTTTTTTTTTCATGAACGGCATTACTACGACTAATTAAAAACGTCGGTTGGTGCCTTGCACAGCGGAGCTCCGCTTGAATTGGTGATGGGAAATGACGTTGAATTACGTAACACTAAATGCCGTGCCCAACTTATTTTACACTATGCAGGATGAATGTGTTTGTGTGGGTTAGATTGACAGTCCTTATATATCTGTGTGATTAGTTTTTTAATGATGAAAAAAAAAAAAAAAAAAACTTCTCTTGCCCCTTTTCTTTCTTTCCCTCTTTTTAAATCTTACAAACATCTACTTTTACAACACACCTTCCGCCATCTTCATCACCAAATCATCCATACCATGACCAAGTCCTCTTGCGATTCTGGGCCTTGGTGGGTCTATGACGACCTGGCTCCGTGTTACCGTCACAGGTAAGCTTATGAAATAATATGCGCAGGCTTGCGATTGTTGAAAAAAAGATCTCTCGTTTTCTAACCAATTTCTTAAAAAATTTCATTAGATTTACCCAGCTTTATCCTTTTATAACTCTGATTGTAGTTTCAGCATCGGCTCTCATCTTGAGAAGTCTTTTTTTCGTTTATAAATCTCGAGGAAAGTATGCCCGCCGCCTCCTGACGCCGGCTACCGACTCGGAACGCCAGCCGCTCTTGACTCAGGGTAGCAATGCACCTCATTACGTTGAAACACCTAATGTTGTTCCACCAGATCTTGATTATACCCAAGAAACACGCCCTGTCAGTGATATTGTACCATCTTTCGACCCATCCCCTAAAGCTTCTCACTTTGCAGTCAAGAAAGATAGCTCCACTTCTCCGCTTTTTTCTTCTTCCGACAACTCTGACACGGATGTTGATGAAGACAACTCTTCTACTATTTCTGCCGACTCTTCTGCCTCGTCCCTACACTTGCAAGAACAAGAAGAAACAAACAAAAAGGATTACGCCGATCTTAACGCCACTGGGGATGTTACCATTGTCACTGTCACTCGCTCTACAGCAGAAAATGTGCGACTGGGGGTGGAGTTCGTTTGTAACGTTGTTCTCGTAGCCTCCTCTTTAGCTGCCTTTTTTATCCCCTCAATCTCAAAGGAATGGACCAGCCCTGCTTTTCTTACTGCAATTACAGCCCTTTGGACTTATACTCTTGCGCTCATTTCCATCCGCTTATACCTCATTAGCAAATCAATCGTTCCCGTCGTGCCTCTCTGGGCTCATTCCACCACCATTTATCTTTTGGCCTTTCTACTCCACCTCGTCACGTTTCGCTCAGCCATTTTGCATCCTGTTTCTCGCAAATCTCAGCAATTCAACATTGGACAATCTTTGTTGGTTTGTATTTTATTTTTGACGAACTTTACCGCAAAAATTGGCGATGCCCCAGCAAAGATTTACATTCAAGGATCTGCATTCCCTTCGCTTGAGCCAATCTCTAGTATTTTCAGCATCATTTCTTACTCTTGGATCGACTCTACTATTTGGATTGGTTATTTTAGATCATTGACTGCTAAGGACATTTGGGAGCTCAAAGATGATGACCACTCAGTTGCTGTTTTTGATTCTTGGGCAGTTTCCACCGCTGATTCTCCTGCCTCTTCTTCTGGTGGCACCACAGAAAAGCGCAGCCTTATTTTCAGTCTCGTGAAATACTTTGCCAACTTGCTAATTATTTCTAATTCTTGGACATTTTTGTACTCTCTCCTCTCGTTCGGCCCTCCATTCCTTCTCAAAGTTATTCTTGAATACGTTGACAATCCCTCCCGTACTCCATCTAGTGTTGTGTGGCTTTATGTTTTTGCTTTGTTTTTCTGTGGCGTTATTTCAAATTCGGTTCAAGGCCAATCCCTTTTTATTGGCCGCAGAATTTGCATTCAGCTGAGATCTATTCTTATCGGTGAAATTTACACTAAAACACTAAGAAGAAGAGCCACGGTTGCTAAAAGCAGCAAACTTGGCCAAGCTGATGATGAAGAAGGAGAAGAAGAAGCAGAGAATGATAATACCAAGGATGACAAAACAACCGATAAGGACGATACTCAAGCAAACCATGGTGCTATTATCAATCTCATGGCTGTTGATACTTTTAAGGTTTCTGAAATCTGTGCTTATCTTCACTTTATTTCTCAGGGTGTCTTTGTTACTGTTTTGTGCGTTTTTTTCCTCTATCTCCTTATTGGATGGAGTTCTTTTATTGGTGCTGGTTCTATGATCTTGCTCATGCCGATTCAGTTCCGTTTGTCGCGAATGTACTCCAAGTCACAAACGCAACTTATGGCTGCTACCGATCGTCGCATTAATAAACTTAATGAGGTTCTTCAGAGCATTCGTATCATTAAGTTTTTCGCTTGGGAAGAAAAATTTTCTGAAAGTGTTATGGAGATTCGTGAGGAAGAACTTAAGCACCTCCGTACTCGTTATATCCTTTGGTCGGCCGCTACACTTGTTTACTTTACCATCCCAATTGTCGTTACTGTTCTCACATTTGGCTCTTACATTTTCATTCAAAAACATCTGCTTACCGCACCTGTTGCCTTCACTGCTTTGGCTTTGTTAAATGTTATGAGAAATCCCGTTGAGCAAATGGCCGAAGTAGTTACGGAGCTTTTGCAAGCTAAGGTTTCCCTCGATCGTATTGAAGACTTTTTGAATGAAAAGGAAACTTCAAAGTATTCACAGCTTTCTGTTCATCCTACCTCTGGTTCTAACACAAGAATTGGGTTTCAGAACGCTACATTTTCCTGGGAGTCCTCTGATATTTCAAACACCTCCAAGACTGATTTTAAGCTTCGTGACATTGACGTTGATTTCAAGGTAGGCGAACTCAATGTAATTATTGGTCCCACTGGCAGTGGTAAGACTTCATTACTTTTAGCATTACTTGGTGAAATGGAACTTGCTGCTGGATCAATTTACCTCCCTGGAGGATGTCTTCGTGACCAGGTTGTCCCCGATGCCGCTACTGGGCTTGCTGAAACTGTTGCTTATTGTTCTCAATCCGCCTGGCTTTTAAATGATACTTTGCGCAATAACGTTTTATTTGGCAGCGAATATGACCATGACCGTTATAATGCAGTCATTGATGCTTGTTCTCTTCGTCGCGATTTGGAGATTTTGGATGCTGGTGATCAAACTGAAATTGGTGAGAAGGGAATTACATTATCTGGTGGCCAAAAGCAACGCGTTTCACTTGCCCGCGCTTTCTACTCCAACTCTCGTCACCTGATTCTTGATGATTGTTTAAGTGCTGTTGACTCGCACACCGCACTTTGGATTTACCAACACTGTTTAACAGGTCCCTTGGCTTTGAATCGTACCATTATTTTGGTTTCGCACAATGTGGCATTGACTATTTCGCAAGCTTCCAAGGTCATTGTTATGGATAATGGCCGTGTCAAGGCTCAAGGTACACCCACTGTTTTACTTGCTCAAGGCCACCTTGGTGATGACGAACTTACTAGTGCTTCCGTCACCAGAGCTGCCTCTTCCGTCAACCTTAAAGCCCATGGATCTAACAGTTCTGCTATTGCAACTTCGGTTCACAATCAACTTGTTCCTAAGACTTTTGGTGAGGAGGTTGCGGCTAAACTTTCCGAAGAACCTGACCCATCCATCATTGAAGAAGAAAATGACAAGAAGAAAAAGAAGAAGGGTTCTGGTAAGCTTGTCGCTGAAGAAACTAAACAAGAAGGAAGTGTATCTACTGATGTTTACTTGGCATACATGAAGGCTATGGGAGGCAAGTCATTCTGGATCTTTTTGATTTCTCTCTTTTTATTCCAACCTGTTCTTGACATTACCAAATCTTGGTGGATTAAAATTTGGACGCAAGCTATTACTGAAAAGAACCCTGATCAAATCACCGTTGAAAATATCCACTACGTTGCACCGTCCCTTCTTTCTCATTGCTATTCTTATCTTTACTACCATTCTTTGAATTTTCTTTCTAACAGCAACAATGCAGGCATTGCTTCTACTGTTCGAGCCTGGGACGAAAAAACGCACGGTTCAGTCTTTTACATGGTGATGTACATTGTCATTAGTATTGTTTTTGCGACATTTACCACTTTTAACGTTTTGGTTAGTTACCTGGGTGGTATTAATGCTTCTCGCAAGCTTTTCAAAAAACTTCTTGATAATGTTTTGCAATCCAAAATCCGCTTCTTTGATTCTACACCTATTGGACGCATCATGAATCGATTTTCTAAGGACATGGAGGGTGTTGATCAGGAACTACCCACTATGGCTTCGTCTGTGTTTCGTTTCATTTTAGGTTCCCTTGCAACCACCTTTCTTATTGCCTATATTACTCCTGGCTTTTTGATTTTCGGTATATTCATCATGAGTCTTTATTGGTTGATTGGCATCTTTTACTTGTCTGCTTCTCGTGAGATCAAACGTATTGATTCAATTTCCAAGTCACCCATCTACCAACACTTTGGTGAAACTCTTTCAGGTGTTTCCACCATTCGTGCCTATGGCGTTGGTAATCGGTTCATTTCTGACAGTTTCTCCAAGGTGGACAATAACAATCGTCCATTCTTTTACTTATGGGTTGCAAACAGATGGCTTTCCTTTAGAATCGATCTTGCTGGTGCGCTGGTTTCATTTTCTTCTGCAGCCATGATTATCCTTAACACCAAGGGCCTGAGTGCTGGTCTTGCAGGTTTGTCGCTTTCTTATGCTCTTACATTTAATGACTATGTTTTGTGGATTGTGCGTTTGTATGCTGTATTGGAGATGAATATGAACTCTATTGAGCGTTTGCAGGAGTACATGGATATTGAAAAAGAGGCGCCAGCTGTTATTGAGGGTTCCCGTCCTCCTGCTAACTGGCCTAGCAAAGGTGAGATTGAAGTCCACGATTTGTCTTTACGTTACGCTCCGGATCTTCCCATGGTTATCAGGAATGTTACATTTAACGTGCCAGCGTTTAGCAAGATTGGCATTGTTGGCCGGACGGGTGCCGGCAAGTCGACCATCATCACGGCGTTTTTTAGATTTTTAGAGGCCGAGACTGGATACATTAAGATTGATGGGATTGACATTTCTAAAATTGGTCTTAGAGACTTGCGACAAAACCTGGCGATTATTCCACAGGACCCCACACTGTTCCAAGGAACAATTCGGTCAAACTTGGATCCCTTTGACCAGTACACAGACGATGAGATATATGAGGCTCTGCGCCGCGTGCATCTAATCAAACCAGAAGAACTGTCGTCAATTGTGCGTCGCATCAAGGGCAAGGGCAAATCTATTTCGAGCGGGCACTCGACACCTTTACGTGCAACAACAGCAATGGACAGCGCTGCATCGTCAGCAATTGCAGCTGCAGCAGCTGCCAAGGCAGCAGAAGGTGAGAATGTGAATCTATTCCATGACTTGAACACTGCTGTTGCAGAAGGTGGGTCCAACCTGTCACAAGGTCAGAGACAGCTCATGTGCCTTGCACGGTCGTTACTCAAGTCACCAAAAGTTTTGTTGCTAGATGAAGCAACTGCTTCAATTGATTATGAGAGTGATGCACAAATTCAAAAGACTATTCGAGCAGAGTTTGCACAAACAACAATTTTGACGATTGCGCACCGACTGCGGTCGATTGCGGATTACGATCGTATCTTGGTGATGGATGCTGGACGTGCAGTTGAGTATGATCATCCTCATGTGCTGCTGCAGAACACCGGGTCTATTTTTTACTCCATGTGTGCTAACTCGGGTGAGCTTGAAACGCTACTGGGTATTGCCCAAGCTGCCTACGAAGCTTTGTAATCTTAAAGTTATAAAATTAATAATTTTTTTTTTTTAAAAAAAAAAATAGTTTATGAACTGTGTGTATTGTATTTCAAAATTAGTAATAAATATAAATCTACTCTTAAAGAAAAGAAATATTTTAACAAGAAACGTTGGAAGTCTCAAGTATGAAAGCAATAGCTTAAGCTATTTTGAGGGGTGGGACGATGGAATATAAATTGAATAAATTTTTTTTTAAAAAAAAAACCCCCCCAAATCATGCCAACCAAATTTGGTTGTATAGAATAAATATAGTTATCATTACTTGATTACTTTGAATATTTTGAATATTTTGAATATTTTGAATATTTTGAATATTTTGAATAGACAAAAACCAGAAAAAATTACCAACCCGCATCACAATTATATATAGTTTAGAAACCTAATTTTATATAGATCCCTTTGTCACGTTTTACAGTTATTAATTATACTTTATTTGGAAAGTTCGATACGTTTTAAAAAAAGGGGTCTTTTTTTTTTTTTTTTTTTTTTTTTTTTTTACATTTTAAGTTATTGCGAGTGTGCATAATACACTTAGAGTGATGAATAGATTCGTTAAGATTTGATATATATGGCTAAAAATATAATAATAATAGCAAGACAAAAAAAAAAAAAAAAAAACAAGAAAGATGACAATGAAAAAAAAAAAAAAGGAGGGAGGCATCATAAAGAGACAAAATGTTACAGAGCAGCCACGGTGGCCGTGGTTGGAGTAGCTGGCACGTCGGCCGCAGCCGCAGCGGCCGCAGAAGCCAGGAACCCATCAACTCGAGAAGCTTTAGTAGGCGTCGAAGGCATGTCGGGGATGCGAGACGAGCAAACCTGCTTTACAATAACAATCTCATCATCATCGTCATCAATTTCTTCTTCTTCTTCTTCTTCATCATCATCCAATTCCTCTAGATCATCTTCGGCGGTTGTTGTCACAGGAGTCAATAGAACACCTTCAGATACTGGCACGTCTTCTACAATAAACGACGTATCATCATCAGCCACAGATACGTCGTCGTCCAGACGTTTCTGGTACTGGGTGCTACGGCTACTCTTCGGAGTCGCAGGAGCCGATGTTGCCGGTGTGTTCACAAGACTTTCAGTACCTTCTTCTTGGACACCATGGCCATCATCTACTTGGTTGGAGTTATCTAGTTCTGACGTTTGTATGAGGAACTCTTGTGTGGTGCCTTGTTGTTTTTCACTAGACTTTTCACCATCTTCTTCAGTACCAGCAATAGGAGACGAGGGGGATGCAGAAACAGTAGCAACAGCAGCAGCAGCAGCAGTCGCCTGATTGAATCGTTTAGATGTCCTCCGTGGAGAACCACCCTTTGGAGATGCTGCGGCGGCAGCAGCTGCGCGGGTGTTTGCTGCAGCAATAGCAGCTGCCGTTGCCTCCTTTGCTGCTGTGGGCGAGAGTGATGGGACTGGGGCAGTAGCTGCGTCAGTGGGGATGGCGAGGGTGACGGGATCTGCAGATGCGCGGCGCTGGTAGGATGCAGTTGCGCTATCTGCGTGGGCCTTGAGACGGTAAAACACGCGTTTCCAGGTGGTTTGAAGCAGGTCTCCTGGATCGATTTTGTTGAGCTGGGCAGGAGGGGTATCATTGTTAATTGGCGGTGGTTTGTCTTGGCCATACATGCAGTAGTAAGGAGTGACTCTGCTAACAGGATTGACATGAGAGTTAAAATCAGTTTCACAGTCCTTTACTACCTGAGTCCAAAGCACTTCTGCACTCTTGTTGTCTCTAGTTTTTTCTTTAAAGAACCGTGTAACACGTTTTTTCGCAGGCTGGAGGCCACCACCAATTTGTGGGCGGAATGCAGAGGTGCGTAGATGCTTAATCTTGTGTTCTATGCAGAGAGCATCAAACTCGCCCTTGAAGCGAGTGCGGCGGCCCGAGGAAATGAGTTGTTCCGGGAAGCCGCCTGCACGGGTGCAGATGGCACTGAAGTGTGTCCAGTAACCTGCTGGAGTATCTGAGCTAGAAACAGCTTCAAGGAAAAGACCCTTTGTAAATCGGTCTTGGACCATGAGAAGACGGTCAAAGCCATCTCCATGGTCAACAAAGCCAGGAAGATAGTCGATACTCATGACCTGGCAGGGTCGGGTAGGGAACTTACGGACGACGCCATCAATGACCTCGCCATCGCCAGTGTCTAGTTTAGCGCCAGCCTCAATGTCCTTATCAAAGAGGTCGTAGTCATCGATGAAATCTGGGGTATCAATTGTGGAAGATGTGGAAGATGAGGTTGAGTCTGAGGTTGTAGAAGATGAGGTCTGTTTCCGTGGTGTTAGGTATTTTGCCTTTTCGCGTTGACGGATTGCCTTATGAACATCAAGAGAAGATGCTTCGAGGCTTTTTACAAGCCACTGATGCTGTTCTACTTGTGTAGTTGGGTCATAGATAGGATGGCCACCGACGTTAAAGTGTTCTGCGTACTTGAGCATGAGTTGCTCGCGGACTTCTGGGTGAACACTGAGAAGCCAAACCTCGAGTTTGCCGCCTGGTTTTGATAAAAACTCTGCGAGCTGGGCCGAGTAGGCGGAAAAGTGATTATAGAATTCAAAGGAGTTTTTGAAGCGCTCATAGTCACGCGCACGCATGTCTAAGGTATAGCGGGTGCGCATGATACGGTTGATTGTGGAGAGAGCACCTGAACGGAGGATCCAATCGACGGGGAGTTTTGAGTTGAGGGTTCTAGAGAGTTGGGTTTTTGTAATTTTGCCACCTGGAGCCTTGGTTACGTAGGTATAAAGCTCTAGCATGAAATAGTAGAGGTCGATTTCTGGGTCATATTTGGGGGCAAAGTCTGTGGGGACATACTCTGTATTTGTTGACGAGGCAAAGGCATAGTCATTGAGTGGGTGGGGCTGGCCTAGAAATGGGAACCAGACGACACCAAACTCGGAGAACTTTGGGATCTCAGACTTGAGACGGGATGACCGTAGTGGGACTTTTGGCGAGAAGTTTCCCATTGGTATTTCTATGAGAAAGAGTTGTTGTTTTTTTTTTTGTTATAAAAGTGGTGATGGTGGTAATAGTAAAGTAAAAGATTGGAAGAAAGGGGTTTTTTTTTTTAAAGAAAAAAAAAAAAAAAAAAAGGTGGTAGTGGTGGTAAAACAGGAAAAAAAAAAAAAAAAAAAAAATAATTCCCCCAAAATCATAAACAAACAAAATAAAAAAATGAAAATAAAAAAAATTCTTAATTTCAGTTATATTTTTAGTTATTTATTATTATTAAATAAACATTGTAGTTAAAAAAAAAATAATAATAATAATGTGCTAAATATATACCCCACGCAAATGCGTATGTCCCAAAGCTACAAGTATTTATTAAATTTATTATTAAATTTATTGTTGTTAGGAATTTTTTATTTTTATTTTTATTTTCTTTCTTTCTTTCTTTCTTTCTTTCCATTTCCATATTGCTTGATCGGGCAATTTGCTCCTTCCTTTGCAAGGCTTAACGTGCTTTTTTTTTTTTTTTTTTCTTTTTAATGTCACTAGCTATTGACTTTCAATTGAATTTTTTAACCAAAGTCTTAGCCTGTTTGATGATATTCTATATAGTTGGTAGACAAATCAGTTAATTGGTCTGTCTTCTAGTAACATCGAGATATCATGTACTGGTGCTTAAATAGAAAGAAATAAAAAAAAAAAAAAAAAAAAAAAGAAACTTCAAAATGACTTCCACCATTCTGGACTTGGAACTTTGGAACATTTGAAAAAAAATTTGAAAATTTTTTGTGAAACTTTTTGTGAAACTTTGCAGAATGGCTGTAAAAACCACAATCAAATATTTTTTAAATGAAATATCCCCAATGTTATTAAGTCAACTTCTCCAGATTTTGAAAGACTTTGTTATTTTATTATTTTTATTATTATTTTTTATATATCTTCTCGGATTTTTTCTCCATAATAATATTAATAATTATTATTTTCTTTACCAATCCTGCTTTTAAAACTTAAATCTTTTACTTTATTTATACCAATTTGTTATAATAAATCCTATTCTTTTTTTTTTTTTAAAAAAAAACCTCCATTTCTTTCTTTTTTCTCTTTTTCATTCGGTCTTCCTCTTCTTCTTCTTTTTCTTCTTCTTCTTCTTCTTCTTCTTCTTCTTCTTCTTCTTCTCTCACTTTTCTCTCCCTCCTTTGTTATTTCTTGTTGGACCCACTGCGCCGGGTTAACTTTGATTTGTAAATAAAAAAAAAAAAAATTCCCACTCCCAAAATGGAGTTTCTACCTTGGTGCCTCTATTCAAGTTTAAATACACTGGGTCCACTAATATGATCATAATCATGTCTTCTTTGTATATATATATATAGTTCTAATTAGAATAGAATAATATAAAAAATAATAGCCACCACTGTTTAAATTTTCAAAAAAAAAAAAAAAAAAAAATTTGACCCAGCTATATCGCGTGTGCATTTGTATTTATCCTTTTAGAAAAATTAAAAAAAAAAAAGTTTTTTTGCTAATTAGTGATACTATTCGGTTTATTCAAAACAATTTTTTAAAAAAATACGCGTTTCGCGTTTCGTGTTTCGTGTTTCGCGTTTTTTTTTTTTTGAAAAAGCCGTATTAAAATTAAAAAAAAAAACCGCGCTTGTAATTCATTCAACCATTTATTGTATAAAATAAAGATAAGCATCTATATTATCAAAACTAGCTTTAAACTGGCTTTAGATATCTTCCCTACCAAATTTTTTTTTTTTTCAATCTGGAAAACTAGTATTATATATTAGAGCTACTCAATTAACTGCCTATTTAAGACAGATTTTTCACACACACACATATATATATATATATATATATATACAATACACAATTAGGTCTTCACTTCAAATCTTCAAATATGTCAGTCTATTATGTATTTTTTTTTTACTTAATCAATCTTTTATCTTATCTTTTATTTTATTTTTCATATCAAATAATACTGCCTAACTCATCCATCTGTCTATCTTCGGCCTTGTTGACGTCTGCTCTTACCAGGACGCTTACCCTTGGGAGCACCACCGCTGCTGCTGCTACCACCACCACCAGTACGGTTAGCCTTCATTCTACGATTGAAATCAGAAACGTCTCCAGAAGATGCTGAATCATTACTCTTCTTAAACTTCTTCTTACCACCAAACCCATATCTTTGGTCCTTGGCCTTGCGCTTCGCATTGAAACTACCACCCTTGTGGCCACCCCGCTCTTCCTTGGCAGCTGCAGCTTCCTCAACAGCAATATCAAAGTCCTCACTTGTCATCTCGTTGCCAGCCCGCTTTCGCTTCAGACCTTGGATCTTATCCAGAGTCGCACGCTTCTCCTTGGCCCGCTCCTGTAACTTGGCGTGTTGCACTTGTTTTCCAAACTTCTTAAGCTCCCTCAGCTTGCGTGCATCTTGTTGCGCTCTCTTGGCAGTCTCGTCCGCAACAAGTTTCGCCTTAAGCTTGTCCATATGCTCATCAGACTTCACCATCTCTGCAAAGTAGTCTGTAGGCCGAGAAAATGGAACCTTATCCCGACGTAACTGTACTCGTGAAAGCTCAACAGCTGCAAGACCTTGCTTGTAAAACCCAAGCTCACGTTCCAAATCGTCAAAAACGTCCTTGATCTGTGGGGCCAGAGGCTCAGGGGAAGTCACACTGAGATGCTCGTTGAACTTGAGACCAGAACCACGTGGCAGTTGAATGGCATGCAGAGCCTGTTGCAGAGCTTGCTTGTTGTTGACTGTAAGCTTCTGAAATGGAATCACGTCAGCATCATCATCAAATTCGGCATCAGAAAGTGCAACATCTTCCTCTTCCTCTTCCTTTTCCTCTTCCTCTTCCTCTTCCTCTTCCTCTTCCTCTTCATCATCATCATCATCATCGTCCTCCTTGTTGTCTTCAATCTCACTTTCGCTGTCGCTCTCAACAAGCTTGTTGGTATCAATAAGCTTGGGCACCTTCTCTTCTTCTTCTTCTTCTTCATCTTCCTCATCCTTAGGCAGCACGTCTTCCAGAGTCTTGCCCTTCTTCTTCAGTTCCTTCTTCAGCTTACGCATGTCTTTCTTAGAAATCGGATGCTCAATGTCAATCTTAGTTTCTTCTTCTTCTTCCTCTTCTTCTGATTCATCATCTTCTTCTTCTTCTTCTTCTTCTGATTCATCAGCCTCAACCTTTTGAACGGGCTTCTTGGGCGCCCGCGCTTGCTGCTTCTTGTTGCCGTTCTTCATCTGGTTCTTAAGCTTGGAATACTCCAAAGCATCTTTCAGTTTCAATTTTCCAACCATTATTACTGTTGTTAATTTGTAGTTATTGTTTAAATTGGTTGTTTGTTTTGGTATAGACAACTAATACCAAATGTTTGTGTGTGTGGTATTGAAAAAAAAAAAAAAAAAATTTCCTTCACATAAAATTTTTTTTTTTTTTTAGGAATTTTTTCGCGCCGCATTACATTTATTTCTCATTAATCTTGTAACAAACCCATAACTAACTCATTACATAATATATATGCGGCTGGCCTATTCAATGCTCCGAATCACGGTGAGAATCCGCCGCAGAGCCTCGGCGTCTACATTGTGTTCCGCTTCCAGCTCGCCAATGATTTCCTCTGCAACAGCTCCATACTCGCCCAGCACGGCCCGCGTGTGAGCAAAAGTATTGGTTGCGCGCTCCATATACTCAACAGCATAAGTCTTGAGCGATACATCTTTGGTTTTTTGTTTCAGAATGTTGAGTAATTCCTTATTGCCCGGAGCTGCGCGTATGCTATGGATAATTGGGAACGAGAACTTGCCTTCAGTGATATCTTCACAAAAACCCTTGTTGTTGGAGTACTTCATTATTGTTAGAAAATAAATGTGATCTGGAGTTTTTTTATTTTGGATACTTACATTTTTCGATTGTAGATTAAGATAGTCATCTTGGATCTGGTATATGATGCCAAACACGTTTGCCAATGGAATCAAATCACTAATGATGTTAATTAAAAATTCAATTTGAGAATTCTTTTTGCTTTTTTTTTTTTGCTTTTTTTTTTAAAAAAAAATACTTACATTTCCACGTTGCTAATTTCTTGCATAAGTCGAACAGCAAGTCGATATAATCCTCCAGTTTCTAATCAGTTAGTAATAAACTCTTGTCAATGTTTCAATCTTACTCACTATTCATCACCATATCGATATATTCTTCTTCAGATGGACAAGTAAGCGTATCGCGCCAGTACAGATCAAGACCCTGGCCACGGTGCAGATTTAACAGTTCATCTGTGAAAATGGCTACGGCTCTGTCTGAATGTAAATCACGGACCCTAGCAAGGGCCATAAAGTAGATATAATTCGAAGTATTGATTGTTTGTGCGGTGCCAAAGATGGAGTGTGCAACAGGGAAACCACGCCGCAGATCGGCAGAATCTTCAACGTCATCGATTCTAAAAGATGATATGTTTGTTAGTGGAAAAGAGATTATATAAACCTTTTTTTTTTTCATTTTAATTTATTTTATTTTCAGAATAGAAATCACTTACAATAAAGATGCAGTATGTAGCATTCCTATGATTTCACTAATGATGGCCAGGGCAGCCGAATCAACCTGTAACACCATATTGAACGCCAATACTAGCCGCCCGCGCATGTCCTTACCAGGCAAATTTGTCAGGTAGTTGTAAGGGCCTAGCAGGATCTACAAATATTGAGAAAAACAATCATGATTTGTGTTAGAGAGGTTTACCCCAGGTTGGATCGGATTTGCATGTGGAACTGAACGATTTTTTTTCTTTTTCTTTTTCTTTTTTCAGTCTTACCTCTTGGTTGGCTTCAGTCCAGTAAGTATCTTTAGCAAGAGATTGACGGCGACGAGCCACAGCTTCTGAGTCTAGTTTTTGATCTGGCATGGTAGTGATTTCTTGGAATAGATGGTTTTCAATAACGAGGGGTTTGTTTTTTAAAAAAGAAAAGTATTTCTCAAAAAAAAAAAAAAAAAAAAAAAAAAGGTTATAAACTTTTTTTTGACGTGGTGATTCAAGATGGCGTAGTCAGACGATCGGAGGGGGGCAAAATGGCAGGCAATGGGAAATGACACAAAAGCAGCTAAGTCAATCTGGTAAGTCAGCCGTATGTTACTTTATATAAAGATACCCAGTATGTTTTCTTTAAAAGTAACTTTTCATTAACCAACGTCACAACCACCACCACCAAAATACCAAAAATACCAAAAAAAAAAAAAAAAACTCACTTTCATCTCCAGTTTATCCCAACTTTTTTCAAAACTGAAAACGTCCTTGGACTTAATTCTTTTTTACTCTTCAACCTATTGCATTTTCTTTCCAGCTTTTTTTTTTTTATCAATAATTCACCATGGACATTGTAGCCTTTGAATGGCTGATGCAAATGCCCCTTGCATCCCGGGTTCTTGTTGTCGCCATCCTCGTTTCTTCCACCTACCGCCGCGAGATTCAAGCCCGGTTCCTCATATCGTCGTCATACTTCCCACTGCTGGACTACGCAGGCCCGCTGCTGACCAACTCTTTAGTCTACGTGTGGGCACGGCGCCATCCACACGAACAACTATCGTTACTGGGGCTTGTTGCGTTCCGCGCACCATATCTGCCGTGGATCATGCTTGGAGTCGGCGTGCTGATGGATGCATTGACAGGACGAAGGCAGACTGGCGGGTCTGGGGATGGAGGGATTTTATCATGGATTGGAGGGATCCAAATGGCTGTTGACTTGGCGGGTGTGTTTATAGGCCACGCATACTTTTTTTGGTCAGATGTGCTTCCAGAAATGTACCCGGCTGAAGGTAACGGGGGACCGTTTACTCAAGTTAATGAGTGGGTCCGCAGAAGAGCAGATACCTTAAGACAGCAATGGAGACATGAGCCTGTGGAGATTCCTGTGGATGAAGTGGCACGGCCTTTACGCCCACGAGAGCATCATGAACAACGGCCAGCAGCAGTTGCAGTACCAGCAGAGCAATTAGACACTGTGCAGGCACAGCAGCAGCCGCAGGTTTATTAAAGGATTTTTCCAAGGTTGGGGGTAAAAAAATGGATAATGATGATGATGATGATTGAGTTATTGTTTTCATTCTGTGATCTAAAAAAAAAAAAGAGTTTTTTTAACGTCGAAAGGCTACAAGCCATTGAGTTTAATTGAAAAAAAAAAAAAAAAGAAAAGGAAACTACCTTTTTATTGTATTCGTTTACATATTGCATCTGTATATTTATAAATCCATGATTTTTTCAAGTGAATTTTTTTTTTTGTCCAAGTCAAAATACAAGTGTGATGGTTAGTTAAATTACTTTGATTCAAGGCTAAACTCAAACGTTTGTTCTTGTTCTTGTTCTTATCCATACAAGATAGCATTGTAGCATTAAAATGTAGCAGCAGGTTGTTTAACAATTAGCTTCAAGGATGGACTAAGTGTGGATGAGACAATGATTACAAGAGTACTATTGGATTTGATGTTGGGGTATTTTGAGATTTGTTAACTATAGTAAGGTATCATCAAGATATACATGTATGAAGAAGTAAAGGACATACTTTATTTTTTTTTTTTTGATTTTATGGCTTGAAGTATGGGTATTTCAAAGAATCGAATGGAAGGTGATACTGTAAGTATGAATTTATGAATATATCTATGAAGGGTATTTAAAGATCTTAATCTAGCCATTTTTCATTAATATTTATGAAAATAGATTCAGTCAATCAAAAAAAAAAAAAAAAAAAAAAAAAAAAAAAAAGTTATGATTATAAAGAAAAAGATTTGCATTTAGTTAATTTCTAGCAAGTATGTATAAACAGATTGAAATAAAATAAGTAAATAAATAAATCAAAAAAAAAAAAAAAAAAAAAAAAAAAAAAAAAAAAAAAAAAAAAGTTTCATTTATTTCCTCTTCTTATTATTCTCCTTCTTTATTTATCGTTTAACTTCCGATTTGACTAGTTGAATGTTTTTTTTTTTTTTTTTTTAAATTTGAAAAAATTTCAAAAGTTGGGCAACTCAAAAACTTATCAAAGTCTTTAATAAAAAAAAAAAAAAAATCTTTTTCATTTAAAAGAACCTTTGAAAAAAAAAAAAAAAAAATACCAACCCCAAAGTACCTGGTTTAAAAGAAAAAAAAAAACAGACCTTTCCATAGACTATTTTGTTTATATATTTATATCCAAATAAAGAATTTATAACCTGCTTCGTTTTCTTTTAATCTAAAATGTTATTTAAAAAAAAAACACACACACACACACATTTTAACCGCCTGTCAGCCGTTGCTAGTTCCTTTTCCTTTTTTTAGTTCTCTGAAAGTTGTTCAAAGTATAAGATGAAGCAAAAAAAAAAAAAAAAAAAAAAAAGATTTTTGAAATTTTGAAATTTTGAAATTTTGCCAGCACCTTTGTGTGTTTCACCACCCTCCCCCACATTTATATACAAAGACCTTTTTTTTTTTTTTTTTTTTTTTTTTTTTTTTTCCTATATAAATATTTGGGTTCGTTTTTTAATTTCTTCTAAATATATTTTAAAGAATATGAATAAAAAGAAAAAAATTTAAATTGAACCCGCATATTTCTTTCTTTTATTATTATTATTATTATAAAAACTATTTCTCTCTCTTTTTTTTTTTTTTTTTTTTTTTTTTTTTTGGTTCTCCTCGAGGAATTCCAACACTAAATTTAAACCCATTTTAATATGCACGCAAATCTTTTATATATAAAACAAACAATTAATTAACAAAAAAAAAGAATAAAAGAAAGAAAGAAAGAAAGGCCTCTTTTTGAGAAAAAATCAATTTTTTCTTTTTTATTTCAAATATTCTCTTGGCAGATTTTCATAAACATTGTAAGTAATATAAATATTAAGCAAAAAAAAAAAAAAAAAAAATTGGGATTTGCGGTAAGATGTTATTTTTTTGTTATATAGAACCAATATAGTTTGCTATATTGGAAAAGTCAATGAATTATTTAAAAATAAATAAAAAATAAAAAATAAATAAAAAAGCAATTGTAAATTATTAAAAGTTCGTTAATCAATTCTAAGATAGTAGTTTTATATCTTCACTTTGAAACTAGTTTAATATTGTTCCAAGTTTCTTTTTTTTTTTTCATTTGCAATTGAATCGTTATAGTTTATTTTTTTTTGTTTTTTGTTTATGAGTGTTAAAATAAACTACAAATTTATTTTCAAAATGTATTTATTAATATTAATAATTAAGATCCATCTCTAAAGCTTTCTAATCCACCAAAACTTTATTGAAATAACTTCATCAATCTTAATTTTTTTACCTCAATTGTTCTATAAAAAAAAACAAAAAAATGGCAAAGGGATGATGATGATGATAATGATGATGATGATGATGATGATGATGATGATGATGATGATAAAATACAATACGGGACTTCATTTTGTAGTTTGTTTTTTTTTTCTTGACATACAAAAAAATAATAATAAGAATAATAATAAATGTTTTTTTATAAGTTCAATTCAATTCTCTATAATCACAAACACAAATAAAACGAGTTATATTTATATTTATAAAGATTACTAAATCAATTTCAATGATATTGCCTAAATCCATCCAAAAGCTTTCTTTCATTTTTGTTTATTTATTTTTATTTTTTTTTTTGTTTCTCATGTTTTATTTCTCTTCATTCTTCGGCATTTAAAAAAAAAAAATTTAAAAAAAAAAATTTAAAAAAAAAACCCTTCCTAAAAAGAACCCTTTACAAAAAAAAAAAAAAAATATTGATTTACCATTGATATACAATTCCCATCCAAAATGGGTTTTTTAAAAGGGGGGGGCGGAAGTGAATAAAGTAAGTGAATAAGAAAGGGATAAATGGATGGATAGGAGGAAGGTAAAAAAAAAAATTAAATAAATAAATTAAATAAATTAAATAAATTAAATAATAAAAAAAAAAAAACGGCCCGTGAATATAAAATTAAAATTTAGAAAAAAAAAAAAGCGCACAATTTCCGGTAAACCCAGATTTGTATAATTTGGTCCGGTATATCGTGGTAGTTTTAGTTGTAGTTTTAGTACATAATTTCAAGGGACTTTTTCTTTTTTTCTTTTTTTCTTTTTCAATTAAATTGTCATTTTTGTTTTATAAAGGGTAGGAATAATTTATAAATGAGAGAGAGAGAGAGAGAGAGAGAGAGAGAGGGAAAAAAAAAAAAAAAAAAAAAAAAAAAAAAAAAAAAAAAAAAAAAAAAAAAAACACTCATAAAAATGATGTAATCGCGGAGACCTCGCGGGGCCCACAAAATGTAGTAGAAGCGGTGTTTTATTTTTATTATTTATATTTATATTTATATTTATATTCAATATATATATATATATATAGAAAAAGAAAAAAAAAAAAGTTACTATAAGAAATGAATTTTTCATTAGAATGGAAAAAGGCCAAGTCGCAAAGAAGATAATAAATAAAAATAAAAAACCTTGTGCTCATGTCGCTAATTTTCATACGTTCATTCATAATCATTTTTAATATATATATATAAATAAATAAAAAGCCTCACTAGAAATTTTTTAATGTTAAAGTTTCAATGCTTTAACTTCAACTGAATATATTGTATATATAATATATACAATAAAAAAAAAAAAAAAAAATTTGGTTGAATTATTTTCATTATTATTATTATTATTATTTTTTGTACATGTTTTTGTTTGTTTGTTTGTATTCATAACTTTCCATCTCATTATATACTATTTATTTATTTTTTTTTATATATATTTTAAATCATTTCAATAAATTCTTCTTCTTCTTCTTAGGTTTTTTTTTTTTATTCATTTTCTTCGTTATCATTTTTTTTTTTTTGTTCTTTATATTCATAGCTTCTTAGAAAAAGGCATTCAATGAATCAAAAACAAAGTCTGCAGTAGACCCCACAAGTGCTTCATCAACATCTTGTGGAATTGAATCAAAATCAAGACCCAAATCATCCATTACAGAAGAACATTTCCGGATAGGCATCGTAACTGCTGCTGCTGTCAAACTCTTATTATTAGAGTTTACTATACTATCCTCAGTAATAGGCATCACAACTGACGATGAATCTTTAAGATCGAAAAAATCAAAGTTAAAGTCCAAATCAAGGCCAGCCACTTTAGCACATGAACCACAATCGTCGTCACCAGGAAACATAGTCACCACACTAGATGCCCGAGATCGATCATCATCTTCTTCACATCCGCTGTTGTTCATGCTGCCATTATTACTGCTACTACTATTTAAAGCAGGCACTTCAAAGCAAGTGGTGGTTGTAGAAACAGATGAATCATGACGAGTAAAAAAATCAAGAGGTTCATCAGCACATGTAGAGTTTGTAGAAGCAGAAGACTCTTCTTGAAGCCAAATAGAGCACAGCTCGCTGGGTTCCTGGCTAGTGGTGTTAGCAGCTGCAGCAACGGCAGCAGCTGCAGCAACAAGAGTTGACTCATCAAGAGTGGGAGAGTAGAGTGAGACCGGTGAATCAAGGTCAATGGCCTGGGTGAGGGCCTCCACATCACGAAGAACGTTTGCATCGATTTCCTCGTCATCATCATCATCCTCATCATCATCCATATTGATGTTAAAGTCCTGGAGACGGAAAGACGTTAGCGAGGATAAGGGTGTGGGCAGTGCGGCTAACACACTTGCTGTGCCAGTAGACGATGATGCCGCTAGTTCCGATGAGGAAATTTCCTGCAGTGTTTGGGACTGCAGCTGGTGCTGCTGCGGCTGCTGCGGCTGCGGCTGTGACGGCGCATCGAGAGACAAACTAAGTGAGGAAAATATGTCTGAGCTAAAAAGACCAAAAGTCAAGTCGTCGTCGGTCGGCGCCATGCTTAATAGATCCGAAGAATGGATTGCCGCTGAAAGGGGAGGCGATGGGGATGAAGAAGCAAGTGGAGAGGACTTGGACGACGAAACTGAAGATGGAGGAGTAGGCAGATCGGCAAAGTAAGAGTTAGTAGTGGTGTTAATAGTAGGCAAAGGCATTATGGGTTTCGCTGCAGGCTTAGCTGTAGACTTTGCAATGGGCTTAACAGTGGGCTTAACAGTGGGCTTAACGGTGAGCTTTGAGGAAGAAGAAGCAGCCTTATTATTATTATTAGTAGTAGTAGTAGCAGTAGCAGTAGTAATAGGCTTTGTAGGTTTGGTAGACTTTGCAGGCTTTGTAGACTTTGTAGGCTTTGAAGACTTAGCGGTAGTCTTCTTGGGAACAATGAGAGGCAATGTGGCTGGGTCCTTGGACGCAATGGAGGCAAGCACGGCCTCTGTCTTTTTCTTATTTGCAAGAGAGGAAGAGGTAGGATGGATAGAGGATCGTTTTCGCGAGGCGGCGCCAGCACCACCGACGCGGGCAGTGGCGGGCACAATGGGGTGGAGGTGCTTTTCTTTGGAAACAAGGTTTGCCGGGGAAATTGCAATGGGGATGGTGGTTGGAGGGATGTTTGTGGCAGAGGAGGAGGGATGGGAGGGAACTACGGAATCGACAATGTGAGAATTAGATGGCGGATAATTGGGGCTGGGAGGCTCCAAGGGGGCGAGCTAGATAGCATACCTTTTCGGGACTTTTTGGGTTTGACTGGTTTAAGATTAGAAGAAGAAGTAGGGGAAGAAGAAGAAGAAGAAGAAGAAGAAGAAGAAGAAGAAGAAGAAGAAGTAGTAGTAGAAGAAGAAGAAGAAGAAGAAGAAGAAGTAGAAGAAGAAGAAGTCATGGGCGTCATAAGAGGTGAGGAAGTCATTACGGGAGTAGTCATCAATTTGGTCGTAGCAGTCGTGGTCTCTGTTGAGGAGATTGTTGGTTGTTGTTTTAGTTTGTTGGCATTAGGTTCATTAATCATAAGGGGTTTTTTCATATTCTTGACAAGGGTAGAAAGATTGGATAGTTGTTGTTGTTGTTGTTTTTGTTGTTTCAAAGATGAACTCATAGAAGACGATGATGGTTTACGAGATCGAGGAGCCGCAGAAATCGCAACAACAGCAGGAGGACGAGCTGTGGAAGTAGCAGTAGTAACAGGAGCAGCAACAACTACTGGGCGCTTTTGTTGGACTGCGCTAGAGGCTTTTGTTACCAGAACTGAGCCATTAAGAGAAATCGCTGCTTGTTTTGGTGCTGTCTGTGCAAGAGCTGGTGCTGGTGTTGTTGTTTGTTTTGTCACTTGTGAAAGTTTCAAATTTTGCTTGCAAGGCTGCTGCTGTTGGCGTTGTTGTTGGCGTTGTTGTTGTTGTGGTTGTTGCTGCTGCTTAGCCAAAGGTGTAACGCCGCGCGCCATAACGGAACTTTTCAAGGCTGGTGACATCAGTCCCAATTTGGAAGTTGCAGCAGCCGATTCCGGAGAGGGTCGGAGCGAACCGGCATTGGCATGAGCATTGGCATGAGCATGGACAGCGGCATTGGCAACAGCTGCAACTGCACTTGCAAGTGTTACGGCAATGGGTTTAGGGACGGATCCATTGGATTGAATTGAGCAATTGTTGGGAATGGGTTTGTTGTTGTTGTTGTTGTTGTTGATGTTCATGTTGCTGGTAGAGTTACTCACAGTAGAGGGTTTAGGCAAAAGTGGGCGATAAAGAGGACGAATTGGAACGTACTTTGTCTTAGGGAGAGAAGTAGCTGTTGCACAAGCCACTACTGGGAGTTTTGCCGAGACTGTTTTAGAAAGGGTCTTTGCGGCCAATTGTGGAGAAGGAGAAGAAGAAGTAGTGGTAGTAGTAGTAGTAGTAGTAGTAGAAGACACAGCAAGAGGGGGTTGGATAGAAGAAGAATGAGGTAAAGAAGATGGGGAAGAATGAGACAAAGTAGTTGGTTTTCTGTGGATGGTACGAGATTGAGCCAAAGAGTTGAGTCTACTAGCCATGACAGCTGCAGGGGCCTGCTGAGAGATAGCCACGTGGTGCTGAGTACCGTTAAGGCTAATTGTTGAAGATGGAGGAGGAATAGAAATAGCAGCAGCAGCGGTAGTAGTATTAGTAGAAGAAGTCAACTGATTGGCACCTTGAATAGAAGAAGAAGTAGTAGCAGAAGCAACAACATTAGCAACATTAGGGTTAGAAGTTTTGATTGAAGAAATGTTGTTATTGTTGTTATTGTTGTTACTGTTATTATTGTGATGGAGATGGAGATGATGATGATGATGGTGATGATGGTGATGGCTATTTTGCTGTTGCATGAGCTTCTGATGGGCTTGAAGAGCAGCCTTGAGAGCAGCAGTGGCCTTTGTAGTAGCCGGGTTATGTTGAGGATGTTTTTTAGTAACAGCAATAGGAGCTGCAGATCCTGGAGTTGAACGCTTGACTGCAAGAGCTGCAGGTTTCTGCTGCTGTTGCTTCTGCTGTTGCTTTTGAATTGCAGAAGAAGATGGAGGAGGAGTAACTTGAAGCATTTTTTATTTTCGTTTTGATTTTAAAATAAAAATTAAAAGATTTGTTATAATGAGAGGGAGGAGTTGTTTTTTTTTTTGTTTAAATTAAGAATAGGTAAATGATTGATTGATTGATTGATTGATGGCAACTTATAAGAATGGATGAAGAATGTATATACGTAGGCTATATATACATGTGATGAGTGGGATGGTCATGCAAAAACGCTTGAGAGGGAAAGTAAAAGTGGGTGGGTTAAAGTTGATTAAAGTAATTTGAAGAATAGATTGGAAAAAAATATGTATATATATATGATATTGATTGAAAAATATATATATATATATATTCAGATATAATTGGGTTGTAGAATAGTTAATAGATAATTGAGAGTGAAAGTAAAAGTAAAAGTGAAAGTGAAAGTGCGAGTGAAAAATTCAAACAGCAGACATAAACAACAAATTGATGATGATGATTAAGATTAAGATGTTGATTAAGATGATTAAGATGATTAAGATGATGATTAGCAGGAGGGGTAAGAGATCTTCTTCTTCTTCTTTTTTTTTTTTTTTTTTTTTTTTTTAAAAAAAAAGGGGTGTGGGAGGGAAACCTAGGCTTTATATATAAAAAAAAAAAAAAAATTCCGGGGAGAACGGGAGAAAGAAAGAAAGAAAAAAGGTGTGTGTGTGTGTGTGTGTGTGTGTGATGTATTTTTGGTAGTGGTTATTATTATTATTAAAATATAATAATAATAATTATATATATACATGTTGAATATGAAAGAGAAAATAAAAAAAAATAAAAAAAAAATAAAAAAAAAATAAAAAAAAAAAACGACGGGGACGAGAGGATTTCTTTTTTACATTTTGACATTTAAATTTTTTTTATTTTTTTTTTATTTCACTTTTTAAATATATATATATATTCTATTTAAATATTAATATAAAAGATTAATTGATTGATTGATAGATTGATAGATTGATAGATTGATTGATGATTTTGAAGAAAAAAAAAATTTTGATTCTTTTCAATTTAAATTTTTAAATCTCGTTTTTTTTTTTTTTTTTTTTTTTCAACCTTGTCGGGGTTTAAGGACTATATTTTGAAAAAAAAAAAAAAAAAAGAACCCGGTTCAAGGGCCAGAAATTTTATTTTATTTATTTTATTATTTGAGAGATTTAGGTCTTCTCTATTATTATTATTATTATTATGCGTTTAAATTTTATAAAGAACATTCATTATTTTAAATGAAACACATTAATCCAAGATTTCAATTCTCTTTTTTTTTTTTTTTTTTTTTTTTTTGAATTTAAATTTATTTGATATATAATTATAGATATAGATATAGATTTAAAGATTCAATAAATAAATTATCATCATCATCATCATTTTCTATTCTTTTATTTTTATGTGATTTTTTTTTTATTTTTTAATTTTTTTATCTTTTTAATTTATTATTATTATTTTATTTATTTATTTTATTTTTTTACCTCTGGTCCGAATCCGGACGTAGCCATTCTCCCCAGAACCCAAAAGCCCGCGATGGTTGACAACTCATCTTTTACGACAACAACATATATATATATAGCAAACAACCAACACCAACACCAACACCAACAACAAAAATTTTTTTTTTTTTTTTTGATTTGTGTAGTTTTTTTTTTTTTTTTTTTCTTCTTTTCTTCAAAAATAAAAATAAAAATAAAAAAAGAATATATATCAATATTTTAAATTCTTATAATAATTCTAATATTGAAGTTTAATTATATTAAGATATATTTAAAAAGTTCAATAAAATAACCTCTCTCTCTCTTTTTTTTTTTTTTTATTTTAAATCCCGCCCTGCTTCGGTCTTTCTCCCGTTTTAGTAGTATTTGGCAGCACCACCACCACTTGTAGTTGTAACAGCAGCCCATGCTGGTCCATTCATTTATTTTTTTTTTTTTTTTTTTTTTATTTTTTTTTTTTTTTTTTTTATAATAACAGAATTTAAGAATTTATTTTTTTTTTTTTTTTTTTTTTTTTTTTTTCAAAAGTAATTACTTTATAAGTACTAACTCACTCACTCGTAAAACAATGGCAAACCGTTGGGCGTCACGCTGCTTCTTTTTTATTTATTAATTTATTTATCAATTTATTTTTAAAGCTTCTAAAGGTATTCAGCCGAATCTCTCTGCACTGCTACTATTCAAAAGATCATCATTATCATCATCATTATTATTATCATTATTATTATCATTATTATTATCATTATTATTATCATTATTATTATCATTATTATTATCATTATTATTATCATTATTATTATCATTATTATTATCATTATTATCATCAGCTGCAATATTAAATTTATATTTAACAATTCGTTATCTTTTTATCTATTTTTTTATAAATATTTAAATTCTTTTTTAAAATCAATAACCTCAATCATTTTTTAATTCTCCATTCTCAATTTTCAATTTTCAATTCTCAATTCTCAATTCTCAATTCTCAATTCTCAATTCTCAATTCTCAATTCTCAATTCTCAATTCTCAATTCTCAATTCTCAATTCTCAATTCTCAATTCTCAATTCTCAATTCTCAATTCTTAATTCTCAATTCTCAATTTTTATTTTTTATTTTATTTTATTTTTATTTTTATTTCACATACAAATATTTTTTTTTTTTTTTTTTTTTTTTGGGGATTTTTGGTTCTGGTTCGCATAAGTATGCTTACTTAAGCCTAATTTTGCTGACTACTACAGTTAATGCTGATGTGAAAAACGTTTCTTTTTTTTTATATTTTTTTTTATTTTAAAAAATAAAAAATGTTTATATAAGCAATACTTTTTAATCACCTAAATGGGAATTTTATTTTGTACGTTTAAAAATTATCTTTTATCACCACCAATTTTGATGTTTTTTTTTTTTTTTTTTTTTTTTTTTTTTCAATTAAAGACCCCGTGTTTATGAAATATAAAATAAAAATAAAAATAAAAAAAAAAACGTTTTATATATGTCTTTTGATTAATCTAAATTTTGTTTTTTTTTTTTTTTTATTTTTAAATAATATCATCATCAATCAGATCAAATTAATTTAAACCATTATTTTTTTTATATAGATATCAATGTCTTGAAAATATCTTTATTCTTCATTTTTTTTTTTTTTGAAGTTTTTGAAAAAAAAAATAAAAAAGAATAATGATTTAACAAAAATCATAATGGTATTTTACCCTTTTGAGAATAATAAAATAAAAAAGGACCCGTTTTATTTTATTTTATTTTATTTTATTTTTTTTTTAATTGTTGCTACCACTGCTGCTGCTTCTTCTTCTTCTTCTTCTTTTTCTTCGGCCACGGCTGACACTACTAATTAGTAGTATATATATATATATTATTAATATTATTATTTAGAGTAGTTATTAACAACTATTGTTGCTTTTCTGCTGCTGCTGCTGCTACGGCTACTTCTGCTGCTACGGCTACTTCTGCTGCTACGGCTACTTCTGCTGCTTCTACTGTTGTCATCTTTTTTCGGCTCGCACGGACCAAAGCGAACCCAAAATACCGCGCGCGTACTGTAATAAATTTTATATATTTTTATTTTTTTAAAAAATTAAAAATTAAATTTCTCGTCTAGGTTAAGGGTTCGCTTTTTCTTTATATATTTAAAAATAAAAATAAAAGATATATACGTGGTTCACAATTTTTTAATATTAAAAAATAAAAAAAAAAATAAAAAAAACTTTCTGTACGCGGCATATTTCGGATCAACCATCTTTGTTCAATTTAAGTCTCATATATCATCATCATTATAATTATCATACTAGAAAACTTCATTCCAACATGTGCCATATATATATAAATTAAACATCAAATATCTTTCAAAATAAAAATTACTATCGATAAACTATTTTATATTATAAAAAAAAAAAAATAAAAAAAAAACCCTTTTTCAAAGTATAAACATTCTAAATAAAATAGATCAAATCACTTTTATCAAAGTATCTATTTCAAAAGTAATTAAAGTAAATATATCTTCAATAATCTTTCTTAATTAATTGAATCATTAATTAACTAAATTAACTTCCCTTACCATTTATAATATATATATTCTCTCTTTCTTTTTTTTTTCTTTTCAATTGCAATAGTCTTTATCTTTAAATCATGTAAAAACCAAAAACCAAAAATTAAAAATTAAAAATAAAAATAAAAATACACTGTGGGGAAATGATATATAAAAAAAATTATCCATGATCTTTAATATATATATTCTAACTAGCTTATTACAAATATTAATCGTAACAACAACCCTACATATCCGGTATATTCCATATATACAACAATAAATACTCCCTTTGAAATCCTCCTTTGAAGTACTTCTCCTTCTTTGAAAGAAAAAAAAAAAAGAAAACACTACCGAGTCATTACTATTTTCCTTCTTGTTCTCTCCTTGATTAATCCAAGTTTTGAAATTCTAAAACACAACTATTTTAAATATATTTTTTAAAACTAAATATCTCATGTTCTTTTTTATTTTTTTTTTCTTGTCTCCATTTTTCTTTATTCTCTCTTTTTTTTTTTTTTTTGTATTAATCTCGAGGTCTTTGTTTTTGATTTTTTTTATTTTTTTCATGTACAAGTAATTATTAAAAAAAATTTTTTTTTTTTTTCAAAATATTATTTCAGTTGGACCAAATAATAATAATAATAATAATAATAATAATAATAATAATAATAATAATAATAATAATAATAAAGCTTCTTTTATCTACCTACCTACCCTCCCTCTAATCCGGGGGAGGAGGGGTTCTGCTTCTGCTTCTGCTTCTTTATTATTGTTAAAACTTTGATTCTTTAAGGTTCTGAGTAGAGTGATATGGCTGAACCCAGGTGGGGTGGTGGTGCTGGTAATGGTGGTGATTTATTAACACCTAATTTGGTGTTTATACATTGAAATGAATTTTTAAACTAAATCCATCATCATCACCCACAAAGAAAATGAAAAATACTTGTCCTTTTGAATCAATCAATGCTTTAATATTATTTTACTCTAGATTTCTAATTCAATCCTTTTTATTCATTTTTTTTAAAAAAAAAAAAAACCTCTTTTGAAAGATATATTTAAACAGGCCTTGAAAAAAAATCATTTAATATACTTATTATTATTATTATTATTATTATTATTATTATTATTATTATTATTATTATTATTATTATTATTATTATTATTATTATTATTATTATTATTATTATTATTATTATTATTATTATTATTATTATTATTATTATTATTATTATTATTATTATTATTATTATTATTATTATTATTATTATTATTATTATTATTATTATTATTATTATTATTATTATTATTATTATTATTATTATTATTATGACACCCCATCCATCCATCACCATCAATATATTTACTACTGCTTCCGCTTCTCCAGATTTTTTTATTTTTTTATTTTTTTTCAGTGCAACATGCTCAAATTTTTTGCTGACTATACTCATCTTAATCTGCTGACTATGTAGCTGACATAATCACTTAAAATTTTTTTTAAACTTTTTTTAAAATAAAAAAAAATTTTTCATCCATTTTTCCCCGTTTCTTATATAATTAAAATAAAATAAAATAAAATAAATTAAATTAAATTATAATATTATCATAATAAATTTACTGTTAAGCAGAGATCAGGGAAGAAGAAGAAAAGACTTTTTAATAATAAGATTTAAAAAAAAAAAAAAACTGAAATTCCTTCTATCTTTCTTTCTTTCTTACTTTATTTATTTCTTTATTAAGCTGTTTCTATTGTTATTAAATAAAACTATAATATAAGACAACTGTATTTTTCCCCGACTTTCGGCGATTCTTTTTTTTTTTCATTCTTCTTCATACAATTATAATTATAAATAAATAAATTAAAATATTTGAATGGTCACCAAAAAATCATTTCTAATGAACACTCTGGCGGTTCAAGCACCCCCCTCCATTAATCTCTAAAAATAAGAAAATAAAGAATGAAAATAAAAAAAAAATAAAAATTTGCTCAACTTTTTTATTTATGTATTTATGTATTTTTTAGAGTAATAACTTTCCCTAAAATAGATTTTGAATCTTATATCGCACTCCGCATTTCACCATCATGATCATCAATAATCTTTTCTCTTTCCTTAAACTTTTTTTTTTTAAAAAAAAACAAAAATCAATAAATTATAGCCGTACAGCCACATTTCTGTGGAGAAAAAAGAAAAAAAATTTTTATTAATAATTATTATAAGAATATTTTTTTTTATTATACAAGCAATATTGATCTCATATCAAATGTTATTTCCAATCTCTTAAAATTCTTCTTTAACATTGAATCATCACATGATCATTTAAATTTTTCATTTTAAAAACAAAAACAAAAATCAAAATCATAATCAATTAATCGATATACAAAATGAAAATGAAGATTTCCCCAAAATCATTACAATTCATAAAATCAATGTTCAAAAATGATAAATATAAACAATCAATCCGTAAAAAAAAAACCAAATATATTTTTTTGAACTCTTTTTTTATTGTTTTCATTACAAATTTTTACTCTTCAAATCTCTAGCACTCCCCAAGCCTAAAATTCAAAACATTTAGACCTTGAAAGCACGAGAGTGGCGGCGGCCACGAGCACGCTCAAACTTGCGGCCCTTGGAAAGAACTCTGGGAGCCTTCTTAGAGTTAGGACCAAAGCCAAAGTGTCTAACAGCCTGTCTGCGAGCTCTGTCACCCTTAACAAGGACAGCGTCCTCACCAGTAGGAGTGCGGCGAGCAAGCTGATCAAGAGTGAGGGCCTCACCGCCAGCCTTAACAATGCGAGCACGGGCAGTGGCTGTGAATCTCAGAGCAGCAACAGTCACCTTGGGGACCTCAAGAAGACGGGGGTCGTCAGTGACAGTGCCAACAACAACCACAATCTTGCCAGCAGCAATAGAACCCTTCTTGAGCTCAGTAGCAAGGTCGGCGGTCGACACAGGGGGGCGGTTCGTCTTGGAGAGGTAAAGAGACTGGAGAACAGTCTTGTTGAGCTCAGAGTCAGTGCGGCGGGCAAGGACGCGGTACAGCTGAACAAGCAGAGCCAACTGGGGGTTGGCAGACTTGGGAGCCTGACGTTGGCTGTTTCTGATGTGCTGCTTCTTAGTGTGATCTATACCCATGGCGAACTATCGGTGTCGGTGGTCGAGATATGGTGGCAAAACGGGGGGAGACGGACTGGTAAAAAGAGAAAGGAAGGAGAGGGAGGATAGGGAAGCCTGCAAAAAAAAAATTTTTTTTTTTTCTTTACTGAGTGTATTACTGTGTAACAACAGTTTTTGGGTTTAACGGTGGGTGGTGTAAAGCTCAAAGTAAATTTGTGTGATATTACTTAAAAATGTTGTAACTGCGGCTCAATTTTTTTTTTTGCAACACCATAGACATGAAAACAACTTGGACTGTCATCTTCTCAATCAAGAAATGAGTTATATTTTGTGTCTGCGTGTATACCTCAGCATTAAGTAGTATTGATCCTGTAAAAGGGCTAAACCCTAAATACATATGACTTAGGACTTTTTATTAAGCTCAAGTCTTTTCTACCGATAAGACTTGGATCTCTTATCTTAACTTTGAAAATAGGTTTCAAAAATATATATATTAGGAAAAACAAAAAAAAAAAATGAGCTTAAAAAAATAATACATCACCACCACCACCACCACCATCTATTTATCTACAATACAATCATAGCATAACAACCAACAATGGCCACTACAATAGCACCCGCATCTAATACTCTCAAAAATTTGTATGAATCAATTTTTTTTTATCAACCATTTATTGGAAAAAGAAACAAAAAAATCAAGTTCTTTTTTTTTTTTTTTTTTTTTTTTTTTATCTAAGATCATCTTTTTCTAACTCAATCAAGTTTTGACATTACAAAAACAAACCCTAGGGGAATCCCACAAGCCCCCTTTGTCGAAAAAGTCGAAAATTTTGTTAAATCATCCGATGACGTTCAGCTCGTTCTCTCAAAGTTCGAGGACATGATTCAGTAGGTACTTGTCGATGAATTTTTATTTATATTTTTATTTTTTGATTTAAAGACAAAAAAAAAGATAAATATCTTGTTTTCTTAATCAGGAAATTGAGATGATGAAAAATAAATAAAGAAAAAGAATTAATATTAATCTCTTCTAACTCGATTTTTTTTTTTTTTTTAGAAAATATAAACATGTGGTATGTTTATCCATAATCACTTAGATACAGCTAGCTATATACCCAATCCACAAAATCTCTAACTTATGACTAGCAAACAAGTACAACCCAACGCGTTGCAAATCTGCAAGTCAAAATCCCTGATATCGAAAAGACCCTTGATATGGTTCGTTTCCTCGAATCGAAAAAGGTAAATAAACACACGTCAATCTCTCAATTCCATTTATTTTATTTATTTATTAATTCATTAATTAATTAATACTCTCTCATAGGATTCAGATAAGGTAATCACCACAAATTACGGTCTCAATGACTCGCTCTACACAAAAGCTGAAATCGCCCCAACAAACGTTGTTTACCTTTGGTTAGGTGCAAACGTTATGCTTGAATATACAATTGACGAAGCTGTTACTCTTCTTAACCAGCGCCTCAATGTTGCCCAAAAAAGTCTCAAGTCATGCGAAGAAGACCTTGAGTTTCTTCGAGAAAATATCACTACTGTGGAAGTCAACATTGCACGCGTATACAATTGGGAAGTCCAAAAACGACGCGAGCAACGTGAAGAGGAGAGTTCAAGATAATTATAAAAAAAATAAAAACAAAATTAGTGAATAATTAAAAAAAAAAAATAGTTATATGCCCATTGTTTTTTTTTTTACCACTTCCCCACATTTTAAACTCCAAAATAAAAAAAAATTAAAAACACACAATCATATTATTATTTACAATTCTTTAAATACCCTTTAAAAAAAGCTCTGCTTTTTATAATTTAATTATTCATTATTTATTTTGTTTTGCGAGAATCAGATGCAACGTTCAACAGAAGTGAGTCATTGTCCAACAACAGTCTGTTGCCAGACTTGCTAAGGGTCTCTGCAATCTCACGCGCAGTATCAATACGCTTGAGCTCAACATAGTCCTTGGACTTCTTGATGGCTTCACCAATAAGTTCTGCAGATCGAGCCTCACCCTGGGCCTTAACAATGGTACCCTGCTTCTCCTGGCGCGCACGGTCGACAATAAAGGCAGCACGCTGGGCCTCCTGCTGGGCAATCTGCTTGGCCTCGACGGCTTGAGTGAATTCCGGCGAGAAGGTCATGTAAGTAAGTGAAACGTCATCTAGCTCAATGTTAAACTTGGCTGCGCGCTTAACAAGGCTCTCACGAACCATACGTGACACACGTTCACGTTGGGTGATAAGTTGGGAGGCATTGAACTGGGCAACAACGGCCTTAAGAACCTCATTGACAATGGACGGCAGCACACGCTCGTCGTAATCGGTGCCGAGAGTACGGTAGATGGTAGGCAGAGAAGCAACGTTGGGGCGCGAAAGAACACGACATGTAATGTTTACCATTTGCAAGTCCTTGGTACCGGTCAGCGAGGCCACGTTGCGGGGCTTGGCTCGGACATCGTAGATGATAGGGGTTTGGAACCATGGAATGGCAATGTGGGTTCCTTCATTGTAGATTGTTGGCTGGATACCGCCAATGCGGTTATACAAAATAGCACGGTGACCACCGTCAACTATAGAAGAGACAAGTTAGTTAGTTTATTTCTTTCTTTCTTTATTATATTCAATTTCAATTTGATTGATTTGATTTGATTTGATTTAATTAATATCAATTCAATTCAATTCAATTCAATTCAATTCAATTCCAACTTACCGTTGTAAAGGGAAGATGTAAGAACAACACCGCCAACACCAAGAGCAATGAGACCTCCAAGACCCGCAAAAAGGCCCTTAGGAGAAGGTCCGCTAGCACCTGTGCGCTGGGATTGCTGTCTAACAGCTCTGACAAATTGGTTCCACTGGTTCTGGGACATGGTTTGGTGGAGGAGGTATTGGAGGGTTTTAATTGAGGGGTTTAATGGATGGATGGATGATGGTGGTGGTGGTGGTGGTAGTGATAAATTGTTTTTTTTTTATTTTTAAAATTTGGTGGCGACGATTTAAATTTTTCTGGTGGTGGGTTCACACTGTAATTAATTTTTTTTTTTCTCTCTGTTAATTCCACGTCTTTTCTATGGGTTGCGGGTTTGACGAGCAAATAGGAGGCCCCACCTAACGTCACCAGGGCACGTTTGGCTTATTTGTCGGGGTTCAAATCCATGTGTGGAATCCCCGAAGCTGGGAACTCCCCAAAAAAAAAAAAAAAAAAAAAAAAAAACTTAGATCACATGATTAAATAACCAAAGCCGTACAATGAACCGGGTACGGACCACTATATATATATATATATTTTTTATTTGAAGCATACCTTTGATGCAACACTCGTAATATTTTATGCTTAGTCATAATGTCACGGGAAATTTTAATGTGTGTGTGACTACCATTTCTATAATAGGAAATTCCCAGCCTTACCTTTTACTCTTTTTCTCTTTTTCTTCCTCAAAGACTTTTAATTTTTTTTTGCAGTGCCACCAAAATAACTAAAAAAATTTAAGGTGAAAAATTTTTCAGAGACGCACACATAGCTCAACACCAGCCGTTTTGAATAGAGAAGTCCCGTGACCACTAGCTTTTTGAGATGAATATATAGAGTGGTGGTGAAATAAAAAAAAAGCCTTTACATATATAAAAACCTTGCATTACAACAATGTATTACACTAAAATCCAGCCCTAACCACCACTCACAATCTTTGCACCCACTCTCTCTTTCTTTCTCTTTCCTCCCCCTTCTCCCCTTTTTTTCCCCTCTCTTTTCGAAAGTTGTGCCCTATACACCCACGACTATATACACATATTCGACATATATAATCGATCGACAAGATGCCCGGTGTCAACGTTAGGTGTGTATATCTTTGATACGGTTTTTTTTTTTATATGGTCAAACAGTTTTCACCTAGCCAGAGATTAGTAGAAGAGAATAAGAAAATACCCTTTGGAAGAATAGACGAATGATGGATAGCAAGATGAGGAAAAATTTTCACAATGATATATTGGATAAAACAAGAACCTATAATATACCCTTCTTTTTTTAAAATAAAAACTACTAAACGAATCTCTGACGGAAACTTTTAATGTTTATACGTTAAAAATAAATGTTTGTACTAACACAATTTTAGAGACGTTCCTGCTCAGCAGTTTATTGATGCTTATGCCACTTTCCTTCAACGTCAGGGCAGACTTGAGATTCCCTCTTACGTCGAAGTTGTGAAGACTGGTTCTGGTAAGGAGCTCCCTCCCCAGGACGCTGAAGGTTGGTTCTACAAGAGAACTGCTTCTATTGCCAGACACGTCTACCTCCACAAGGACATTGGTGTCGGTGCTTTCAGAAAGAAGTTCGGTGCTTCTGTCAGCCGTGGCAACAAGCCCTCCCACCACAGAGATGCTTCTGCCTCCATCAACAGAAAGGCTCTTCAGGGTCTTGAGAAGCTCGGCGTTGTGGAGCTTGGCACTGCTGGTGGCAGAAGAATCACTGAGAATGGCCAGCGTGATTTGGACCGCATTGCTGTCGAGCTCTACGCTGAGCTTAACCCCGAGGAGGACGAGTAAATTTAATGTTTTTCTTGTATTAAAAATAAAAAAATGAAGAAAAAGGAATAAATGATGGTGCACTATTTAAAAAAACACATGACATATCTATGATGATTCTAGGCTAGCTTTTCTTTTCTTTTTTTAGTACTTTGATGATTATTAGTAGCATCATCTTGTTTATGGTGATAGACAGGTTCAGATTCTTGTAGAGAAGTTGATTTGGAATCTACTACTACTGTTTGTTTAGCTGAAATTGCTACTGAATCCAGAGTGAAAGGTTTTCTAGCTAATCGAGCGAGTGGCCTGTAAAAAAAAAATTAGTTTTTTTGGTTAGAGCAGCTATTTACGTAGACTATTATTATTATTATTATTTGTACACATTCTACATTCCATTGCTTACCTTTGTAGAAACCTGTTGCGGTGGACTTCTAACTTTTGAGTGCACGGCGATAGGAGGTTGTCTGTAGGTGATTCAACCGAGAGAAGAGGTTTTTTAGGAAGTTGAGATTGAGGTTGAGATTGAGGTTGAGATTGAGGTTCGTTGAGCATGACGACGTCAATTGAAGATTGTTGTTGTTGTTTGTATTGATCTGACATCTTTTTTTATTATTTAAAAAGTTTTATAAACTTTGAAGAATAAAAAGAAAGTTTCATTTTAAAAGGATCTTTTTTTTTTATACATATATATATATATATATATATATATTCAACTTCAATTTCAATATCAATATCATCAATAACAACTACAACAACAACAAATACAAAGTTGTTATTTTTTATAGTTACCAATAATAACATAATAGTTACTATTAATAACTGATAAATAATTTACAATATAATTACCCGGTACCTTTACACGTGGTGTACGGCTAACAATTTCACTGAATATTTCTTTCATTTCATTGTTTGTAATGTCACAGAAATGTCTCTCCACACAAAATTTCCCACCAACCGCCCTGCCCTGTCCTTCCACATATACAAAGCCTGCAAGTCTACCAGCCTGAAAGTCTACCAGCCTACCAGCCTGCCAGCCTGCCAGCCTGCCTGCCATTCCCTCCCTCCCCCCCTTTTTTAAAAAAATTCCGCTCGCTGCGTTGCGTTGCATTGCGTCGCCTCCTTTTTCTCTCTCTCTTTTTCCATTTTAAAATCACCACATTCATAATAATAATAATAATAATAATAACAACAACAACAACAACCACATTTTGCTTCCTTTAAAAAAATCTTCCCCTTCTTTTCTTGACCACATTAGCAAATATCAAAAAAAAAAAAAAAACAACATTCGCCAATCTCTTCATCAAAATAGCTTTCAAATCTTAATATATTCCTAATATTTCTAACATCTCAATTCTCTTCACCACCACCTCCATCTATCGCTATGGATAAGTTCTTCAATTCGGTGCAATCATTCTTCCAATCAGTCACTGCTACCGACAGATACGCCGGAACAGAGTCTTCGTCAGGCAGAAGAACCACCTCAGGTGGCTTTGGCCCCTCAGCTCCTCTCACAAATGCAATGGGCGGACCAGCAGGTGACGACTCTGTCACTGCTTCACCATCTCTCTATAACCCTCCCTCAGGGTCTTTTCACAATGGAAATAACCCTTACTCTTCCAATCCAGGATCTCGTACTGGCTCATTTACAAACCTCGCAGGAACTGCTGCTGGATCATCTACATCTCTCAATAGACTCCCCTACACTCCAGGTATGCGCTCCCAATCAACAAGCTCAAGCGGTGGTGGTAGTGGCAGCGGCGGTATCTCGGGTGTCAACGGAATCCCGCTCCAAGAATACTCAGATGGCCTCCCCCCACCACCTCCTCCCTCGCTTTCTTGGAAACGCATTGACCGCTGGTTCGAGCAAAACTATGAAGAGCTAGGCGATGTTTTGGAGGAAAACTGCTCCAACAGAGACCTTAATGAATTTGAAGCTGACATTGGCTGCACCTTACCAGAAGATGTCCGTGATTCTTTTCTTGTACATGATGGACAAGAGCGCGGTGGTAGACCCACTGGCGCTGTTTTCAATCTCATTCTTCTGGATCTTGAGGCCGTGTCTCTGGAATGGGAAAACTGGAAAAAGGCTGCCCAACGTGTCGAAAACATGACTCGTGCTGCCCACGCAAACAAGTTGAATCAGCACCACTATAGTAACCAAGCCTCTACTTCAGCGGCTGGAGCTGCTGGCCCATCAAAGAGACCAGGTGCCTTTTCAAGCGCTGGAAACCTCTCGTGGCTCGACCATCAAGCCTCTTTCCCTGAAGGTGCTGTTCAACCCGTTTATGCTCATCCAGGTTGGATTCCTCTCGTTACTGACTATCTTGGAAACAACATTGCTGTGGATCTGGCTCCTGGCCCCAAGGGCAAATGGGGTCAAGTCATTTTGTTTGGCCGTGAGTACGATACCAAATATGTCATTGCTCCCTCTTGGGCCAATTTCCTCATGACGTTTGCCGATGACTTGGAAAATGGCCACCACATCATCAGCGATTTGACTGAAGATGGTGAGCTCTCGTACTGCTCTCAAAAGGGTATCCCAATCCCATATATGGATGTCTTAAAGTCCCGCGCTGAGCGCTCTTACAGACAGCTGATGCGCCAGCAAAGACAACAAGACTCTGCAAACCCAAACCACCCTTACGGTATTTATAGACAATCCTCTAATGGCTCGTCTCCACGCAACTCTATTGGCTCAGCCTCTGGTGCTGCTGGTGCTGCCGCCGCCGCTTCCTCTTCCACCCCAGCTGGCCGCAATGTCTCGGGATCTTACCGTGGTCCTTCTTCCAGACCCGCCCGCATTTCCACAGACGCTAAGCTAATATCCCCAATGAACTCAAGCTCCAACCTTGCGCTAGCGTCACCCTCATCTTCAGGCATGCCTTCCACAGGTCTAACAAAGTCTCCACTGCCAGCCGTCACATTGAACTCTATAGACGCTGTGACCAATACCTCTGCATCATTAACATCCCCACCATCGTCAACCACTACAACAACCATCCTTACACCAAGTAACTTTAACAAAACTGACATCACAAGCCCCACAGAGACCATTTTAGAAGAGCCAGAACCAACAAGCTCCACTCCACCTTCGCCCATTAAGCCAGAGTCTAAATCTGTTTCTACTAAAGAGGAAGAAAAGAAGGAGGAAAAGAAAGAGGAAAAGAAGGAGGAACCTGTTAAGGAAGAAAAATCAGATGCGGCTACTACTGCTGAAAATACCCCTAATGCCCCCGCAAAATCAAGCGAAAAGGAAACTGATGAAAAGGAAGATGCTGATTCTACCAAACCTTCAACCACACCTGTCACACCAAAACCTATCACCACCACCAGCGAAGAAAGCAGCAGCACACCCAGTGAAACCAGTGAAACCAGTGATTCTAGCAAAGACTCGAAACAAACATCAACAGCCACAACTCATGATGAGACTGAGTCTGAGGATGAGGTTGATTTGCTTAAAGACGAGCTGACGGATGTTGCTATTTGACGAGGGGATTAATACTACTATACTACAAAAAAAAAAATAATAAAAAAGTAATTATAAATAATGAAAAATAAAATAAAAAAAAGAGATTTTTAATTTACAGTAAATGCTCTATAATTATACAGTTTTCACCACATGAAGTGTTGAAGCATGCCAGGTTCGGATGCCCAAGTAAATGGATAGCACAGAAAAACAATAAACGTGATGACGTTGATGTATCCGTTATACATGAACTCAATATCTTGGAATGCCACCCGGTCCAGCAATGTTTGCTCTTCATCAGTTGGGGGTTGGTTTTTTTTTTCAGACTCCTGAGTCTGAGTCTGAGTCTGGAGTAACGGATCCAAGACTGGAGCAAAGTGGCAGGCGCGCCACACGACTAGTGGAACAATGTAGTAGCGCGGCTCTAACAATGGGCTTGGAATGAGAGTTGCCGCAGTGGCTGCCATAAACGCAAGCACAGAAAATACCGAGGAAGAGGAAGAAGAGGAGGAGGAGCAAGAGATCTTGCTCTTCTTGTTGGTGAAAAATGGAAGAACCAACGGGACTGCCAAAATGACAAATCCGGCAGTAAAAACAGGTGCACGAATAAGTGCAGCACTCAAACTCACTCGGCACGGGGCCAACACGCGGCGCCAAAGATAAAACGTATAGTGCCGGTTGTCTGCCAGTGTGAATGGGTGTGGGTGTAGGGGCTCGGCAAACGCAAAAGTGTTCAGAGACCATGCCACAAGAACAGAAATGATCACAAACACGGCACCAGCAACTACTGCAGACTTGGCGCGTAGGGGGAGTTGGCCTGTGCGGGCAATACTAACGACACCATAAAAGACGAGCGGTGGGCCAAAGAAAAAGGCGGCATGGAGTGCCAGGTAAAAGATCTGACCAAGATTGGCAGAGACTTGATGATGGGCTTGGTCGCCGAGAGTAATGGCTCCATTGTTCCAAACCAAAAATGCAGCAAAGGCGGCAGCCACGGCGCCGTATCCGAGCGTGATTGCACGCGAAATAGGTGAGTGCCAATCCAAAGCTGTTGCAACAATGCGGCTGGCGCGTGTGACCAACGTTGGAGACGGGTCTTTGGCAGATTGTGGTGGTGCGAGTTTGTTTGCTTGGATCTCAAGAAGCGTCAGCGCAACGTAACCTGCCCATACAATGTTGGTTTGGCGGAACGTAAGTGAGAGCAGAGCCAAGATTGAAGATGCAAAGAGCAACCGGACCTGTGACGCGACCACGGGCCCAGCCAAGGTGCGTTTGGTTGGGTCCCTGGCCAGTGCGGATTGGCCAACAGCTAGCGCAGCAAGCACCAGAATAGCAGACCACACGTCTGTGTAATACAAAAAGGCAAAGAAGTAGATGAGTGGGAAGGTAATGATCGACGCGTAGGTTGGTTCTTCTACAACAGTATGTTGTTTCTTCTGGACTCCTCGCAAAGTTGTCTGCGCGGAATACAATGAGTTCAAAACAACGGGCAGGACAAATAGAACTCCCACAAGATTAAGCGAACGTAAGACCCACACGTCGCCAATTTCTAGCGCAGCAATGGCCCCGGCCATACGACCAAAACTCCCAGCAGCTGCTACGGCGCCACTATCAAACACACGGAACAATGCGATGACCGGGCGCACGATCCCATACGCGTATAAAGTGGCAAGCCAGTAAAGCCCAGGCGGGGTGGTGATCATGGGGTCCCATTGGGTAAAGTCGAGTGTAGCAATGTATCGCTGGGTTAGTGGAGCATGGAAAACTTCGTCGAGATATGGGGTCCGCAGGTTTTGGCACACGGCCGCAAAGATTGGAATCGAAATGGCGACGGTTGTTCCATAGATTAGCGGAGCCGCAAAAAGAGGCATTGTGTGGGTTGTTTGATTGATAGATGTTGTTGGTGGTGATTTTTTTTTATAACTGGGGCATATAAAAATCAAAAAAAAAAAAAAAAAAAAAAAAAAAAAAAAAAACTTATTAAAGAACCGTTTAAACCCAACAACATTTTCCCTCCCTTTTGTTTAATTGCACAAAACAATATCACCACAACCATGCGCTTCTTGCTGGTCTTGCTAGCGCTCCTTGTTGCTAAAACATTGGCCTTTAATCTAGTCCGGCGAGATGACAACGATGGATACAACTACCAAAACACCATCTGTGAGACTCTGACCCAAGAGCAGTGTAAGAACGTCACCTCACTGACCTCCATCCAGTCCATTTCGCAACGTGATGCCCAACTCAATATCTCCATCACGGGTCTTTTGTACATGGCGTTTGATCTTAATTCCGCATACTTTGACTCAAAGGGATATACCCAAGATACCATTCAAGATGTCCCGCAGATTCTATTTCTGGGATTCACTTCGCTTGACCTTGATCTTTATTGGAACGAGCGCTTGGCCCGATGGCAGCTTTGCCCCTTTGACATCTCTCAAGATAACCTTACACAAAACTCAGATGGCACCGTATCACAGCAAAACTTGACCATCCGCTGTTCTGCAGAATACATATCTCCAGATGATCTTTTGGAACAATATGACAGGTTTCTAAAGTCTACAAATAACGACTTAACAACGTCCTTTTTACGGCTCCATTTGCGGCTTCATTCACTCGACCAAACAACTTCTTCAACTAAATTCAAAAGTCCTTCAAAGTCTCAACATCTGGCGCACATAATATCCAACCACTTTACCAAAACAGAACTTTACACTCTCAGTGATCTCGAATCAAACCGTAAATCTTCCTTGACTTATGGTCTTTACGGTATCAAACCAGACTCAGAATATGGGTTCCCTAAAGTCTTTCAATTTCTACTGGTTCAAGGACGCAGAATCATTGTTTCCTTCACAAACATGGATATTTCTTCAGATTCAACCTATGACGATAAAACACTGACAACAGACTCAGATACTCTTTTCAATACGACATATGTTTCTCCTCGAAATGTCTCTGGATTCTCAAACATGCCCTATTCCATGTACTTGAGCGATTACATGGTCACAGCCATTCTATCCATGGACTATTTCCCTCCAACAGACTGCTACAATACAGTCTCATGGGAAGACTTTCGCAACGACATGATGTACTACACAGGTAACATGACGCGCATTGTCGAGTCTCAGCTTTCCATAGAAAACAATACCTTTCGTGTTGAAGTTGTCGATAGCGAGGAGCACCCCTTTAATCAGACCACAGTGGCCCAGTACATTTCTTGTGGCTTTGTGCCAAAGTTTACTGCACCCATTGCCAACCTTAGCAGTCTTGTGTCCATCGTCAATGCTGCTATTTGGTCCTGGAGACCTAACCAGCCAAACGTTCCTTCATGGGTCCCCTCGGCCGATGGCTTGGGCTTGGGGAGCTATGGAACATATACACAGCTTGTCGAACGTGTTGAGTACCAGCGAGCTCATAACCTTTCGCCTTTATCTTCTGGATACGTTGATGTCAACAAGACTACAGCCTGGCGATGTGCTGTTCTTGATGAAACAGGCTGGCGCAATGCAAACTGTTTTGATCATTACCCCGTTCTCTGTGGTGCCGAAATCGCCCAACCCCAAATGTTTACCCAAAACAACTTAGAGAATGAAGAGGAAGTTGAATCTCTCAGCACTTCTGAACTCACAGGCTTAGTTTATACTTGGTCTTTTGGTGAAAATACATCCTATTTTAACGCCGTAAACGCGTGCCCCTATTCAAACCATTCCTTTACTTTGCCACACTCAAACCTTCAAGATACCTCAGTACGCCTCGCGCTCGCACAAAATGGAACAATCCCATTCCCAATTTGGATTGATTTTAATTCAATCAATGCAAAGGATTGCTGGGTCTCAGGCGGCCCTCTGGCAACATGCCCTTATACCCCAAACACATGGACTCGCAGCCAAGTCGTTCTTATTTCTGTCGTATCCATGGTCATTGCACTCATCTTGATTGCCGTTTATCTCTTGTCAAAGGATAAAACCCCCGTGCGCCATTCTGAGGGAAAGTTTAAAAAAATCATTGTCAAGTTCAACCAAAACCAGTATCACGGTGTGCCTTCATGATGTGCTTTTTTATTTTATTTTTATTTTTATTTTATTTTTATTTTATTATTATCTGCCTACAACTACACTGCTTTATTTTTACTTACTTATTTATTTATTATCGAATAATTTCATTCACCTTTTCGATCCCTTCCCGAAACTCAATCAAATCACTCTCCAAAACTCGACTGTTGGGATGGTACACCGACTGCCACATCGTCATGGGCACCCGAGGGCCTTCTCCATTCCACAATTTAAAAAACCTCACAGTCTCGTCATTTGTCGCAACACATATGCAAGTACCATCCGGCGACATAGTTGCAGACAAAACACGCAACCCCGATGGTGTAGGGACTTGCATCAACGGTCGCGAGGCAGGAGGCCTTCGGGCCCGGTGGCTTGCACGTGGATGTCGCAACAGCTGCTGGAGCTGATACTGCTGTGCATGACTTTGCAACAACTGCAACAATCCACTAGCCCCGCTGGCCCCACCCCCACCACTTCCTCCAGCGGCAGCAGCGGCAGCCGCTGGTGCGTGTCGTGGTCTGCGATGCAAAGGTGTCAACGATAAGAACGGTGATGGAGCAGCACCCATTTGAGACCGTCCTCGAAGTCTACGCATTCGGGGAATCCGACCCATATCACCAAACCCATCACGCAACCGTTCCGATCTCGACACTCTTCCTGCCATCAAAGGTGCGGATTCTACCAAAGTATTTGTGGTTGTTATTGTTGTTTCGGAATCTCGAGTTCCTGCTGTCGCCAAGTCGGGCGTGCCGGTATTTCTTCCAGGTATTTCAGTTGATAGTCGCTCTGAAGCCATGCCTGTGGGGATTCTTCCAGTCACACTATCAGAAACACCGAAGTCCATAGGTACGGCTCCCAACGCATACTGCGGGAACGCATACACAGCAAGCAAAATCGGGTTCTCGTTATCGTGAAACCCAAACGTAGCCACAAGCTGGCGTTTATGTCGAGACCAAATCACCGATGTGATTTGGCCTTTAGTTTCAATTTTTTTCAACAGCGTGCCTGTTCTTGTGTGCCAGAATCTAGAAAAAAAAGATAAAATTAGTTAGAAGTCAAAGTCATGAAAAAATAATAATAATAATAGTAATAAACTTATCAAACCTAAGAGCACGGTCTTGAGACCCGGCACCAGTGGCCAAAAGATATGGTGCCCAGGGACAGTATTCCATTGCTTTAATAGCTGCCCTGTGTGCCAGCTTATGGACTAGAGTAGGCCTACCCCAATCCTTTACATCCCAAATCGTCACCAAGTTGTCATTTCCCCCAACTGCAACTTGTTTCTGGTCCAAACTAAAAGCAATTGCTGAAAAAAAAGTTAATAAAATAATCAAAATTGGAAATCATCTTTCCTATCTTGTGAAGTGGTACCGCAAATTTGTTGACTGTGTCCCTTGAGAACCTCACCCACAGTAATATCCACTTTGGGCCTCCCATTTTCTTGAAATCGCCATTCTAAATGTAACCGAGTCACAGCTCCTCGATCATCTCCAATCAAAATATAACGAGCACGTAGCATTTGTTGGTCTTGACCTGGACTTGTTTCGTTAGATGCTGGGTCAGATGTCATTGAACTAGACTCCAAAGATACAGGCATATCTGGGGACTGTCCAAATAAATCATCCGAAGAGTTTCTGTGATATTGCTGCTGTTCCTCATTCAACAACGGGAACCAGCATAAAAAGCTAACAGGAGCCGATGCCAATGTATAAGCACCCAAGACACTTTCCGTTCCCACATTATACAACACTAGAGTTCCATCCTTGTACCCGATTGCAAGTACATTTTGTGGTGGCTCAAATCCTTGAGGTACAACAACGTTTGGGATAGCAAACATCCCTACTGGGGCAAAAACAACGCTTGTCACGTCTCCGTATCCCGTGGGAGTCTGTAAAAGAGTCGCACCATTACCTTCACTCCACACATATACTTCGTCGAGTAACCCAACAGCTACTTGACCTGTTACTCCAGACCATGTCACTAGGTTTGAGTAAAAATCGTTTCGAAGCCCAGGGGCATCAAGTATGCGGTACGGAATGTGGTTGTATACTCGTCCGGATGTGTTGGATGTGTTACTGGTAGTTATAGCCGCACCTCCATAATCTCGAGGAACCACAGTGTTTCTCAAACCGTGCGCCCTCGCACCAGCACCTGAGTTCGCTTGAGAAGGTGGCAGGACGATTCCGGCACCGGTTCCATGTGTAAAGTCATCACCATCATAAAAATAATAGTAATTGTCTTCGTCGTCTTCCTCAATTCCTTGGTCTCCCAAATTAACTGGCACAGATTCAAAAGTGTCAAAGTACTCATCATCATATACGCCCCAAACACTTGAAAATGTGTCACCTGTAGACGGATGCTGAAACTGAGAGGATTGCAAAAGTCTAGCTACTGGTCCGCTCATTTCCAAATACCTCAAAGAAGCCACTGAAGAGGGTTTGTGATCCGCACCTGATGGGGTATAGCTATAAAAGTACGACGAAGATGTAGATGAGGCTGCAGAATCTGGAGCAGGACTAAAAATGTTATTAGGACTCAATGAAGCGGAAGTGACAGCAGCTGACGAAACAGAAGATTGTGAAAACGAGCCGTTTTGGAAATGGCTTCTTTGAGGTGATTGGTAGGAAAATACCTTTGAGGGGTTTTGAAATCCCAAAGCTTTGGCAATCTTATGGCCATGTCTGTGATGACCAATTTTTTTTGAAATATCAGATGGAGGCACGGCAACTGAAGCTTGGGGGACTGGTGTTTGCATCGAATCTTGGGGTATCCCAGGAACTCCAGTTAAAGTGGGTACATGGGTATCAAAAGTGTCTTCTTCAAATTCTGCATCATTAACATTGTTGCTGTTATTATTATTGTTGTTATTACTACTACTGTCTGAAGATAAATCAAGCAAGTTAAAAACATTATCTAGCGGAAGCACTAGAGACTGTGGTGGTGGTCCCAATGGCCCCAAAAGTGACACCAAGCTCCCGTCAATTCTCTGATTTCGGCGCACGTCAGGTACATTCTGTTCCACATCGGCCATTGTGTGGAGTAAGTGACCCAAACGCGGTAGCTGCGGCGCAGGAGCTTGAGCCGCAGCATTGATAGCAGCATTTGCTGTCGAGCCGTTTCTGAAAACATTTTTTTTCTTGTCTCCAGAAGAAGGAGGCACAAGTTTTTTGGAAGAAAGAGGCGGGGTGATGAGAAAATAAGGAGTCAATGGCGATGTCGTGGGCATAAACCTGTCGCAGTAGCGAGGCTTTTTGCGCCGAGGGGGTTGAAAAGAAGGGGACAGGGAGGAAGATGCCATGGTAATTCAATGTTAGAAATGTGAAAAAAAATAACCTATTCAATATATATGATATATCTATTTTTGCAAGAGAAATGAAAAAAAAATTAAAGATTAAAGATTGCAAGGGGAAATCCAGAATGTTGATGGCCGTTTAGATGGTTGGATGGTTGGATGGTTGGTGAGAATTCAAATGGGCGCTGACCAAAAAAATGAAATGTCAAGGAAGGTTTGTTGCATAAAAAAAATTACATAAACACTTAAGTAATTGGGTTGTTGGAGCGACTAAACACACGTGACTTTAAAAGTAAACAAACAAATAAACAAAAAAAATAAACAAACAAACAAAAACTACTGCACAGTAACAATAACAACAAATATCCACCAACACATACAAAAAAAAAAATAAAAAATCTGTCAAAACCTTCAATTTCCCTTTTTTTTTTTTTTTTTTTTTTTTTTTCTCTTTCTTCCCCTTTTTTCATTTCATTTTAATTTAATAGATTCAATTATTTTCTTGTTGAAAATCTCTATCAACATTTTTTTTCTTTTAGATCTCCAAATTTGCCTAAGTCTTCTCCACCATGGCAATGCCTCGCCAAACCTATGGTGGCTCTTCGTCAGCCTCCTCGTCAATCTTTAGCTCATCCTGGCTGGAGAATCAACTTATGAACTCAACCGCTTTGCTAATCGATGAAGTTGAAGACATGGCCTATCAAACCAGACGTGAGCTTGAATGGTTAAATAGCACAATGAACCATTACTTAGACCCAAGCAATACGTGAGTAAATAACTCCTTTTATATGATGAATTGTTTCTAACTTTTTGAAAAGCGAAATGACGGAAATGCTTCAATCTCCTAGAAAGAATCGTGGGACACAATCTAATAAAACTCACTCTTTAAAGAAAGAAAACATTGACGTAAGTTTAATTGTGAGAGCCTTTTTTTTTTGTTCTCAAATTTTTAACACATTCCAGCCATTTTACCAACAATTGCCCATATCCCCTTCTCCTAAGAAGCCTTTTGCAATTGCTACAAAAAACACTCCCAAAATGGCTGCTCATTCGCCATTGTCAAATGTGCATCAGATATCCCCAAGTCCAGCACGCCCAACTGCTGCTCCTTTGCGAACAACTGTATCATCTAAACCAGCCTCTACGACTCCCCTCACGTCACCTTCAAAAGCTGAAACTCTTTTGAAATCTCCTTCTCACCATACTACTATACACTCTCGCCTAGCTGAACTGGCAATTCCCAAAATTCCTGTCCCATCATCTCCAGCATCTAATTCCTCCTCGCATTTTATTTCAAGTTCTAAAAACTCAAAAAGCCCAACACACTCGTTACCTGCACGTGTAATTGGTTCGACTTCCAAATCGACTTCCCCGTTTCCATCACCCTCCTCTCAAAAAAAAGATGATACCCTTATATCTAGCCCAACCGCTATTATCAACTCTCCACTACCTACAGAAGAATCTAAAAATCAGGAAAAAGTATTAGCAGTGCCATCTGTGCAAACTGTCTCACCACTTCATGCCCCAATTTTGGAGTCACCTAAACATCATATTCCTGCTTCTCCTAGTCCTCTTAAACAAGCGTTTTCTGAAATTTCGGACCATGAAACCTCTGACAATATGGTATCAGAAAACTTTTCTTCCAGTAGCATTGATAATTCTGAGGAAAGTGAAAATAACCAAAAGGAAAAAGATGTTAAGGTTAATGAGGACAAGAAAACTGAAACTGAAAGCGACAATATACAAAGCGATAAAGATTCTCATACTGCATCTACTTTTAGTGAAGGAAGTAGCCATCGTGATTCCATCAAAATACCATTGAATGACACTGTTGAGCCTAAACCAGCTCAAGAGCAAGAGCAAGAGCAAGAGCAAGAGCAAGAGCAAGAGCAAGAGCAAGAGCAAGAGCAAGAGCAAGAGCAAGAGCAAGAGCAAGAGCAAGATGAAGATGAAGATGAAGATGAAGATTCTTCTTCAGAAACTCCATACAAATTTGCCAAACTTCCTGCACGCGAGCCCTATACTAAAAAGTCTTTTGGCAAGACACCTTCTAGAGAAAGATCTTGGATTGACCGCAAGTCTGGAATTTCTGCTCTAGCATCTTTGTCTTCCGCACCATCGGCCAATAGCACGCCTGGTAAGGATACTTCAGAGCTTCCTGAACCAAAAGCTCCACCACCAACTATTGCAAGTGCTTCTACAACAATCACAGCAACAACTGCCAAGTTCGACCCTACCCCTGCTACTGCAGCTGAAACTTTAATGGCACCGATTTTGGATCCCCAAGCTTCCTTTTCCCATCTTTACCCTGACTTGAACAAAAGCTTTCAACTTGATGGAGATGATCTTAGACTTTCTCTACCTCCAGCTGCAAATAGTTCTCCAAGAGTTTCAAACGAAAACATGGTTCATAAGAGTATCCTGGATATGGATATTGAAATGCCTGATCTTGATGATGATTCTATCATCAGTCATAAGGGCGAATCTGAGGTATCTACCACTACAAAAAGTCCATTTGCAGCTGCCGTTGAAAATGATTCTCGTAAAAAGTTTTCAGTTACGGATTTTGAAATGGAGGATGATCACAAAACTGAAAACATGAAAACTGCACCTACATCAGCAGCAACTAGCACTGTGACATCTCCAATCAAGTCTTCAAAGCCTGATAGCGTCAACTCTAGTCCCAAGCCTTTTGTCAGCGCTGCTGGAACCAATGCTTCTTTATTGTCTGCTACTATGGGTGCATTCAAGAGGGCCAAAAAACTATTGTTTGAACACTCGGCTGACAAAGACCTTTCCACCTCTAACAAAATTCCCTTGGAACAGCAGCTTCGTGCTCTCAAGTCGTCAGAAGCATCTAGAATCCCTAGATCACCATCTCGCACGTCGCCAATAAGATCACCATTTAAAAGCTCCACATCACTTGCTTCCCCTTTGAGAGCCCCGTCTAGACTATCACCTACAACTAGAATTCAACAAGAACAGGCTGGAACTAGTTCCAAATCCTTTAATTTGAATCCCGCACTTAACTCTCCCACCGATGGAGCATCAGGCTTGGCAGCTCCTAAATTGGGAATTCATAGTATGGCATCTAAGTCCCAGCCTAACCTACCCTCAAGAAATATATACCCAGAAGTTCCGAAGCTCTTTCCTGCTGCAAAAACTATGACATCAGCTACTCAGCCTCTTCACTTTGAGCCAATTAATCGCAAATCGTCTCCAGATTTGGATGCAGCTTCAATGAATGCAAATTTTGGATCGCCTTTGACTTCACCCCACAAGCCTACAAATGAGCTGGCTCATAAAGCCCATCCATCTGTTATTCACCAAAGCACTAGAAACATTAGAGAACCTGCTTCTGCACGGGCTTCTTTGACTTTTGCCGATAAGCCGGAATCAAGAGCACTTCATTCTACTACCAAACTCACTTCAAAAACGATATTGCCTAAACAACAATTGCGACGACAAAATTCAACTTCAAGCACGACTGGAAAAACTCACAAGCCAAATCCGGTGATACCTACACCTTCGGGTCCTTTAAAGTCATATTCTTCCAAATCTGAGTTGAAAAAAAAGACTGAATCTTCCAACAGTAGAATCTCATTGTTGTCTTCTAGTTCTGTTACCGGTACCCATAACAGTAAACCACTGAATTTGACTTCCATATCTCTCAACAAACCTGCCAAAACAAACAACTCTACAGACTCTTTTGCTCGCAAGTTTAAAACATCGGTTGCATCAAAACCAAAGGAAGATATCCAAAATGTTGCCCCAGTTTCAACGTCTGGGTCTCAACAGCAGTCTCAGGCACAAAACGCTTATGCTAGTAGACCGGCTCCTCAGCCAGCGAAAAAGCGTACTTCAGTGGATGCATTTGGCTCGCCACTTGACCAACGCAAATCAATCTCCAAGCACCAGCGAATGTCTAACCTTGGCGAACCGCAACGTGTAACACAACAACAACAGCAAGAACAAGCTAAGAAATCGTCTTATACCCCCTTATCGGCTTCTACAAAGTCTACTCTTTTGAAGAATACAGCTGCTTCGTTGCACCACCAAACTGCTAAATCAACTTATGGGGAAGGCGTCAAATTTTCAAATGAAAAGCATAAGTTTACCACACCAGGTTCCACTTACCGCAACAATACCAGTACCACGACACCAAAGTACAAGTCTACATTAACTTCTACTTCATCCAAGTCAGGTACTGCAAATGCACTTTTGACACCTGCAAACCAACTTTCTGGCAATCAAGCCAGTAAGAAAATGCCTCCTCCTCGGCCTTCTTCATCCACTAAGCCTACGCCTAAACAGCCACAGACTATTCTTCCTGAAATCTATTCTGAATCTGAGGATGATGAAGAGGGTTCTATATTAATGGATTGGGCCAATTCCCCAGAGCTACATTCCCTACTTCTTCGACAACAGAGTGTGGATCCAGATACTATCTTTGGTCCGATTGCTCCATTGAAATTGGATGAAGTCTTCCGATCTGTGAAAAACTATAAGCCTACACCGAGAGTGAGACCACGCAGCAGCTCGGCAAGCTGGCTGGGCCAGGACAAGTTGTCGCAGCAAGAAATTGATGATTATGCCAAGGCTATGGGATATATGAAGTGATCGGTAAAAAGATGGAAAATGACAAAAAAAAATAGATAAACATAAATAACTTAATCATTCGTGATATTCTGTGAATAGCATCGAAAGGACACATTGTAATTGTAAATTAATCATTAAAATACACTCTAATTAGAAATAAACTAATCTTAATTGTTGATCTGAAAAAGAAATAAATAAAAAAGTTGCTTCTTAATTGTTTCAAAAAAAAAAAAAGCTTGTTTGTTTTTACTCAAGGATTGCTTATTTGCTTTTATTCAAGGGTTGTAGAATTATATAACATCAGCATCTGCGCTATCCTTCTTGTTCTTACCATATATCTTTTCATTTTCATAATAATCTTTTAATTTTGCCTTCAACATTGCATCTCCAACAGCCCGAAAGTAAGTCCTGATGCCAGCTTACGAGGAACAGGGGGTTAAAAATAACCAAACCTTCCCAACTTATCTCCACTTGTCTTCATCAACGCTGTAATTGTATTTCTTAATACCTCCAAGCAGAGATAAAGCTTACAATCTCTTGTAAGTCAGTTAAACTTTTTAAGAGACTCGACATGTCCATCTCTGGAGATATCCGTTTCAGTCCTTTTCTTTCCTCTTCAAGCAAAGGACACTCAACTAAAATGTGATGAACTGTTTCCAGCTCTCCACATTTGCAGTTGTAACTATCCTTTTCAATTCCAAACTTTTTAAACCATGCGCCAAAGTTGCCATGGCCTGTGCGAAATTGAGTAATATTACTCAAGATCCTTCGACTATCTTTCTTCATGATCACTCCCGTAACCATTTTGGAAAGATTATCAGTACATTTCGACTCCACTGTGATATTATGATACCACAGATCCTTACTACTGTTCCAATACATTTCTTGCCATTCTTCCATTGCTTGTTTCTTCAAAATTCCAATCGTCTGATTTTGTTGTTGTTTCAGTGTAAGAGGTTCAACCCTCTTGCATTTTCGTTTTTCATCCTTTTTAATCATATAGTCTCTATCATCTTTCGCCAACATATAAAGCGTGGTTAGCTTTGCAATTGGAGATTTCTCAATCAATGTTAACAAATGACTATTAATAGGATTAGTTTTGCTAATATTTAGGTGTAAACGAATAGCTTTTCGTGCCACCATAAATTTTAGCCTAATACTATATGGCATAATACCAGCTTACTTTTGTAGTACCGCAATAGGAGTTGTGCGATAAGCACCAACAATTCTTCTTAAAGCCATGTTCTGCATCACTTCCAACTTGTGGATTTCTCCTTTCAAGATTTTATGATGCCAAATTTCTAAGCCATATTCGACAATTGGTCTCACGCAAGCAATATACAGTGATCTGACTGCAGACCCTCGCATACCTTTTTGCACGCCACCAAGATGCCAAATAGCACCAACAGCTTTTCTTGCTTTATTGATTTTATTCAAAATATGAGATTTAAAATCAAGCAGATTGTTCAAAGTAATTCCAAGCAATTTAACTTCCTTTTGGGGTTCACGAAGTTCTCCATTAGGTAAAGTAAGTTCCACTTTCTCATCTTTAGGTTTCACATTTTTTGTAAAATGAATAAAACCCAATTTATCACCCAAATCAATTTTGGTCATTTTTGATTTAGCCCAATTACAACATTTTTCTAATATGTTGCTTAAGCTTTTGGTATTTTCTTCAATTTTACCTTCAACGGTAATAGTAACATCATCAATAAAGCCAAAAGGAGTTCCACCCCATTCTTTAATGGCATGATACATTGGTGTGGAATATATCAAAAAAAGTAGTGGTGGAATAGGTGAGCCTTGTGGAATTCCAGTACTAATTTTTTGTACTGATCCTTTTCTTCGGTCCATGAGCATACTAGCTTCTCTTTCACTTACAAATTGGTACGTCCAGTTTATAAGTGCTTTGGGTAGCTTCATATCCTCCATTGTGTCTGCCAATATATTTCGGTTAACATTATCAAAAGCTCCTTGAATATCAATGAGCATAGCTGAAATTTTTTCTTTACTAGTTTCAATTCTTTGGACAAGTTCCAAAACAGCATCAGTAGCACAATAACCTTGTCTTCCCCCATATTGCTCTGGTGGAAGTAAGTGTGTTGTAAGCTTGGTCATTCTTTTTTGTATAATTTTTTCCAGTACTTTAGATGGAATCTTAAGTAAGGAAATTGGTCGGTATGCTCTTGGCTTTGAATAGTCAGGTTTCTTAGGTTTAGGTATAACAACAATAATGCCATGTCTCCAGACTTTTGGGTGGTATCCAAACTTCACACAAGCTTGGAGAAGCTTGAAAAACCTTTCCTTAAAGTCTTTATTCAGCCATGCCATCTTTAAAACTTTGCCAGTAATTCCATCGTCTCCTGGAGCTTTATCATTTGGGGTATCAGCCAATGCAGAGTCAACTTCATCAAACTCTAATTTTGGCCATCGAGAATCGTCATCAATTTCAAACTCTCTATCAAGACCATGATCAATTTCAGGTAGAAGTGCCTTCCATATTTCATGTCTTTTTTCGTCAACAGTAGTAGTGAGAGTTCCATCTTCTTTTCTAATTTGTGGTATAATGGTATCATTGCTTTTTGGATTAATATACTTCAAAATCTTCCAAATGTCATTTCCTTCTAAACTAGACAAATATTTATTCCATTGCTCAGTACTTGCTTCACGCAAACTGTGGTCAAAAATTATTTAAACACAACTTTTCTAAAAATAGCATCACTTTAACAATTTGGTTTTGATGGGATAATCAGTTACCCCGCAATTAACAGTAACCTATGGCACTATGGCCGAGCGGTTAAGGCGAAAGATTAGAAATCTTTTGGGATTTCCCGCGCAGGTTCGAGTCCTGCTGGTGTCGATATTTTTTTGACTAGTAACTAGTCTTATTATATACTTTTTTTTTTTGTTTGTACACTAGTTAAATTGTAGTGTGACAAGTACTTAAAAATATCTACACTTTTATTTCTAATCTGACATTTTAGGAAATATAAATAAAATGTTAATTATTAAAATACATAATTATGTATTATAATGTATTTTGAAAGAAAATTAAATTAAAAATATTATTTTTTTGAGTTCTTCAAATTGTTTGTCACTTTGTTTTTTGTTATTCAAGAAAATCAAAAGTATATCATTAGCATATCAGCATCTGTGTAATCTTAAAAAAACCCTTTCATTGTTAGTTTATTTGCTTTAATTGAAACGTTATAAAATTATATAACATCATCATCAACGCCATCTCTTTTTTTTTTTTTTTTTTGCTGTTACTATATATGACTTTAATTTGCCTTCAACATTGCATCTCCATCACTCGAAAATTAAGTCCTAATAACCAGCTAATTATGAGCTGGGAGGTCACAAAGTAAATTTTCCCAACCTATTTAAACTTGTTTTTATCACCTTTTTAATTTTATTAATTATTACTGGCAAACGTAAACAATATGTTTGTTTGTTTGTTTTTATTCAAGGGTTATAGAATTATATAACATCAGCATCTGCGCTATCCTTCTTGTCCATACTATATATTTTTTCATTTTGATAATAAACTTTTAATTTTGGCTTCAACATTGCATCTCCAACAGCCCGAAAGTAAGTCCTGATGCCAGCTTACGAGGAACAGGGGGTTAAAAATAACCAAACCTTCCCAACTTATCTCCACTTGTCTTCATCAACGCTGTAATTGTATTTCTTAATACCTCCAAGCAGAGATAAAGCTTACAATCTCTTGTAAGTCAGTTAAACTTTTTAAGAGACTCGACATGTCCATCTCTGGAGATATCCGTTTCAGTCCTTTTCTTTCCTCTTCAAGCAAAGGACACTCAACTAAAATGTGATAAACTGTTTCCAGCTCTCCACATTTGCAGTTGTAACTATCCTTTTCAATTCCAAACTTTTTAAACCATGCGCATTCAATAAAAATCCAAGAGGTTATATTTTCTTTACTTCAAAACCTTCTATAAATTGACCATATATGTAATTATTTACAGCAAGATGACAATTTGGCCGAGTTGGTCTAAGGCGTCCGACTCAAGTGTTAGCTTCGCTGATTACAGTGTTTTCGGATCTCGTAAGAGGCGTGGGTTCAAATCCCACAGTTGTCATAATTTTTTGTTCTTTTAGACAAACTTTAGTTTTTGGTTTAACTGATAATAATTGTTTTTTTGTTCTTTGGGAAACTATAGAAAAGTCCAGAATTTAAAAAAATTTCAAAATTTCAAAATGTCAATGTTGGTGAAAGTTTATTTTTGTTTATGTGTACTATTCCCGATGAATACTAATTTCTAAGTAATTTTAAGTCCAGTATAGGAATATTTGAGTACAGTGAAACTTTCATCTTGATCTCGGCCAAAGCTTCTTTACAAGCAGACCTTTAAATTTAATATAAACAACTAAGCAATGATGAATTATTTGCGATATTTGATATTGATAAGTGTAGTTAAGTTTAAGGCTAATTAAGTTAAAAAGGAGCAAGCATTTGTTTAACAAGTTATCATTTATATCTCAATGAAGGCTGGCATTTTAATTTCTCTCATTTTCGGCTAGACTTGACCAATATCATAGGAATTGTACAACCAGTAGAATTACAATCTTAAGCAATACAGAAATGATAATTTATTGACTTTGGAAGCCCTGATAATTCACATCTACGATAGATTGAATTTCCTAAAGAAAACGTAATGTCAAATCATTTTTGTCGTGATAAAGCGTGCACATGCAACTTTACAACCTTTGTGACTCAGCAAAATTTTTTTTTTCCCCTTCATAATTTTTTTTTCTTTTCTACACACTGCCACCACCTTATTTTATACAACTTGCTTAAACAAGCACCAAAAACACCCACAACATCACACAAAAATGTCCCAAAAAGCTGTTAACGTTGCCATCATCGGTGCTGGTCTTGTCGGTTCTGCCTTTATTAGCCAGATCTCTCGTCTTTCCAAGACTCCCATCTCTTACAATGTCATTTTAATTGCTCGGTCTACCAAGGCTCTCATTTCCAAGGACTACTCTCCCTTGACTCTTGGTGACGACTGGCAGTCTCGCCTCAATTCATCTTCCGATTCACTTTCTTCTACTGGTGACATTGCTGCTTACCTTGAGAAGTCTCCCCTTCCTGTTATTCTTGTTGATAACACTTCCAACGAGTCTCTTGCTCAGTCTTACCCTCTACTCATTTCCCAAGGTATTTCTATCGCTACCCCCAACAAGAAAGGCTTCTCCTCTGATCTCGGCCTTTGGAACAGCATTTTTGAGGCTTCTGCTAAGCCTAAGGGTGGTCTTGTCTACCACGAAGCCACTGTAGGTGCTGGTCTTCCTATCATTGGTACTCTTAACGACCTGGTCAACACTGGTGATGAGGTTCTCAAGATTGAGGGTATTTTCTCCGGCTCTCTTTCTTTCATTTTTAACGAGTTCTCCAAGCCTACTGGCTCTGATGTCAAGTTCTCTGATGTTGTTACCAAGGCTAAGGAACTTGGTTACACCGAGCCCGATCCTCGTGAGGATCTTAATGGTCTGGATGTCGCTAGAAAGGTTACCATCCTGTCTCGCTTGGCTGGAAACAAGGTCCAAGGCCCCTCTTCTTTCCCAGTCCATAGTCTGATTCCCAAGCCCCTTGAGCGTGTTGAGACTGCTGGTGAATTCCTAGAAAAGCTCCCCCAGTACGATGCTGATCTCGACAAGCTTCGCCAAGAAGCTTCCAGCGAGAACAAGGTTCTTCGTTTCGTTGGTAAGGTTGATCTTACCCAACAAACTCCCTCTGTTGCTGTTGCTCTTGAAAAGTACGACAACTCACACCCCTTCGCTTCTCTTAAGGGCTCTGACAATGTTATCGCTTTTACCACCAAGAGATACCCCAATCCTATTATTATTCAGGGTGCTGGTGCCGGTGATGCCGTTACTGCTGCTGGTGTTTTGGGTGATGTTATCAAGATTGCTCAAAGACTTTAAATGATGCAATTGTACATATATTACTTAAAAATTAAAAAATCAAACAAAACTTTTAAAGCAAAATAAAGAAACAAAATTAATGCGTGTATTATATAATTTTAACCTTGAGATGTCATTTGTGGGGTTGAGTTAGTTGATGACGGGTTGGAGTTTTGTACTACATCAGACTGTTCCTTGTTTTTCCACAATTGAATGGCTTCATCAAACCACGTCATGAGCTGAGAAGTATCCATGCACACTTCTTTGAATCTTTCCAAAATCTCCTCAGGCTGATTGTTTTCTCGTCTTTTCGAAGGGTCAATACGATTGACAGCCAAGGAGTTAATCATGAGAACAAATTCTCGTTCCCCCACAATCTGTGCAATACAAAGCCCAGACTTATGGATGTATTGAATGCTTTTGTAGGTTTGGTCTCCCCAAGAAAATGTCACATTAAACCTGCTAGTGAGAGTACTGCTGAATGGGCCCATATCGTATACAAAGTCACATTTTTTAAGAACAAACTTGTGGTAATACCATTCATCATCAACAAGAGGCTCTTCAATGATATTGGGTATTGGCGATCGAAGATCTTTAAAGAAATTCGGATTATTCGTACTGTTTGCTTGATTTTTTAAACGAATGATAGATCGGGGATCAATCGCCATTTTCACAGGAAATAGTGAACAAAATGGATTAGTGTATTTCAGTTGATTGATTTCTTGCAATGGAACTTGCACTAACCGCAGACCATATTTCTCAGTGAGTTGAGTTATATACACTAGTTTTTCATCAATAAATTTAGGTGTCGTGTTAAGCCATTCAAGTCTGAGCTGAAAACAATTTTCAGGGTTATGGACTCGGTCCAAATGAACTGTCAAAATTTCTGGACGAGATGATTTTTTGGGAATGGTTTTATCAAGATTATACCTCATAGAGCGTGATAGTTCAACACGTGGTTTTGGTGAAGAATCTGTGCTTTCAGACATATTAGTTCCACCTGATAAACCAGAAGTTCCACTTCCCTGAGTTTGAGAAACTGAACGATTGCTGTTAGAAATTCCATGAAGTCCCGGGGATGTATTTTTTGGTTGTTGAGTTTGTCTCTGCCCTAAAAGAGCAGGAGATGCTGGTGCCGAGTCATCCATACTACCTGACCTTTTGTGACCGAGACTATGCATTGATGAGCCTAAATCTTTTAAAGATGTAGATGATTGGGGGTGTCGTCCAATCTTACTAAGAATCATTGAAGAGTCCCCAGAGCTTGAATCTGGCCTTTTTGAATTTTGATCAGGACGTGAGCTGGAAAACCATGATTTATTGGAATTTGATTGCTCATCATATTCTGGCGATAGTCGATAAAAGTAGTGACCATTCAGAAAAGGATGACGATTTTCCACATGATGAAACAAGCCATTACGCATCAGGTAGTTACCGTATTCTACAGCTTCATCAGCCGTTTCAATATCACGAAAATTCATAAGCAACCAATTTACCATTTCTGTTCCAATAAAACAGTGTGCATGTTTTTTCCAATGCCATGATCGATCAATGCACTTAACTCCCCGATCCGATACCAATTCTGTAGCTAATTGAGATAACCGTGCAAAACTTTTTCGAGTAAACCTTTCTGTTGGCATAATAAAAAGTGTATTCTTTCCGCCACCGTTGGCTGAAGATGAGGAAGAAATATTTAGATCGTCTGTGTTATAGTCCATGCTTAGCAAAAAAGATGTCAAATCTCCTGTATAAAAACTGATTTTTGGAATTATGTCATCTCTTTTTAAGTTTTCTGCTTCGCTTTTTTCATCGCGAGCAGAATAATATCGGTCGCGATGAAGAGTAGAAGCTAATCGACGAAGGCCCTCCAATCGAATCTCTTCGGCAGTTAGTTTATGTTGACCATCAGGAAATTTAGTCATAGTCTGAGGAATATCAACTGGTATCAAAACTAGACGCATTCGATACATACGAGGATCATTTAAAACATAGTCCTCGTATCCAGTAAGGATTTGATCAATTTGGTTCCAATTAAAAGTAGGAATACCACTGTTAATCTTAACTCTTAATATATTGTAACTGTCCAAAAATCTAGTCTTAACAAGTGGATTGTATTCCTTCTCTGACCAGCCATTTTCATTCACACCAAGTTTGTGATTATCTGATAGTAGTGAAGTTGCATCGTGCTTTGTGTAAACTCGAACATTAACGTTTGTTCCACTATCAAAAGATATGCGATGGATTTGACTCCCAAGTGACATGTAAAATCTCTTTCCGGATGCATCGTCTTGAACAATCTCAACCACACTATTTGGGCTACCATTGAATAACACTCTTTCCGCAAATGAGACTTCTTTTACTGATATGATCTGAAACCCCATTGATATTCTGATAGCAACCATTTCCATTACGAGTTCTGTAGTTGATTGATATTCAGAGGTATCTGTTTTTAAAATGGCATCATAATTTTGAACTGAATACTTTTGGCGCAACTGTAGTAAAGAAGGAAAATTTGAAGAAAGAAGAGGAAGTGCGGCAGGAGATATAAGCGAACGCCATTTAACAGTCCTACGCTTAATTTTATGAGGATAAACGTATTGCCAACGGCCGTAGTTAGAAATATCAATAATCATACCCTGTGGGACATTTGACGGATTGTCAATTGTCATCCACATAGAATGCTCTTCTTCACGCCTTTCTGCTTTGCTCTTGCCTTTCTTTACAATTTGATTAAACTCATGAGATGAAAGTGAGTTTGAAAGACCAGCAATATTTGAATTAGATTGCACGTCAATTTTTGATTCAGGCATTTTTTGTGAACTAACTTCATTTAAGCCAGTAGTTTGTTTGGTGATAGCTTGAGTTGTGACTGTGGTTTCATGATGAGCATTAGCCATAAAATCCAAATCCAGCCTTTTCCGAGCTTGTGTTATAGGCATTGCTTGTACATGAGGTATGCTGGAAATGTTATTTAATTTTGTTGCTCCAGAAATCTTCCCAAAAGGCCCAGTATTGCTATTAGAAGATGCTTTAACGGTTCTTTCAGGTCTTAAAAGGCTGCTTTGAAGATTTAGGATTAAGCCCTCTAAGTTCTTATCATTTTGTTTGACTGAACTAGACAAATTAGATGTTGGGACAGATGGGGAAATAGGCGACACCACTGAAGAGTTATTTCCAGTTGATGGACTCGTAACGATAGGAGTTTTAAGTGTGTTATCGCCTTGACCTTTTCCAGGAACATCACTAACAGTGTCAGCGTCATTTTTGCTAACTTCTTCCAACTTAACCAAATTGTGGTTGTTATTAATAGGAAATAAATGACTTAAAGATGAATTTTGTTCTTGTGGTTGAATTGCAACTGATAAAGAAGGCCTGGTAGAAAAATTGTCATTTTGTTCAGATGATAATGTTTCAGAATATGTTCCCATAATTGAGCTTGAAGGTTTATTTGTCATGCCAATAGTTGACAATGTCGGATTAGAAATAACAGAAGTCACTGTATTTATAGCTGATGCGGGGAAATTTGTCGCTAATGGCCCCACTAGAGTACTAAGTGGCCCTGGTAAAGTGGCAATTGAATCTGTGTTTAAAGGTGCATCGTTATAATCATGAGCCAATATAGATGCGGAACTGCTTTTAATTGTAGGTGATATAGGATTTGAATCACTGTTCTGGGACGCCATCCCAGTAGACATACTGTTTGTTTGAAGAGAAGCAGAAGACGAAACTCTAGTAATATCTGCAAATGATTTGAAAGGTGCGTTTAAGTTTTCAGCATCATCCAATTGAGAGGGGGTGACAGATTTGTCAGGCTCTGGATTATTACTATTAGTATCATCACCACCTCTGTAGAAAGAACGTAATGTAAGTGTACTTGCTCTTTTCCAAAAGAGTTTAGCTTTGTTGATTGACTTAATCGATCCGGTAGCGGCAGATGTAGTAGCAGGACTATTAAGAGTTTGGCTATTGACAGCTGGACTTGATACAGGCAAAAAATTAGGAGATTGAGGAGCAGTTTCAGTACCAGAGCCTAAAGAACTCACCGCTGATAAAGATGGTGACATTGCCGACGAAGATGATGAAACCGCACGCTTGATAGCTTTATCGGCACACAAGAGTGAAGTGAGGGCTGATTTTTTGGGCTGAACAATTGGCACATCAACACCACTAACATCAATTCCAATGGTAGATTTCACAGCAGTGACGATCGGTCTTGCATATTCTGTTTGTTGTGGAGCAACGGACTCTCGGGTACTTTTGATAATCTTTGGTGCATATTCAAGATCTCGTTTTTTGTCATCTTCTAAAATCAAAGTTTTAGATGGTTCTGAGATACAAAAAACCTGACAATCATATTGATCCATTTCTTCATCCATTGATTTATAGTTTGGAACTTGTGGAAGATGGTCAATCGCAATTGAACTTACTTCGTTTTCCATTACACCCATCATTTGAATTTCATAGATTTTGCAGCGAGGAATCCATTGACTTCCCTTCCGTTCATTTGATGACCAAAAAGAAATGTCAAGCCAGCTAGGAACGCAATGACTGATTAATCCACCTCTTCGCTTATCTTTAAATCGAAAAAGCGGGGTAACATGCAAAGGTGGACGTCCCAGGCACACTAAATCAATGCCGATTTCTAAGTTTGTAAGTTTGGTGCTTGTCTCATATAATAAATCATAATCCACGTCATAAATGCCGGTTCCAGGGGTTACAATTAAAGCCTGAACACCAGTTCTTCGAAGATCACGATCCCGGTATTTTCCTGAAACTAATGTTGTAACCATATTGATGGCTTCAAGAATGTTACCCTTTACTGCAGGAACAATGCGACCTGTTATTTTGCCGCTCTTTTCCAATAAAACATCTTTCTCAAAACGCGTAAACTCATAACGTAGTTTTTCCATTATTTCATCCCAATTATTGCAAACATCAAGCTGATCAACAACTACGCGAAAGTAGTCAGTTTTGGTCTTAACAGTTTCGCCATGCTGAAGGCGTTTATTATCACTAGAGGTATCTACTGTAGTAAATAAAATAATAGTAACAACGTGATGAGAGTCTTGATTGCGCCAGCGCTTAAAAACTTCTGGGAAAAAAGAGTTTATCATTTTGTGAAAAATAATATGACCTTGTTCTTCAAAGTGCCACATTTCTGATGACATTTGAATAAAAAACACAAGTCGTGAAGAATCAGACCGATAAATTATTCTAGTGTTGGGTCCAATGTAACCTGATGAAACTTTTTTCCCATTTCGATATATTTCGCAAATTGTAGTGCGAATTAATTTGCAATAAGTTACTATTTGGTCTTTGTAACAGCAAGTGTTTGTTAAAAAAGAGGATATTCTCCACATGTCTGCCCTTGTCAAATAGGTATCTTTAAATCGAAGTTCGATTGCATCTGCTTTAGCTTTTTCGGAAGGCAACTATATAGCGTCAGTATTATTATAATTATTAAGAGAAAGTGAACATACCAATTTAACTAATACTTTTGAGCGTGATGGAATATCAAAAATTTTTTTAAGTTCTTCTTTGAGAGAAATCTAAATGAATGTGTTAAAATGGCTAATTCAAAAAAATAGATAAAAATGGATAAAAAAAAGTGACTTACCTGAACGGGAGGGGTGATTTTCATGAGCTCTTCATTTAATGGCTTTACTATAAAATAAAATCTAAGACCATTTTCAGGGCTTCGAAGTTCAGCAATATCACCCTCTTTAGTATCTTTAGGTAGTAAAGTTATATCAACCATAACGTCTTCCTCGGATATTGTATGAGCATGTGACCAGGATACAAGTTGAACTTCCTTTGCTTGATATTTTTTGTTTTTTATAGCGTCATCTGTAGTCGGAGAGCTGTTGACTCCACCAGTAGAAAATCCACCGGAAATATTTTCAGAAAAACCTCCAGCACCATTGTTTTCTGAAATATTGGAAAACTGATCATGAATACCTAAAGCAGGAATAGAGTTGCGATGTTGTGGATGTGATGGTAGATTGAAACTAGCGACATTTTTAGATGTATGAAAAGGAATTTTGTTAGAAGAATGAAATTTATTGCTGCTAGTTTGCAATGAAGGATCATTAGTCCACTGAGGAGTCAAAAATGTATCTCCCTGGTCGACTGTTTTATCAGTGTTTTGAGCAGAAGCTTCGTTGGAAGGCCATCTCATAGAGTTTTTTTGAGAATAATAATTTCCCTTCATTGACAATTTTCCCATAGTTAATCATCAAAAATTGTTTTTGATAAATATGATTTCTAATATATACAGTATCGAGCTAAGTATTCGTATCTATGATAATCGAAATCATTTGTTAGTAGTGTATTTTTTGTAAGTAATGCTTTGGTCTGGTGGGACAAAATCAAAAACAATTGTTAACCTAACCCTAACCCGATAAACTTGCCCCTAAAACCCAGTGCGTCTTATTACCCTAAACTAAGCCCATAATTTCATTTCTGTTTACTTTTTTCAATCACTATTTACAAAAAACAAACAAAAAAAAAACTACGTGAATGAATAAAAAAAATTCGTTAAATAGTACCAATTATAATTATAATTATTATGAGTTTTGTTAGCTGTCCAATATGCAACCGCCAAATGACTCTTGCTCAAGTTAATAATCATTTAGATCGTGGTTGTAATTTGAAAACTAGCTCACATCTTTCGTCAGGAGAAGAAGACAAGCTTCGCGAATGCTCACCTCAAAAATTGTCACACTCATCTAATCAACTTCATTTAACCGATAATAAGCCTGAAAAAGACAAACGCTTGCCAAATACGTTTCAATTAGATAAAACAACTGAAAAACGACCCTTCTCATCCTTAATACCACCTGATTCATACAAAAACGATACAAATTCTTCTTCTAAACACAGAAAACTTGGAGCAGAGCACATTTCCACTAGTCCCTCATCAAAATTTCAGTCCCCTTCTAAAAGCAAATCAAAAATCCTTAAAAAAAGCAACGATTTTGGAGATAAACCTTTAGCTGAATTGATAAGGCCTAAAACATTAGACGAATTTATAGGCCAGGAAGATTTGGTTGGAAAACTAGACACTGGCTTAGGTGAAAGATCCAAAATAGGGATATTAAGACAATTCATAGAAGGAGACAAAGTTCCATCTATGATATTGTGGGGGCCATCTGGAGTCGGTAAAACTACTCTTGCAAGAATAATAGCTCACAAAACAAAATCTCGATTTATAGAGCTTTCGGCAACAATTCATGGAACTTCGGACTGTAAAAAGATATTCGAAGAGGCAAAAAATGAAAAAAGGTTAACAAAACGACGAACTATTATATTTCTTGACGAAGTTCATCGGTTTAATAAGGCACAGCAAGACGTTTTTTTACCGCATGTCGAACGAGGTGACGTGACATTAATTGGTGCTACGACCGAAAATCCTTCGTTTAAGATCAATGGGGCACTGCTCTCACGATGTAGAGTGTTTGTTCTCAAAAAGTTAACTCAAAAAGATCTTGAAAAAATGATGAAAAGAGCTGTTGAACTTGTCAATAAAGAATATAAACAGACATATGACGCCACTGAGGCAGACAGCAACCAAGAACGATACCCATCAGTTGAATTAAAGTTAAGTGATGATATTATTAAATATTTGTCAGGCCTTGCAGATGGTGATGGTCGTGTAGCACTTAACATTTTGGAAATGGTAATAAACATGTCAACCACGCTTTCAAACAATGACAGCGTAAACAGAAACATGCCACTGAAAACTTTTAAACAATTGACAGTAGATGAAGTTCGAGATGGGCTTAAGCGAACACATATGCTTTACGATAGAAATGGTGATGGCCATTATGATACCATTTCTGCATTTCATAAAAGCGTTAGAGGGTCTGACCCAGATGCAGCATTGTATTATCTTGGTCGTATGCTAGAGTCTGGTGAGGATCCTTTGTACGTGGCTCGTAGAATGGTAAGAATGGCTTCTGAAGACATTGGACTTGCCGCAGACGATTGCCTTCCTTTTGCTGTAGCTACCATGACAGCAGTCCAACAAATTGGTATGCCCGAAGCTGATGTTGTATTGGCACATTGTGCCGTAAAGCTCGCGACGGCACCCAAATCAGTAATGGTTTACAGAGGTTATAACAAAGTCAAAGACCTTCTTCATAATGAGCCAGGAATAAGTGCAAAGGAAATTCCCCTTCATATCCGTAATGCACCAACCAAACTAATGAAAACTTTAGGGTATGGAAAAGAATATAAATACAATCCAGATTTTATAGACGGAAAAGTTAAACAAAATTACATGCCCGAAGGACTTGAGGAACTTAAGTTTATCGATTTCAACCATCATCTTGGATCTCGACTTGATCCAGAATTGGAAGACGATAAACTGACTGAAGTAAAAATATAAATTTAAAAAAAAAAAAATAAAAAAAAAAACTGAAATCATGATAAAATTGTGTACGTTAGAAATATAGTTAATATATACTAAAAAAATTCATTACTCATTACTGTGGATACTTTTGGGAAGTGGAAAAAAAAACAGACTCATTTTATTCGCTTTATTTAAAACCCAAGGTAACTGATGGCGTTTTTGGTTTCAGTAAAAATCTGTTTCACCAATATAAGTAGCTCTGAGATTCTATCAAGACAAATCTGAGGGTTGTCAATGGAAACAGCACCCGATTCATCCTTCTGGAAGCCTAAATGTTGAATTTTTTCACAACAGTCTTGAATTCTCCATAATCCTAAGGCAGCCGAAGAGCCCTTTAGGAAATGGCCAGAAGAAGACAAGCCAGGAAGATCTTTTGCGGCAAGCGCTTGCTCCATTTCTTTAATTGAGTCCTGAAATTGGTCATAAAAACTTGATAACATTGATTTGGTAAAAGACATATCGTCGTCATCATCCAGTCCCACTATTTGTTCAAATGTTGCTGGATCAATATATTCCCGTACCCGAGGTTCGTAAAGCTTGTTTGGATCCATTTTTTATGTTTGTTTATATATGATTGTGTTGTTTATGTTTAGTAAAATCAAAGCGCAATAATTTTATGATTTCGAAATGTATATAAATTGAATCAATAATCATAAAAAAATATGCAAGAGCTTTATAATCGGATGAGGTGACCGTTAAGAATGCACGCAGATAAACTTTTTTTTGCAGGCCCAAAGATTATACGATTATACAATGATACAATAAAAATAAATTAAATTACTGGTTGATTGGGTTTTATATGCGTAGCTAATGTTGGGTTATATGCTATTGTTGATTGTATTTGTAAACTAAGACGGGGTAATGCTGTCCAAAATGATAAGGATTAGTAAGTATTGGGGAAATGTATTCAGGGTTTATTTGACAAAAACAAAGTATTTTGTTTAAATAAAAGAGAATAATAAATTTATCAATATATAAATAAGCGAAATATGTAGGATTTTGTTTAATGACGTTTCTATTTTCTTGAAATAACTTTTGATAAAGAAAGGGGAAAAAATTCTGGAAGAATGAGAAACAGAGAGGTTGAGATCAGGTGTGGTGGGTAGTGTAACTTTTAAAAATATGTAATGGTGCTGTTGCTACAAAGTTACAAAAGTTTGTAACAATATTTGGTAGTTACAATAGAGATATGCTTAGGTACTATCTTAATACCTGTAAGTGTAGAAGGCCCTTTAGAAAAATTCATCACGGTGTGTTAAGCCTCCATTTTGAGTGCGTGTCTGAGGAAGAAGCAGCCGCACTGCACGCGAAAAGCTAAACACAGCTTTTGGATGACAAGACCAGTTAACAGCGGCTGATTAAAACAGTATGCCCATGGACTGAGATAGAAAAGACATATGATGGTGAAATGCTAGGAGGAAGGAATAACCACGGCCCAGTATTTTGTATTTTTTGAAGAAAATGGAGTCTAATTTTTTTCAACAATGATCACTAGTATTGATAGGAATATTTAGAAAAACAAGCCAGAGATTGATTTCAAGGTGACGCAATAAGGTGATCTGTTTATACTTTTTTTTTTTTGTAAAATCCCATTGTTCATTATCCACTGAACTTTGGTGATATTACTAATTTGTGCAGGGAAAAAACCAAAGAGACTGAATATCATAGAACAATAATTAAGACAAGGTGAACATGTCACCCAGAATATTATGAAGCTTTATTACCACTCAAGTTTTTACTGCCTTTTTAGCAGTTCTGAGTTAAAAAAGTTGAATGAAATTAGGGATTGGCTGTTGAAATGAAATGGGTTCATTTGATTTATTTACAAAAAATATAGGGGGATTCAATATGATAAACCAGTTTAATTTTAAATCTGTGAGGGTTATTTAGGTAAACAGTAGTCGTTATTAATTCTTGTTAAATTTGTTAGATAAAACTAAAGATGCTTAATAAATATCTTTTTTTTTATTTTTTCATAAAACTGGTTTCGTTGTTTAAATTTTTTGCAGATTCAAAGGCTAGCAGATGAATACCATAGGAGTTGTTAATATACTGGATGCGGACTTTGATTAAGCTGAACAAATATGCTGAAGGAGAGATAAGAGCTTCAGTGAGACGTAATGGTGCGGCCATTCTAGACTTACCTGCACACGCCCATTATTTTTTTTGTAGCTGAGAGCATTGCATCTGGTACATTATTATCAAAAAAAAAAGGGCAAAACTACTACTCCACTTAACTATCCCATATTCAAAACATCTAGAACTATATTATACATAAAGATGTTTATAAAAAAGTTTTAAAATAAAAGGAAAGTTTTTTCTAAAAAAAACCTGATCTTTTATTCTTCAAAGAACCCTATAATAAGTGGTTATTGGTTATATACCATATATGGGGATAAATGTTTAATTGCTATCACTGTGAATGCCAAATGACTCAGAGATCTTTATTTACCACATTTAAAGGACTTGCCAAATTGCCTGCGGACTTTTTTTATTGTAACACTTCACAATGTTAAGACCCATGGAATTAGGCCCTGGACGAATTTAAGAGATAACCATGTTAGAATTCATAGGTTTTGTATTTTTTCGGTACTGTTATTCATTAGATTTAAAATGTGAAATTTTTAAATGGTTCCAGGGTCATAAAACATGAACACAGTAGCAATTATGGCTTGTCTTATAATTTTGTAAGAAATGCAGGTGATTATTCTACGTAATTAGCGTAACCATAAAGTCTTCTCGTAAACTATTTTTCGTCGTGTCCCATAATAAAATTGGTGAACTTAAAAAGTAACATTTAAGTAAGGGATTTCAGAGTATAACTTTCAATATTACTTATAATTAATTATCCAATTAGGATATATATCAGTTACTGGTTCAATCTTTAATGAACACAGAAAACCCGTATACTAAAAAGGATATCGTCAATATTTAAAAAACGTGCTCAATTAAGCAATAAAGGCCTAGAAAAAAATCTCAAATATATATATTCATATATGGATTTTAAAATATTCATAGAAGCGATTATTCAAAAAAGAATTTTCAAAAGAAGAAAATAAGAATTTGAGGATAATTTAAATACATAGCATATATTTAGAAAGAGATTGAAGTATTTTGATTTAGAAAAAAAGGCTAAATTGATCAAAAAAAAATCATCTAATCCAGAAAAAAATGGACCCAATAATTGACTTATTTGTCTTTAAATGCCAATTATGGTACTTTTAGGTTTGGGATAAATGAAAAAAAAACTGTTGATATTTAATCCATTTTTGTCTTACTATCAAATTAATTTGTTAAACCCTGTATTTAAGAGCCAAGTTGGAACAAAGTTATATTGGCATATGAATGCTCAGAAGATAAGGTATATTGCTCAAAAAAATGGGATTAGCATTATTGATTTTAATTAAAACCAAAAATCTTTAAATTCTTATATATTTATCCACTAATGTTTTTAAATTTAAAATTAAAAACAAAGGCATGATTTAAAGTCAAATGGAGATAATCTAGTTCCAGTTATTCAAATGAATTTTGAGTAAGGCATGGCAAAAACAGAAAATATATCATTATTCAATTTTTGATACATTAGAAATAAAAGTATTTAATCTATTAATTTCCTCATTTTTTTAAAAAAAAATGTTTATATTATTATAAAAATAAAAAAAAAATGGTGATTTCCCCCAAAATTAAACCATATATTCCTCACCTTCGTCAAATTGATGAAGAGCAGTTTGTTTATCAGATTAATTCTCGAATAAAAAACTGCAGCATTATTTCTTTAAATGATTCTCAGAAAGATTCAGATGCTGAAAAAGAAGTTGGAGAAGCACTTGTGCATGCCCCAGAGGTTGAATATGAGCTTCGTGATGAAGCAAATAGAAAATGTTGGAAATTATTCAATGAATATGAATATAAACGAAATGCTGGAGAGAATAAAACTAAATGGTATCATTGGTTTGACCAAAATGACAGTCCTAAAGAAAAAAAGCTTTTAATGAAACTCGATCTATTGCTATGTTTTTTCTCCTTTGTCATGTACTGGGTCAAATATCTTGATCAAGCAAACATCAATAATGCATATGTTTCGGGAATGAAGGAAGACTTAAGAATGAAAGGAAATGATCTGGTAAATACACAAGCAGTATACACTGTGGGGTCAGTTGTTTTTCAACTCCCTATGATGTATCTAATTCACAGATATCCAACAAATATTATTCTTCCTGTTATGGATTTGGGCTGGGGTCTTTTTACTTTGGCAATTTATCAATCCCATTCTCTTAGAGATCTTCAAGCTTATAGATTTTTCGTTGGAGTCTTTGAAGCAGCTTTTTACCCAACCATTCATTATTTGTTTGGTTCTTGGTATAAGCCATCAGAGTATGCTAGAAGAGGAGGGTTTTATTATTTTGGTCAAATGCTAGGTCTATGCACGGCTGGTTTAATTATGAGTTCATGTATTAAACTTGATGGTATCAATGATATAGCTGGGTGGAGATGGATGTTTATCATTGACTCTATTATCACTATTCCAATAGCCGTAATTGGATTTTTTGTTCTCCCTGGTACTCCTAAATACTGCTATTCTTTATTTCTTACTGATGAAGAAATTTATATTGCCCGAAAACGACTTCGTGACGCAAATATAGCAATCGAAGAAGAAGAACCTAAATTTCTTTCTAAAAATTTATGGAAAAACCTTTTGGGTACCTGGAAATTTTATATGTTTGTTTTCTTAAGTATTTTGGTGTCTAATACCAGTAATGCTAGTAATGGATCATTTATTCTCTGGTTGAAGTCTTTAGACAGGTACAGCATTTCTAAGGTTAATACTCTTTCTTCAATTACACCGGCCCTTGGTATAATCTACATTTTCCTTACTACGACCCTTTCAGATAAGACACAGTCTCGTTGGGGAGCCATTATTTTTTCTCAGTTTTTTAATTTTTTGGGGAACATTTTACTTGCAATTTGGAATATACCCGAAGGTGCCAAATGGTTTGCCTTCTGTATCCAATACTTTGGATGGGCAGTTTCTTCAGTCATTTACTCCTGGGCTGCAGATACCATGCGTCATGACCCACAGCAGCGTGCTATTACAATAGTATCTATGAACCTAATTGGTCAGGCTTCCTCTGCTGTTCTATCAATATTAGTATGGAAAACATCCGAAGCTCCCAGATTCAAAAAAGGGTTTTCATTTGTTTCTGCAGTTTCAATTACAATAATGATATGGGCAACTATAATGCTTCCATTTTATAAAAAGGACGAGCGCAAGCACGCTCTAGAGAATAGAATTATAGTCTACAATTCTAAGTCTGATGAAGTGCCGAGGCTAGTCGAAAGTTCCGAAAAAACAGTAGAAACTCTATCCAAAACAAGTTAAGAATTTAGATTGACACTTATTTTACTAATTAATATACACTAAAAATCACCATGTAATAATTTTATATTGTTTATTTTTCTTCAGTGGCTGTAGATGATTCACCTTCTTCTACCTCTTCCAAAACCTCTTCTAAATACTCCGATGCCTCTTCAAATCTTTCACGTGCTACTCTTGCAGCACCAATGCTATTAGAACGAATAACACGACCAAATTTCCTTCTAGGCTTTTTAGGATTTACAGAAGTGTCCCAGACGCTGTGTTCATGCGAAGTAAAAAAGAGAGAATTTTGAAAGAACCACTCCGAAATATATTCGTCTATAACTGGTGTTATTGCACGCAAAGGCATATCATCAACAAAGGCTATTAGTGCCTTTACTCGAGTGCGAAGATCGCGATGGCCTGCCAAATATACTATACCGGCGTAAGCTTCACCAATACCAACAAAAGCAATATTTCGAGCAGCAAAATTTTCCATATACTCATCCCATAAATATATGCACAAGTCTTGTGAGCCAGAGCCAATAGAATAACTTGAAGAATGACTGATACCTGCAATTCCAGGAACCGTGACATCCACAACTCCATATTTTTTCTCACGTGCCCAATCAATAACTTGCCGTGACGCGTCGATCATCAATGACTGTGAGGGGTCTATTGTTCCTAACAAAGGTCTTCTTTCTGCCCATATTTCTGGAGTGTCGTGAATTATGACAATAAGAGTATTTTCTTTATGAATGTCTGGTGTTGCTAAGATTTGTGCTTCAATTGTGTCTTGAATTTTGTCCTTGAGGATTGGTAAAGGAGTCATACGGTGCTTTTCAAACAAGTCCTTTGATTGATATGATCGAATAACGTCTGGAATGAAAACAGTTTCTTCAGTGTGTTTGAAATCAACAGCATGATATCCATGGCGCATGCATTCCCAATATTTTGATTGCTCGCGAATGACATCACTTATATCTTGGACTGCAGAATGCTGAGGAATTTTTGTTAGAGGTCGGCCGGGGATTTCACCAACTAAAACTTTTGTAACAGCAAGAGCACTTTTTGCAATGGAATCTAGATTGTATCCTCCTTCCATCACAACAACAAGATTTCCGTTCGCTAAAACCTTCATCATATGAGTTAAATATCCATATGCGTTTGGTGTCAAGTGATAGCCTCCAATGGGGTCACCTTCTGCAGCATCAAAACCAGATGAGATAATGACCAAGTCAGGGTCAAATTCAATTGCAATAGGCAAAATTACCCTGTTCATAGCGTAAATATAATCCGCATCACCCATTCCAGCTGCAGACCAAGGAATATTGACATTGTAGCCTTCACCATTTCCTTCGCCAACCTTTGTGTGAGACCCATAATCAGTTCCGGGATAAAATTTTCCGCCTTCGTAACGATGTAAAGACATATACAAAACGCGGGGATCGTTGTAAAAGGCGCGTTGAGTACCATTACCGTGATGAACATCCCAGTCAAGCACAATAATTTTTCTAACGCTTTCGGGGTAATCTCTCAAGATAGCTTTGGCAGCAACTGCAACATTAGAAAAAAGACAAAATCCTGCAGCATTTCCCGGTTCAGCATGGTGTCCAGGGGGTCTGACAATTGCGATAGCATTCTTAACCTTGCGCTCAACAACAGATTTGCATACCTCAATAGCACCTCCACAGGAAAGAAGAGCGGAAGTATAGGAGTCGTTATTAAAATATACGGAATCACCTTTTTCTGTTTCTTCTATTAATTGTTCACGTGTCATTGTCGTAGTTGACTTTATAAAATCAATGTGGTCTTGGGTGTGGACCAAAAGCAGTTCTTCATCAGAAGCAAATCGGATAGGAATTTTTTGCATGAGATTTCCAACCTCGTCGAGGCCCTCAAGTTTAGGGTCGATGATAATACCAGATTCGGCAAGTGCTTTGTACACACGATATATGCGTCGCGGGTCTTCAGGATGGGGGTCCACATAGTCGAAATTAGAAGTCACGATTTTTGCATGGTAACGCATACGAACATCGTAACAATACCCTGTTCGGAGAGGAATGTATATAAGTTGTGGTTTTGTAGTTTCAACGATTTTTCCGTTTGTTGTTATTAAAGATTGTGATTTCTCTGTCTTGTCTTCGTTTTTAATGACCGGCGGAGTTACTTCTGATGGACGAGTCGCGTCTTGAGATGAAACCAAAAGGTCGCCGGATCTTTTTCTTTTTAAATCCGGTCTTGAATCGTCATTTTTTAAAGTTTCCAAAGACATCGGTGATTGCTCTTGTGTGCTGTTAATAGAAGGTGTTTTGTTTGTATTTGAAGATTCGCAATGACTCGGAGGCTCACCAAAATCAGGGAGTTTATTTACTATTTTGTCTAAAAAGCTGTTTACAGAAGACATAGTATTGTGGACATATTGTTATTATCTATTTATCTGTTGAAAACCTTTATCAGGCGTTTGGTTTATTCTTCCTTATAATTTGTCTTTTGGCCTAGAATAAGTTTAAGGTTGGATTTTGGGATTTTTAAAATGGTGAAAAAAAGAAAAACAAGAAAAACAAGAAAAACAAGGAAAACAAGGAAAACAACAAAAAAAGAAGAAGGACAAGAAGGCCGGAAAACTAATTTAGGTCAAATATATTGCAATATTTGTTACACTGTTTTGCTTATGTCATAATAAATTTATTTTGTGAATTCCCGAAAGTGCAACTGGAGATGTATTTATCTAGAATGATAAAAAAAAATGCCTCCAGATGTCAATAAAACCTATTGCTTTTTTTTTTTTTTTTTTTCTTTACATGAATCAATAATATCAAGAAAGTATGGGCAAACGACCAAATTTTCAAATCACTGTGGTAATTAATGAGCTCACAAACCTGCCACAGGTCTCTGGGAATTCATGGATTAGGTGGTTTGTTAAAGACTCACCAAAGCCTGAAGCCCGTGGAAAAACAGATAAACACCAAGTTAAAGAGCATCGCGTCAATTACGGAAGTCATACAATTTCATTTACTCATCACATTCGTGTTTCAACACGTACTTCGACTTTAAAAGAATGTATTGTTGTTTTTGAAGTCATTTGGGAACACAAAAATTCTGCAGAAAAAATCAACTTGGGAAAAGTCGAAGTAAATTTGTCCGAGTTTGCCAATGTGGAAACTGCGCAGCCAACACGCTTTCTTTTGAAAGACAGTAAAATCAACAGCACGTTAAGTTTAACTATTGTGTTGAAACAACTTTCGGGAACAAAAAGTTATAAAGTGTATGATAATTTGAAGTTTTACCAAAAGAGGGGAAAAAAAAAAACTAACAATAGTTTAACAGACCTGAACCAACTTCACGAGTATTTGGTGATATATCATCCACTTTGAACAATGATATTGGTCGTATGTATTTTTCTTGACCCCATAAAATTTCTTTAAAAACTAACTTGTTTTAAGATGGACTGAGTGATGCTAAAAACACATTTGGTTCACTTTCAAACTCGACCTTTTCTGTTCAATGGCATTCGGTTGTGGAAGGTGATTGTCACCCGCGAGCTTGCATCAATGACATTTTTAATGGCGGGGACGGACTTGTAGGAGTGTGTTCCGTTCCCGCAGAGAACAACGGATTGGCTGCCAAAGAGAAGCCCAAGAAAAAAGAGTTAAATACTGCTAAGAAGGCAAACCTTAACAACACCTTTGGTCAAGAAAAAGGAATATTTGAGGGTGGAGAAGGAAGAAAGCCAAAGACTTCAACCAACTTGAGCGAGCTGGCATTGCTCAATGACGGTAAAATCAGGCCATTAATAATGACAGAAGAAGACGTTAGAGATAGCCTCCAATCATGGCGTATTGAAAACATTGCTGCCAAATAACTTTTGTATTAAATAGATCTTAAAGTCAGGTCTTTTATTTATTTTTAATGTGTGAATGTAAAACCCTGTTGGTTTAAGGTAGACAATTAAACTGCACGTGTAATAGCCTCTTTTAAGTGTAACGCGAATAATTTTTTTTTCCCTTCTTTCAAAAAATTTTGGCGAACAACCAACCAAATTGTATGACTTAGAAAAAAATACACATTATCCGGACAAGTTTTTTCTTCGTTATAGAAGATCCACATCTTATTAAATAATTAGGCATTTAAGATGGTACGCGCTTTTTTTTTAAAAAAAAATATTAAACAGTTTATTTCTTTTGTTTTTTTTATTATCATCTAATACAAACTTAGTCAGCCAACTACTGGTCTTCGACTCAAAGGCACCAATGGCAGTACACGCGAACTGAACTTCATGAAGAGCATATGAAAGTTCGACAATGGGACTATGATGAAGGAAAGATTGCGAATTTAGACGATGACACACTTTACGACAATATGCGTTTGTATTTCCATAGCTGTAGGTTGCAACAAATTTTGCTTTGTTTTTTTGCTCTAAGCGGGTTTTCTAACTTGAAACGTGTTTTGTAGTGGTTCGCTTACTAGGTCGACAACTCAATGTTCGGCAACGAGCCATTGGAACAGCGGAGGTTTATTTGACACGATTTTTCACCAGAATATCTTTTTTTGAGGTCAACGCCTATGCCATGGTTGCAACATGTGTTTACGTTGCCTGTAAAACAGAAGAATGCCCCCAGCACATTCGGACTATTACAAATGAAGCAAGATCTTTGTGGCCTGAATATGTTAGCCCAGATCCGACAAAAATTGCTGAGTGCGAGTTTTATCTTATTGAGGAACTTGATAGTTATCTTATTGTTTATCATCCTTATCGTTCACTGATTCAATTGACAGAGAGTCTCACTATAGCTAACAGCCAGCTGACTCTTCTTAGTGAGGAAATACAGTCCGCTTGGTCCATGATAAATGATAGCTATGCAACGGATATGTTATTGTTATATCCTCCACATATTATTGCAATGGCTTGTCTCTATATTACTCTTGTTTTGCGAACACCACTAATGAGGCAGTCCAGGTCCTATGAATCCGTCAAAGCGAAGTTTGATCAATTTGTTTTTTTTCTTGGAAACTCAGGGATAGATCTTGAAAGTGTTATTGATGCCATCCAGGAGCTAATTTCTTTATATGTTCGATGGGAGTCTTATGACGAAAGCAGATGCAAGTTGATACTTTCGAAACACATCTTGTCTTCAGGGTGATTACTTGATTACTTTATTATTATTTTTTTGACATTGAAACGCTTTCATAAATATCATCAAATCCCCTGATCCTTTCAATTTTCAACATGATTGTCAAAGACTTTTTTTCTCACTTTGTTTTTTTTTACTATATTATCATTACGTTTCAGCAATGGGTCGGCAGTTCACTGAAGCCAACTTCCCGCATCCTAAAGACCATCTCGATGATAATGATGATGATGATAATGATGATGATGATGTTGATTCTTACTTTTCTAATAACAGCCAGGAAGTTCCTGATGAAATAAAAAATGCTTTAGATGCAGCATTATGCGAAACATATGCTACTAAATTAGTGGTTCCGTTTGTCATTAATGAATTATCATTCATCAATAGTTTATCAAGCTGTCTTGAAGCATCTGACGAATACAACAATATTTTGGCAAAAATCAATCTACTATCCTCAAAAGAAATTCAAAAAAAGATTGATACTTTTAAATGGAAAATTAAACAACCTAGATCGGTTAATTCCAAAAATGAAGCTGAAAATTATAACTCTGACTCTGATACTGATACTGACTCTGACACTGACTCTGAATCTAGCGCTAACGTTAACGAAAGCCACATCAGCAAAAGTAAAAGTGACAACAATGTTGGCAATAACAGCGAAAATGAAACCCTAGAAGAGTATTATATGGAGGCTGATGAATCAGATTACGATGGAAGTATAAGCATCAGTGATGAGGAGGATAATATCCAAGATTTACCCGACAAAATCAATAAAGACGAAATTTATAATAGTGACGGCAAACAGCCAAATTTCCAATCTTCAAGTCCTTCTGCTACACAAAGGCCATTTTCTTCGATGCCTGACTTAATCAAAGTTAGTTCATCAGACTTTAACCTACCACCTCCTCTTATGCTTCAAGACACGGGGCTTCCTCCGGCGGTCAGTCATTCAGAAAATGGTCGCCACTTGAATTCTGATAATTCTTTGAACTTCTCGTTATTACTTCCTCCTATACGTTCTTCAAGTTTGACACCATCGGTGGGTTCATTTTCCTTAAACACACAACCTCTACTGAAGCATTCAAAAAGCATTTCAGATTTCCCTCCATCAACAGGCGAACCCTCTCAGAAATTTAACCCTGAAACTTATTCAGGTTTTACTTTACCATCATTTGATCTTTCGGATCATGAAAAAAATTTAAATCCTTCCACACCAGTGGTTCTGAGAAATGAGAATCGCACACCACCTAACTTGTTACATATTACCAATTTTCAAGCAATGTCGACACCCTCGACACCGTCAACTCCAAAAAATCAAAAACTTTCAGATGTATATCTTAAATTTCCTCTTAAAGGCAACGGTGGCAGTCCAGAAAGTCCTTCTTATATTTTAACAAACAGTAACTTGCCATACAATAATGCTACTCTGTCTTATAGTCTTTTTTACAACGGTTCTCCAAATTTAGACAAAAAGTCTGAAAAAGTTTCGGATATGATTTTTGATTTAGATGATTTTAAAATAAAGCAAGAAGAAGTTACCGACGAAGAGATATTTCAAAAATATAATACCCTGAGTGATGTGGAAGATACCTTTCATCAAAGCGAAAACATTCCTGGGAATGAAGATAGTCCAACTCAGTACCATGGTAGCTCTGATAGCTTTGAAAGTATGTCAGATGATTATGAAAATTTTTCAGAAAAATCTGATGAACGTTTAGAACTTCCAGTATCTTCTAGGATGGTGCGTGCTGATAAAGGAAAGGGGATAACCAAAAATACCAACAGGAAAAAAAACAGAATTCCATTCTTAAACATGGCTGGTTCCAAGTTTTTATCAGGTGATAATGTTGACGATTTAAACACGTTTGGAAGTCCAGAAATTGAAGATTTTGATAGCGATCTGGACATCGAAGACAAAACTGTAGATGACTATGTGAAGGAAATCCAAGATCTTTACACTGACTACTATAATTTTATTCATAACGTGAGTTTTTCTTAGTTTTTTTTTTTTTTTTTGTATTTCTTTATCTAGTACTAATTTGAATATTCAAGACTGTTGGACCTATTAAGTTTGCCCCAGAAGATGTGATTAATAGAGACCTTCATTACATGAACTGCTTTTTGAAGCATATCCAGGATTTCAAGGTTATCCCCAAACTTAGTGTTTTTGAACGCAGTGCTCTTCTTGAGAAACAGTTTTTTAAAACACCAAAAATAAATAAGCAGCAAGTAAAAGAGCTTGCAGAACAGTCTGGATTGTCTGAAAAGTCTATTCGTATTTGGTTTGCCAACAAGCGAAGCCGAACCAAAAAAGAAAGACTTAAACAAAAAGAAGTACAAACCTGATGTGTTTTTTTGTTTAGTAGTAATTAAATTAAAAAATAAAATAAAATAAAACAAAATTATTATAATGTTTAATTAATTTTTATTCAAGGATTATAGAATTTTATCCTGCTATCCTTTTTGTTCTTAGTAGTTACTATATATCTCTTCTTTTTTATAAGAAACTTTTAATTTAGCTTTATTATTGAATCTATAACAGTCAAAAAAAGTAACTCCTAGTGACTGCTAACAAAAATTTAAGGGTTTCCGTTTGTTTGTTTGTTTGTTTTTATTCAAGGGTTATAGAACTATATAACATCAGCATCTGCGCTATCCTTTTATTGTCTGACTATGTGACTTGCCGGTTTTCATTTGTACCTTTTTAGCACGGGTGGTTTCTGTTCTGTGCGTCTCCGGTAGCCCGGAAGATGGGCCCTGATGCCAGCTTACGAGGAACAGGGAGAACCAGTCTGTCGGTCCCAAAACCTTCCCAACCCATTTCCACTTATCTTCACGGACGCCCATGTATTTCTTAATCTCTTCCGTCAGAGATACGGTCTGCAATCACCTGCAGGCTATTTAGACTGTACGGAAGAGTCGGCATTCCTGTAACCAGGGTAGCCTATGGTTTTCAGTCTAGGTGTGTACTCCCGTACACATCCTCAGGAAAAGGGGGTATTCTGGGAATCGAACCCAGTATCTTCCGCTATCGAGCGAACGTGTTATCCTTTACACCATCCAGCCCTTTCCCCATGTAAGGGTTTCGTTTGTTTGTTTGTTTGTTTTTATTCAAGGGTTATAGAATTATATAACATCAGCATCTGCGCTATCCTTCTTGTCCATACTATATATTTTTTCATTTTGATAATAAACTTTTAATTTTGGCTTCAACATTGCATCTCCAACAGCCCGAAAATAAGTCCTGATGCATGTAAGGGTTTCCGGCTTTTCTAAATTTTTAAAAATGATGTTTCTCTCATAATTATACTAAATTCTAACTCAAAATTTAAGGTTTTCTGGTTTTGTGGTGTAATGGTTATCACGTCTCGTTCACACCGAGGAGGCTCCGAGTTCGATCCTCGGCAGGATCAATTTTTTGAATAAAAAATCAGAATCAGGGTTAGGTTTCAGTATTTTTTTTTTTTACCCTCTCACGTTTTACCATGCTAGATTTTTCTCTTTTTTTCCTCTCACAGTATACATCCGCTGATCAATCAGTTTGCAACCCCTTCCCCAGTTGGTTCATTTTTTTTATTTTAAAAAGATGCTTAGCTTGCTGAGAGTTCAGAATCGATATGCTGTGCGAGCACTTCAACTTCAACAGCTTGGGGTGAGGCTTTATTCGGTGAAGAGCCCAAGAGTAAAGCGACCAGGAGCTTTTACTTCAAGTAGGCAAAAAGTGCAGCCGACACCTCCTCCACCTCCCCCATCTCCCGTACCTACTACGGCTCCACCGATTTCGACAAGTCCTCAAACAGTTAGTGAACCAAAAGTTGTTCCTAAAGAAGCGCAGCCTCAAAAGGCTTCGATACCAGAACGTCCTGTGGAAAAAGAGCAAAAAAGAGCTCCTAAAACAGAATATAAGAAGAAGGAAGATAATAACAATTCGTTCAACAGGAAAAACAATAGAAGCAATAATGATCGACAAAATCTGAAAAATAGCAAGCCAAATTATCCTCCTAAGAAGAAGATTATCAAGCCAGTTCAGAAAAAGACGGTCATGATTCCTAAGAGTATAACACTGGCTAATTTTTCGCATGTCGTCAATACCAAGTATTCACAACTTGTCACTCTTATGACGGAAATGGGTTTTGAAAACCTGCGTCACGATTATATTCTTTCTGAGTCTGATGCAAAGATGATTGCTGAAGAGTTAGGCTTTGCACCAGTTATCGACGATACTCTTGCTCTTGATATTTATCCTGCCCCGCCTCCAACTACTGAAGAACTTGCAAAAATACCCTTCCGCCCCCCTATTGTTACAATTATGGGACACGTTGATCACGGTAAAACTACGATTTTGGACTACTTGCGAAAGTCTTCGGTAGCAGCTGGTGAACACGGCGGTATCACTCAGCATATTGGTGCATTTTCTGTGAGGCTTTCTTCCAATAAGGAGATTTGTTTCTTGGATACACCTGGTCACGCTGCATTTTTGAACATGCGTGAGAGAGGTGCCAATGTTACAGATATTGTTGTTTTGGTTGTTGCAGCTGATGATTCTGTTATGCCACAAACTAAGGAAGCAATCAAGCACGCCCAAAACGCCGCAGTCCCCATCATTGTTGCAATCAATAAATGCGACAAGCCAGATGCAAATCCCAATAAAGTTGTTGAAGACTTGTCTGCTAATGGAGTGGATGTTGAGGATTATGGTGGAGAAACTCAGACAATCCGTGTTTCCGGTAAAACTGGCAAGGGCATTGATGATTTAGAAGACGCTATTATTACGCTCTCAGAAATGCTTGAGGTAAAGGCTCCTAAGGTTGGCAATGCTGAAGGTTATGTCATTGAATCACAAATCAAGAAGGGCCAGGGAAGCAGTGCCACAGTTCTAGTGAGACGAGGAACTCTTAAAGTCGGTTCCTATGTTGTTGCTGGCCAGACATGGGCCAAGGTCCGTAGCATGAAGGACTCCAACGGTAAGACTGTTAAGCAAGCCGGGCCTGGTACACCAGTTGAAGTTACAGGTTGGAAAGAGCTTCCTGTTGCAGGTGACGAAATGCTTCAAGCAAAGGATGAAAATCTGGCCAAGAAGGTTGCAGAAACACGAATTGAGCGAGCCAAGATGGAGAAGGAAGCGGATGAAATTAATGTTTTAAACGAAAAAAGACTAAAGTTGCATCAAGAGCATGAAAAGGAGCTTAAGCGTCAAGAGCGCTTAAAAATGGGTCTTTCTGCAGAGGTAGAATCAGACTTTGTTGACACATCTAAAGCAGATGAAGCAGCTGGTCCAATTGTTGTTCCATTTATCATTAAGGCAGACGTTAGTGGTTCTGCAGAAGCAGTTGCAGATAGTATTCAGGGTCTTGGAAACGGAGAGGTACAATCTTCGGTATTGTACAAGGGAGTGGGTCCAGTCACAGACACGGATCTGACGCGTGCGGAGACTGCTGGTGCAGTAATTTTGACCTTTAACGTTGCAACTGACCGAGATATTTCGCACAAGGCCCAGTCCAAGCATATCAAGATTGCAGAGCACAAGATTATTTATAAGCTGCTAGAGGAAGTGACTGAGGAGCTTGCCAGCAAGCTGGAGCCTGAAATTAAGCACAAGGTTTTGGGTGAAGCCAGTATCAAGGAGGTTTTCAACATTACGCTGAAGCGCTCTAAGAACATGCAAATTGCTGGTACGCGTGTTACCAATGGTCTTCTAGCACGTAACGCAAAAGTCAAGGTGCTTCGCCAAAACGAGGTTGTCTATGTGGGCAACTTTTCGTCGCTCAAACACTTTAAAGACGAAATTGAGACTGCTAAGAAGGACACGGACTGTGGAGTTGCCTTTAATAACTGGGATAAATTTGAAGTCGGTGATGTTATCCAAACGTTTGAGGAGATTGTTATCCCCAGACATTTTTAGATTTGTACATAAAAAAAAAGAGCCTTGTAAATAAATATACATTTTTTTTTTCAATTTTTATATTAATTTTTTTTTTTTTTTTTGGATTCATAAAAATTCATTAACGTGGGTGCAATTTTGGTCTAAAGACCTTTTTTTTTCTTTCCTTCATTTTCATCATCATGTGTTGTATGCATCAACTAATATTTACTCGTCAGCATCTTCAACATCGGACTCTTCTAACCAGCCAATAGCACGCTCAACAGCACGATTCCACAGCTTGTATTCCTTAGCACGACGTTCAGGAGTATAAGTACCTTTGAAGATAGTCTTTCCTTCTTGATTGATGGTCTTGAGTTCTTCCTTATTCTTCCAAACACCAACGGCAAAACCTGCAGCAATAGCGGCACCCAGAGCAGTGGTTTCACGCATAGCGGGACGAATGACATCAATTCCCAAAAGATCAGCCTGGATTTGCATAGCGGTATCTGAATTAGTAATGCCACCATCGACACGGAGAGCCTTGAAAGGAGCACCAGAGTCTTTGGCCATTGCCTCAAGAATGGCCTTTGATTGGAAGCAGGTAGCTTCTAAAACAGCACGACAAATGTGGTTCTTAGTAGTATATTGTGTCAGGCCAACAATGGTCCCACGAGCATCATCACGCCAGTAAGGAGCAAAGAGACCAGAGAGAGCAGTGACAAAGACGACACCAGCATTATCAGGAACCTTGGCAGCATTGTCACCAATCTCAGCAGAGGTAGAGACGAGGCCAATATTGTCACGCAGCCACTTGATTGCGGAGCCTGCAACGGCGATGGAACCTTCGAGAGCATAGACAGGAGGGGAATCCTTAAACTGGTAGCCAATGGTGGTCAGGAGGCCATTCTTGGAAATGACTGGTTCATTGCCAGTGTTGTATAACAGGAAGCAGCCGGTACCATATGTGTTTTTCGCCTCACCAGCATCAAATCCGAGCTGTCCAACAAGGGCAGCGGACTGATCACCGAGACAGCCAGCAATAGGAACACCAGCAAAGTAGCCAGTACCAATACGACCGTAGGTTTCAGAAGAGGAAACAATTTCTGGAAGAACCAATTTCTGGAGGCCAAAAAAGTCGAGGAGTTTGTCATCGTACTTGAGAGTCTTGATGTTCATAAGCATGGATCTGGAAGCATTGGTGGCATCAGTGATGTGGCGGCCGCCATTGAGACCACCAAGAAGGTTCCAAAGCAACCATGAGTCTACAGTGCCAAAGGCCAGATCGCCACGTTCATAGACCTCACGGACTTCAGGTCTGTGGTCCAGGATCCATCGGACCTTAACGGCAGCAAAGTATGTAGAGATGGGGAGACCACAAGTTTCCTGGATCTTGTCAGCGCCGGGCTGAGCTTTGAGCTTCTTGACGGTTTCAGTGGTGCGAGCATCAGACCAAACAATGGCGTTGTGCATAGGGATACCGGTCTTGCGGTCCCAGACGATGGAAGTTTCACGCTGGTTTGTGATACCGATGGCCTTGACCTGGGAGGTGTGGATGTTTGCGGAAAACATCTTCTTTCCGACCTCATAAAGACAGGTGTTGGCAGAGTCGGTGAGCTCTTCTGGGTTATGCTCCACCCAGCCAGGATGGGGGTAATATTGGTTAAATTCAACCTGATGTGACAGGCGAATCTGGCCTTTCTTGTCAAAGAGGATAAATCTAGTGGAGGTTGTGCCTTGATCGATAGCACCGACAAATTCTTCAGCCATTTTAGAGATGGTAGTATATGAGTTGTATGAGTATGTATGGGGGTAAAGAGTTGACTATTATATAATAACTACTATACAAAGAGAATCTAAACAGAAATAGGTAAGCCTAAGGAAGAAAAAAAAAAAAACTAGAAAATTGATGATTTAAATGAAAAAAAAAATAGTAAATAAATTATTAAAAATTAAAGAAAAAAAGAGAAAAGAGAAAAGAAAAGTAAAAATTTCAAAAAAAGGTGGGGAGAAATGGGGATTTTATAAAATTTTTATATATGGGACATTTGAAAAAAAAAAAAAAAAAAAAATTGGCCCATGGAGCCACCAGACGACAAAGTTTAGGGACATTTGCGGGGAAAGAATCGCTCGTATCCTCCACACTAATGGGCTTATAGTCAAATCACACACAAGAATGGTTTTTTTTTTTTTTTTTTGAATGCCTCCTGTTGCCCCAGAGTCTGCAAGTTTTTATGAATTGTTTACTCAATCCGGACATTCCTACTTCTTTTCTCCCACCCCCAAAGATTTTTCATCTTTCTCTACCTACCACCACCTCCATACTATATAATTTTACTGGTAGCGCACGGGCCACTCTCATGCGCTTTTTTGATCATCTCTCCGCCTTGGTCCGTCATCGGGATACGGGAAAAGAAAGGGAAACCTTTTGATGCTTAATTGAAGATTTACAATCATTGTAAATAATCCGTGTTTTCATTAATCCGGTTGCAGATTCTTTCCTGGACATCTGGTAATAAATAATATAATTTAAATTAACAAGTAGTCGATCTTTATAAACCGTTTGCTGATAGCCAAAAAGAAATGGGATAGGAAATAGAATATTATGGTATTGGGGGGGGGAAGTTTTTTTTTATTTTATTTTATTTTATTTTTATTTCTAGAAAAAAGAGGAGGTTTGGAAGAAGATTTTAAAAAAAAAAAAATAACCTTTTTTTTTTTTAAATCTTAAATCCTCGGATCATCTGAGGAAAATGGGGGTGGATATATTAATACTAAATCCACCTCTGACTAGTTGAAAATTTAATATTTTCATCAAGTTCCACATTTTTATTTCTTCATTTTTATCTTCATCTTTTTTTTTATAATTTCTGGGGCTTTGAACGCCCGTTTTAGGTAAAAATCCGGATTTCCCCTAAATATTACCGTATTCAAGTTAAAACATCCATATCGTACGTGTAGACATAAACCTTTGACTATCATTCCTATATATTACTACTACCCTGCAAGATACTGTGATGTCACCATCGGGCAGTTTTTTTAGATGGTTTTTTAAAAAAAAAATCTTTTTTTTTTTCATTATTCTCGAAAGATTTTTTTTAAATAAAATATTACAAAGAATTGATAGGAGTCCTCAGGCTTTTGTTTCTTTAAATATCTCAGGATAATGGCCCGGATAACTACCCGACGTTTCTCATCTATTTCTAAATGACATCTTGTTGCAACTAATAAATGAAAAGTCGTTAAGTCACTGAAAAAGAAAACTCCAAAAATGAACAACAGAGTTTAAAAAGATCTTTAATACCCTCGTTATATCTAAAAAAAAAATCTTAATTTACAGACCTCTCATCTTTCTCTTTTTCTTATTTTTTTCCAATTTTCATATTTCCCAATCTCAAAGTAAGGTTGCAAAAAAAAAATTAAAAAAGTACCCTTTTACTTCGGCTTTTTCATCTCCGGATAGACTTTTGCGTGAAATGCGTTTACTTGAAAAAAAAAACTAAGACACCCAATGGGTCATAGCTGTCCGTAAAAGAAAAAAAAAATATATAGTAATATGCCCCTTCATGATTTTTTCTTACAGGAGCTTCACGCCATTTTGAAAATGATTCATGGAACACTCGGATGTTCTCTGTAAATTTTTAGAAAAAAAAAAGGGAAAAAAAAAAAAAAGAAATTAAAAACATCACAGTAAAAACTCAGGTAGTAAACCATATGGAGACTCAATTTAGTATTCAAAAACCACAGTTAAGAGAAGGAAGAAAAACCTCAAAATATTGTTGGTATAATCTTTACAAATATCATAATTAAAGATCACCAAGTTTCACAAAAATTTACATCTTTTGCTGTAATGTCAAGCAACAATTGAAATTAATGGAAATTAACAATCTATTTATTATAATTACATTTCTTGGGGAAATTTGTCTTCTATATATACAAAATAGAAATAACAAGTACTGTAGATTATACTTTTCAAGTACAATAAGCTAATGAACGGACCAGAATGGCTCGAACGGACCTGTGAAGTCCTTTGAAAACTACAGACTGATCTTCACCATGAATGGCTTATAAAACAGGTCAGATTAGCAAATATAAAGTCTTTTGGTCTAGATTGTCTAGTGATTACTATTATAATACATAGCTTTGTTATCAATAAAAAAACAACTACTACACATGGCTATTCATTAATTCTTAGATTGGATAGAGCCTAACTTGATGAATATATAAAAACCTGGAGTTATCTCAGTTGTTTTAATAGTTTTCTTAATGCTCTTGCAAAAAAATATAAGAGTAAAAAATAAAGAAAAAGCAAATTCAAACAATATGAAATTAAAGTTTTGAAATATAACTGTGACCTTACTCAGATTGAAATAGTATTATGTGGTTTTTAATTTCCCCTCATATTTCAAGCCAAAACTTCTTTTAAAGTTATTTGAAAAGTTTGAAAAAAGAATCATGGTACCAATTTTTTTCAGAATGATCTATCTTTTGCTTCAATATTAGGCAATTGAAAAAGATGTTTGAATAAGTGTCTGAGATATTTCAATTGAAATGTCATCTTGTTGTTTAATCCAGCTTAGAATTATAATAATCCTTTTACTTATTCAAGAATCAGCCCTTTAGAATAATTTCAGCTTTTCATATCTATGATTATTCAGCATTATTACTTGTTTATTCATAAGATGAACAAGATTCTAATTATCAATTTCAATGAAATATTTGAATCTAGTTTGAATATTTGAATCTAGTTTGAATATTTGAATACTTTCTTGGTGATATACACTTGAAAATGCTTTGGAGGTTTGGCTTTTTTGAATGTTTTCCCAGCTTTTCTAGGATACTCCACGTGTAGGCCTGGTCGGTATTGTCGGCACCATTACTTATTCAAAAGGTCATCTATTTTTTATTTGTTTTTGGTATTAAATATTTATTAATGTACACTTTTGTACATGATTATTATAACGAACATGACGTATAAGCGCGGCATCGTTCGGAGGAATTAATCCGCTTGCACTTGGAAAATTAAGAAGTAAAATAAATATAAAAAAAAAAAAGAACAATTAAATTTGTGAAAAAAAAAAAAACTAGAGGCCTTATTTTCTTTGAATGTGATAGAAGGATATAACAAGAATAACTTTCTCCTCAATGCTGACTTGTCTCCTTCTCCCCCCACTTTTGTTGTTGGTCTAATGCTTATACTTTGCCTTGCTTCGCAACTCTGTTTTGCTTGCCCTCAGCGCCCCGATTTGGGTTAAAATTGCTACTTTTTTAAAGAAAGGACTTGGGTTCAAAAATATGCCATACAAATTTTGGACTGGTTCATATTTAAGGCTGAAGTAGGTGACCTTGTAAAACTTTGTGTTTACAATAAATATACGACTTTACTCAGGCTTTAATAAAAGGCACCCGCCTGCCGACGGGGAATAACAAAAAAAAAATGTTAACAAAGCTTGAAGAAAGAAAGAAAGAAAGAAAGAAAGTAAGAAAGTAAGTAAGAAAGAAAAAATAGAAGTCTTTGTCAAGTCTTTCGTAATTACATATTATAATATATAAAAAAAATCATCTAAGAATTTTTGTTAAGCTTTTTTTTTTTATTCATTTTTTATTTGAATCTGATGCATCTAAAAATGAAGCAAAAATATCAGTCGGTATTAACTGTTTAAACATTTTCGGTTCGGCTACAACCGTTTTTTTTTTTTTTAATATTGAAAACATTTTAAATACTAGGCTTTGATTTTATCCATTAAAAAAAAATAGCGCCGTGCTAACATTGTACAGTGCAGCATATATAGTCCAAAATGTCTTAAAAGCACCTCTCCGTTTTTAAAAGCGACGACGTGAAATATTATCAAAAATTTACTAAAAAACATGATTCTCATAGTGTCTGTTTAAAAATATTGCCGATTATATCTTGTCGTTAATAAAAACGACTAATTTCTTTATTTATATTTTGTACTTAAAAATCTATCTACAGTGTTTTATTTTTTTTTTCTTTCTTCTTCAGCCTTATTGCATCTCAGGTAGAATATTGCAGAGAAACTATGCCTAAATTTAGCTGAATACTGTCTGCAAGAATCATTACCATAGTTTAGGCGATGCTTTTATATATATATATATATATATATATCATCATTATGAAAGGTCTCAAACTACATATTGATCAATCATGATTGAATAACTTTAACATAAGGTCAACATTTTTAAGCCTTTACTTTATAAAAAAAAATTTCCCCACGTTTGATGTTCATTGAAAGCTCAATTCCTACGGATCAAGCTTCACTTTTCCCCGATCACCGATAAGACCATTTAAATACAGGTATCAAAAATAAAAAATAAAAAAATATATATATAGTAATAGTCTATAGTCTACTAATATTACTACAAATAATATAATAATAAATGCTACGCATTCTCTCACTCCTACTATTATTGTGATAAACAACATGTCAACCGCACGTCTGTCGCCCGTTAAATATATGGCGAACTCAAGGATATCATCCCCACTTGAATTTAACTTTTCTTTTGTGGGAATAGCTATTTGCTCCTGCCATGTTCCGTGATTGATGTCCGTTTTTGGGATCCTAAACGATTCCCTTAAAAGAAATTTTGGGGTAAACCAATAAGAAATTTATCCCGAGATATTAACGACAGGTTGTATATCAGTGGTAATATCGGTATAAAATGTATAATCCGATACATCCTTATTACCTGGGGATAAACTAGTGGTCAAATTTGATCCCAAAATGATGTTCAAATTTAGAAAATTTTGATTTTGAAATTTTAAGTTGTTCAAACATAGCCTGCTAACTTATTCAAGAAAAGTATAATGGGGGTAAACTGTGAAAGAAAAATAAAAAAAAAGTTCAATGGCCAAAATCGTTTGAAAAGAAAGCGGGGAGAACATAAAAAAAAAAGGCAGGAAACAAAGTTTTCATCTTTTTTTTTTTTTTTTTTTTTTTCAAGTCATTGGCCTACCCCCAAGTATGGGGTGACAGATCTGGAGAAATAAGCACGAAATCCATGTCTCATTCAGTACCTAGGTAAAAAAGAAAAAATATATATATTCTTCTCCGCAAATATATAAACATCCCGCTTTTCCCTAGTCAATGAGGCTTGAATTTTTTTTTATTTCCTTCTATTCTCTAATCATTATCATTTTATTGTCTTGTTCTTTATCTATTTTTCCATTGTCGATCCCTAAAACTCCTTGTTTTACCTATTGGGTCTTAGAGTTACTATTCCTCGAAAATAATAATACTTAATCAGACAGCACCAACTATATTTTACTATTCCTTTTTTTATTTCCTGATTCAGCATTTTTACGGAACTTTCTTTTAATAACTTATTTACAATAAAAAAAAAAACAAACTACCATGAGCGAAACCACTTACTGTGACACACTGGAGAACCCACCATTCTGGCCCCGCATTCGGCACAAGTTCAGAGAACCCTTTGCTGAGTTTCTTGGTACATTTATTTTAATACTATTTGGTGACGGTGTTGTTGCTCAAGTCGTCCTTTCTAGTAACAAGAATGGTAGTTACCAATCTATTTCCTGGTGCTGGGGTATTGGTGTCATGTTTGGCGTCTATGTTTCTGGCGGTATTTCCGGTGGTCACTTGAATCCTGCTGTCACATTTGCCAACTGTGTCTTGAGAAAATTCCCCTGGAAAAAACTGCCAATTTATGTCGTTGCTCAACTTCTCGGTGCCTTTTGCGCAGCTTTTGTTGTTTATGGTAACTACAAGTCTGCCTTTGACTATTACGCTGGTATGGGTGTTAGAGATGTTACTGGAGATGTTTCTACTGCTGGAATTTTTTGCACCTATCCTGCTTCCTTCATGACTAGAACTGGTATGGTTTTCTCTGAAATTATTGGCTCCTCAATCCTAATGCTTTGCATTTATGCCATCAATGACTCAAATAATATGGCTGCGGGCCCTCTCGGTCCTCTGATATTGTTCTTTTTGATTTTTGGCATTGGCGCTTCCTTTGGCTGGGAAACCGGTTACGCAATTAACCCTGCCCGTGATTTTGGCCCAAGAATGGCCTCCTATATTTTGGGTTATGGCCCCAAGGTTTTTACTGCTGGCGGTACCTACTTTTGGATCCCCATTGTATGCCCAGTCATTGGATGCACTTTTGGTGGCTTTCTTTATGACTTGTTCATTTACACTGGGACAGAATCTCCCATTAACCAGCCCTACTTTGGTATCACTAGACTCGCAAATAAGTCTTCCAAGAATGAGGATGTTGAGAAGAGCAAGCACAATGACCGGATACTGGCCGGTTTTGTTCACGGTCACTCAGAACACCCTGTTTTGGAGACTGTTACATATGCTGATGAGCATCCTGAACATATGACTACAATGTCGGCAACACAAACCAGCAAGGCTCGTGTTGAACAGCTGGAACAGCTTTAAGCATTGATTGTATAATTTAAAACGTAACTTTTTGCATGTATCATAGAAGATAAAAAATATATATTCTTGTGTTATTACGATAAATATCTCGATCAAAATCTGTTATAAAGAAGAAAGTTACTTACGACAGACTTGGATTTTCCAAAACTACAACATCAACTAGTTAAAGAGTTAATAGTTGACTTATTTAAATTAAAATTTAAAAAACTTTAGTACTAAAATTGCAATTTTTAATGTATGCTTATTGCTAAATATATTGGTCAATATTTGTTGGATTAACCTCAAAAGCACCTGATGTATATTATCATCTTTACGGAAAAAAAATGTTCTTTTAAATGCCACATTTAAAATAGTCTCCTTGTTTTCAATTTCTAATTTTTACGAACATTATAGCTCACTAAAAATATTTATGAATTTACTTTGGTAATGTTGGTCCAAAAAAGGGTTTATTTTGTGTTTAACTATTGCAAAAACTTATGTTCAAATTAATTTCATGTTGAGGAAAACTGTGAAATTAAATGTTGATATTGGTAAGTATTTATAAAATATTAATAATCATTACATATAAATTTATGTTTGGTAGTGTAGTGGATTTTATGCATTGCCACCACCAAAAAAAATAAGAAAAAACAAATTAACCCAGGGTTAGGTTTGTAAACTGTTTAGAAATAGGTTGGGTGTTTTGCTTCCCTTAAAAAAATAAAAAAGCGCACACGACGATTCGAGAACCATTATCTTTTGATTTTCCCTTTACAAGAAACTATTAATTTTTTTTTTTTGATTTAATTAATTCTTTTAATTATAATATCCGGATTATTTTAACAATACTTTTAAAAAGCTTGTATATTTCCAACTTTTTATTTAAGAAACTTGTCTTGTTTTAAAATTTTTTATAAAATTTCTTTGCTCTATTAACTTGTATCCATCTAATCAAACAGTTTAAACAGAAATCACTCCTCTATTTAATAACTTATATTCCCCCCAATCATTTCTAAAGAACATATATATCTCTTTTTTTTTAAAAAAAAAAAAAGTAAATCTAACATCCGACACTTGAACAAACAGAAAAAATGTCCAGTAAGTTTTGAAATTTTTTTTTTATTTTGATTTTCACGTTTTTTTTTTATTTGTTTTCCATCTTTTTTATTTGTTTGTTTACTTTGTTTTGTTTTTTTTTGCTCCTAAAAGGAAATTCACTGGCTCGTTATTGATTGCGGATGATGAGGGTTCCCCAATTGTAAACAACGTCCCAACGGATCGTATCCATGACAATCCCTCATTTCTATTTGTCTTTGACTTCCCCCACCATTCAAAAGTAAACAATCATTTGTTTATTTATTTTTTTTTCACTTTTAAGATCTTTCTTTCTTATATATTTTTGAAGAAAATTAATCATTCTTGATATTTTAAAATCTCAAAAACTAATAAAAACAATGTCAGATCAACGTGTGGTTATCATGCTTACTAGCATGGACGGTACTAAATCCGAAACTTTTACCTTGGACAGTAACAATAATACTTTGAAAGTCGGTCGCGGAAAGAAGCCTTCTATTTTTGCAGTCAAAACTTTGAGCCGTGAGCATGGTTTATTTACTCTCAAGGATGACGAACTTCTCTATACTGAACTTAAAAACAGACATGGTACTTCGATGGTCATTAATGATCATACTGTCACTCTGTCGCCGGACGAAACTCGACACCTTGGAAAGGTTGATTCTCATACATTTAAGAAACTATGCCCTATGCACTTTGCTAGCAAGTTCAGTGATCTTAATTCTTTGAAAGTTAACGTTTCTGCTAAAATTGATGATACCCCTGATGCAAAATCTACACAGAAAACAAGCTCTCAAGTCCCCTCTACTTTTGAAGATACTGCCGACGAGACCTTTTTGCAAACCGAAAACATTAAAATTGATGGAGATAGTAATGATGAAGTAGCCATTCCTGTTGAAATTGAAACAGAAAAGACAGCTAAGTCTCAAGATGATGAAGTGATTATTGAGGAGAGTCTACAAGCTACACAAACAGAATCTTTTCTGAAAGATTCGACTGAAGCAGAACAAAAAGAGACTGCGGAAATTAAGGAAACAGAACAAAATTCTGAAAATGGTATTTATACATTTTATTAATTTTTTTTTATTTAGCATTTTGCTAACTTTACTAGACTCTACCACTCCCAGCAGAAAGCGAAAGAGAGATGATGAAATTGAAGAGGATATTGATTCTAAGAAGAATAAAAATGACGAGGCCGCTACTTCAGATGAAAAAGAAGAGTCTTCTGCCGAAGCTACTACAGAAGAGAAGACGGAAGTTGTTGCTGCTCCCGCTGCACCACACGAAGAGAGGCCGTCAAAGCGTGCACGCATTCTTGATTATATTCTAAAGTTGGGCGTTGGAGCAGCCATTGGAAGCGTAAGCACGTTTGCTCTTCTTGTTGCTACAGCCCCACAGTAAAGAGGGTATTGAAAATTGACTTTTTCTAAATCTTTTTACCAAAACTTGTTATCTCTTTTTCCTTGTTCCTTCCACCCCCCTCTTCGATTATCGTTTATGATGATACCACTAAAAGTCATGTTTATGACCACGACAAGCTAAACAAACCAATGAAAGTGTTTAAATGATTGAGAAAATGCCGGTTCCATTATATTTTTGATAAATCTTCAATTAATATCACACTTCTTAATCATTTTTACCTTTTATTTTGATATTATTAGCAATGAGTTATGAAATTTCTATATGTTCTTTAAGCCACTTTTTTTTGTTCTTTTTTTTTATGATGGCGTTTCTTTTATGTAATTTTTAGTTTTATTTAACCAATTGAAAATAAAAAAATTTATCAAAAAATAGGGCTTGCTTCGAGTATAATAATTATTTTTTGAATCACGATGGATAAAAGTTTTTTTTCAGGTCAATTCTTCATTCCTGAAGTGAAAGCTTACTACTCTTATTGTTTACATCAGCTGTCAACATATTTTTCAAGTTACAAATAATTGTAACATAGCTAAAGATTAATTTTCCAACCATCTTTCTCAACAACTAACAATTGGCTGTCCAAACAAACATTGGAAATACTTTAAGTACTTCAAGTACTACAAATCTTTTAAATTTCAATTTTTTTTTTATTTTTCAAGTTATATTAATAAAAACACAAATGCTAAAAAATGAAATGACACAAACTTCTATATTAAACACAAAAAAACAAAGAGCACAAAAACTGCTTATTTCTTGGCAGCCCCGATAATGACAGTCTGATGCTCCATTGTGTTTTGTCTTGAAAGAGATGCATACTTTGCAAATGGAGAATTCTCCAAATCGTCTTGAGGATTTTTGACCTTTTCTGCGTTGCGTCTGTAATAAATGCGCTTAAAATACTTGTAAGACTCGGCGCCAATCATGAAAATAAAGATTGATGCAACACTGATACCCCATTCCCATCCAATAGGACCATGCTTGAAAACATCCTTATTAATGACCGGAATGTAAATCAATGGAGGAGCAGAAACAAATCCAAGAATAACAGACCAAAACAAAAACTGATTGCTCCACAAGTCTCTAAACACTTGAGTGTATGGTGTATCAGTTTCAGGGTGCATTCTAAAGAGTGATCGTCTCATGTCAATAACTTCCCAAGCAAGAAGTAACAGACACCAAGTCATAGTCAAGAATGAAGCAGAACGACCACGGAACACATGCTCGCATACGTCAGTGTACTTGTTATTACAGTTCTTGCCCAAAACATCTTTGCCAGTTCCATCCTTGTAAACAACAACGACAAACGAAAAGATACAGACACCAGCAATCCAGAAACCGTAAACAAGCATATCGACAATGACCTCCCAAGTAAAAACACCAGCTTTGGGATCAACAGGAGGACGTTCCATAATATCCGGTGCTGCAGCTTCAACACCAAGACCCATAGCAGGGAAAGAAGAAGTGATCATAATAACCCAAAGAACTTCAACCGGAGAAAGAGGGAAAACAGAAATTCCATCCTCATCCTGGAAAACAAGACCAATGAGCAAAAACAAAGCTTGAGCAATATTACCAGCGAGCAAGTGCAAAACAAACTTTTGAATGTTTGCAGCCATACGACGACCTTCTTCAACCGCATTCAGAATCGAAGCAAAGTTATCGTCCGACAAGACAATATCAGAAGCATCCTTAGCAACATCAGAACCAGCAATACCCATGGCAATACCAACATCAGCACGTTTCAAAGAAGGAGAGTCGTTAACACCATCACCGGTCATGGCACAGAAAGCCTTGCGTCTATGGAGTGCATCAATCATGCGGACCTTTGTTTGAGGGGCACAACGGGCAATAACAAGAGGCAAAACAGGAAGTGCATCAATTTCATCATCAGAAAGTGAATCAAATTGGTGAGCAGTCATGACCATAACTTTAACAACATCTTCTGGATAATGGTACAAATTGTGAGGAAGAATTCCAACTTCCTGAGCAATGGATTTGGCAGTACCGGGATGGTCACCTGTAAGCATGTGAACATTAATACCAGCCTTGTGACACAACTTGACAGCACCAGCAGATTCAATACGGGGAGGATCGTAAATACCAATGAGTCCAAGGAAGTGAAGATCTTTTTCCAGGTTTCCACGTTCCAACTCCTTCCAGTCTGTATTTTCAGGACCATCATAAAGCTTTCTAGAAAATGACAAAACGCGCTATTATAAAAGTTAGTCATAAGAAAAAAAAAAAAGAAATTTACATACCAGACCTTGCTTAGCAAGGGCATCCATATTTTTCAGGACAAATTCCTTATCCTCTTCAGTAAGAGGAGAAATTCCATTTTCGTCAGGGTTAGAGCCACCATACCAAGTAGAGCAGCAGTTCAAAACACGTTCCACCGCACCTTTGGTAAAGATGTGGGTAAGACCAGTAGCGTTTTCCTTGTAAACAGCTGTCATGCGCTTAATGGAGGAGTCAAAGGGGTATTCAGCAAGATGAGAAAATTTTGGACTATCACCTTCAGTCCACTTAGGTCTCTGCCAATCCATTCTGTGTGTAAAGACTTGAATAGCAATTTCAGTAGGGTCACCGTTAGCTTTCCAAATGTGGGCTCCACTTTCGTCAATTTCATAGTGGACTTTGGCAATGTTAGCAAGAGAAGCAACATCAAGCCATTCAGTGAATTTCTTAGAGAAAGGTTCCGGGATGTTCTGGTGAATATCATCTTCAGAGCCGTCTTCAAAAGGTGTGTTTGGCGAAAAGGTAACCTGACCGATTGTTGGGTTGAAAGCCTCAGTAGAGTTAACAACTTGGTAGGTACCAACAGTGGGAATCCAAACCTTGCGTCCAACCATCTTACCTTGCGTTAAGGTACCAGTCTTATCAGAGCAAATGTCATTAACAGCACCAAGAGCTTCAAGAGAGTCAAGTTTACGAACAATAACATTACGGCTAACCATAATCTTAGTTCCAACGGCCATAGTAATAGTAAGGACAACTACAAGAGAGGCAGGAATCATAGAAAGAGCAACAGCAATGGCGTAGATAGCAACTTCCTTGTTAACTTTAAATTTTTGGGCAGCCATAACAACAATTGCAAAGACAACAGCGACACCAAACAGAAAAATAGCAAGCTGAGCAAGCTTTCTGTGGAGAGGGGTGCCGACATTAACACCAAGGAAGGCACCAATTGCATCTTTAACAGTTCCGACAAAAGCACCAACATAATCACGCTTGCGGGCCTTGCCAAACTCGTCGCGCTTGACAGGGCGAAAACCTTTATTTTGGGAGCGGAGGGACATAGCAATGACACCAATTTCCGTATGCATACCAGTACTTGTACAAATACCAATTGCACGGCCCTTGGTAACAATTGACGAAGAATAGGCCATATTGATACGGTCTCCAACACCACATTCAAGAGGAAAAATTGGAATTTGCTCTTTGGCAACAGGAAGCGACTCACCAGTAAGAAGAGCCTCGTCAGTTTCAAAGTTCATAGAATCAATGACTCTAAAGTCCGAAGGGATAGTGTCACCAACTTTGACACTAATCAGATCTCCAGGAACAACCTCAATTGAAGGAATAGTTTCATCGGTACCATTACGAATGACTCTGGCTGTTGGAGAAGAAAGAGATCGGAGAGAGTCCATGGTTTTTTCAGCATTGTACTCTTGGATAAAACCAACAACCACATTAATGCCAATAACACCGGCGATAACTCCACCGGCAATCCAATCTTTAATACCAAATGAGATGGCCATTGAAATCACAAGAACTAGAATCATAGCGTTGCATACTTGCCGTAAAAATACCTTGATCATAGAGACACCTTCACCCTGGTCAAGCTGGTTAGGACCATAGATTTCTAGTCTTTTCTTGGCTTCGTCGTGAGTAATACCACTAGTAGTATTTGTCTCAAACGCACTGGCTGCTTGTTCAATGGTGAGAGTCCATGGTGCGTTTTTGACATCCATTCCGGCATTTTCACTACCGGACATGTATGATGGGTCCATTGAAAGTGTGTGGACCACAGGATTTTTCTTTTCAAAATCCATTGTGATTTAGATTGTAAAAGACTTATTGAATATTATGAAATTTATGAAATTTATGCGATTAGTTGTAAATCTAAATATAAGTAAAGAACCAGCTAGGCTTATATTGGATATGTGAATAAAGATTCAAGATAAAGAGAAAATGAAAAATATAAATACAAAATCTCTTAAATTAGGGGATATCAGGCTATATTTATAATTTTTCTGACAAGAAAAAATGCCATGAAATAAAAAATGTTTATCTACAAGGATTACTGATATTCAAACAGTGGCGTTTAACCTTTTTTTTTTTATTTTTTTTTTTTTTGCCAAGACCCCAAGTAAAGTGTGCCGAGCACAACAACGACAATCAAAACTGCGACAGTATATTTGGCTGCATGCTGGTTGAAGTGCTGCTTAAGATGCTGCAACCGCTCGTTGATGGTGATTTCAATTGGTGATGGCAGTGGAAGATTGAGCTGGGCTGAATGAGGGGAAGGGTGTGTTGTTTGGTGCCAAGCTGGAAGGCCAAAGGGAGCGTATAAAAGGAACTATGGGAGCGAAATACTTAAAAGAAGAAATGGTTTTAGATTCAGATATCATGATTGAAATTACTATTGAAAGTTTTTGAGTCTTTAGGAGGTCGGGTGGTAAAAGGTCTGGCTTGAGTTTCAGGAACCGTTATTTTCAACAAGCCTGGGATCAGGATATGTTGAGAAATTGAATGGAGGAGTAGTTCGTGATTTTGGGAGATTTTGTCAAATGAGCTACCCACATGGTACCCACTGGGTACCAAAGTACCTGGGTACCTAGATCGGGCATCTATAAACGTAAGTTGACTCCTCCTGCTAGCAACGCCCAGGCTTGGAACTATGAGTTGTGAAGAAACTTTAAGAGATCCAAAATATCATCGAGAAAAAAAAAGATAAGAACAGGAACTGAAAAAAAAAGATTTCAAAATTTGTTTTTTTTTTTTTTTTTCAACAAATCTTTGACAGTTACCAAACCTCCATTATGATAATTATCATAGCATCCTGGGACCGTCATGCCTAATTTAAAGATAAGTTTAGCTTTTAAGTCATGGAGCCTTGCAACTAGTTTCTCCGCACTTGAATAACACATGACCATATTGCTCCGTAGAGGTACCGAAACAAAGGTACCATTCGGCACAGTCAGCCACTATCAGCTCCGGAATTATTCTTCTACTTCTATGCTTGAAAGTTGCTTTTATCTTTCTTTCTTTCAAAATTATACTTTTTTTTCCCCGCCAAATTTTTTTCTATGCCCTGATTCTTTAAAATGTACATATGTATAAGAAGAAAAAAAAAATACTAAGATGATGTATTCTAACAACTGACTAAGCTATGGTACTTGCTAGTCGTACCACCCAAGAAACTTAAAATTGCTTCCGAAAAAAGAAATGTGATTGCTTTATCAAAAAAAAAAGGTCATGTGGACATTTTACGGTATTCTATGAAAAATTGAAAAGTTGAAAAGAATTTCACTCAAAAAACGTTTGAAAGTCACAATAATAAGGGGGGAAAATTTTTTCAAAAATTCAAAAATCAGTAAATATATTCCTCAATTTTTTTTCTTTGAAAAAAATCAAGAAATTTATTTAGTGATTTTTATATAAATAGGTTCCATCAACTTCTTTCATATCCCTAATTGGAAATAAGGATGAAAAGGCTTGTGAGTAAAAAATAGTCAAGTTTGGTGATTTCTCGCTCACAAGCCTTTTCAAAAGATTAGCTCATGGGCTCTTAAACTTTAATACAATCCTGGAAACTAAAATAAAAATTTCTTGTTTTGATAAAAATTTTAGCCAAAATTTTTTTACTCATGATTGAGATCATTATGCTCACTTAATAATTCATTGACCTCATGAAACTAATTTACAACAATATATAAAATATAAACATTATAATTTATTAAAGAAAAAGTTCAATTTATATTTTCTAATCGAGGTTCAATGAAAATTTGTTTAATCTGAATATTTGTGGTGATTATTTTTCTTACTATTAATGTTGCCAAGATCTTACGTATTACTCAAAGAAATTTAGTGAAGGAGCTCTAAAAAAGTCTCAAGTGAACCGAATAATTATTTATTCCTTCCTATTGCAAACGCTTTTAAAAAAAAAAAAATGTTTTGTTAATCAGTTGAAATTGTTTTTAAACATTGGTCGAGTGAAAACAGGCATAACAAATGCGGTAACTAATTACAATTAAAATAAAAAGTAGAAGCAAAAGTAAAGATAAAGATAAAGGTAAAAAGTAAAAGTAAAAGTTGAAGATAAAAAAAAAAATAAGGTTCTGAGGCTCGAAGTGACGATAATTTTTTTTAAAAAAAACCGTTATATGTTACAACTAAAACAATAAAAAAGTGTCGGTTGTACATATGCTGTATCCATATTGAAATCGCTTCCTCAGTGTCATGTTATGAGGTTCTTTTTAAATCATTGGATTAGAGCAACCCTTTATTATTTCTTTTTTAATTTTTTTTTAAAAAAAATGCCAATATATTTTTAATATAAAAAATTAAAAAAAAAACAATGAAAGCACAAGTTTTGCTTAGAAATTTTTTTTTTAGAAAAAGGCGTTATAATTTTGTGTGGCTGTATCAAAGAATAATGAAACGGTCAAAGATCATAAGAGAAAAAAGAAAAGGAAAAAAAAAGAAAAAGAATAAGAATAAGAAAAAGAATTTGAGTTTACTGAAAACAATGGCAATTAAACATTTCCGAAAGATGGGCTAGAATAGAATCATTTGAATACATTTTAAATTTCGATTTCAAACCTATTTGAAGTGTTTAATAAATCAAATATGCCATTTTTCAAGTTCATGTTCGGTTATTTCTTTTAGCTAGTTTTTTTTCAGATGATAGGCTTACAAGTAACTGACAGCTTTATAATCTACAAACTGGCCCGTGATATGATTATTATCTAAGTGGCTTATTATTTTTCAAAAGGTGGATTGTGAATACAATTCTTAATAATAATATCAAATTATTCTTTGGCAGGTTTTTGTCTTCACGAAAATTTCACATTATTCGACTCTTTTCAAATAGCAAAATTAGAATTTTTCAATTCTAAAAAATATTTTTTTGTCTTAAAAATTTTCCCCTCCATGCTTTTTTTTTTTTTTTTTGAAAAATAAATTTAACATCTTAGCCAATCCTGATTTGAAATTTGCCCTCGTGGGGTTTGAAGATGCCGTATGCCTAGCAACGGCTAGTACACTAACTATGAAAAATCTTCACCTATCTTTTTTTTTATACTTTAGATGAGGAGAAAAAGAGGGGTTGAAATTTGAAAACAAAAAAAAAATAGTATTTGGATAGAAATAAATATGAATAGTGTGAACAATATAGATTTTAATGTTCAAAATTGATGTTAACTTATTTCTAAATTTCATGTTATAGTAGAGTTGCAAAAAGATGGATATTGCTACAATTTAAGGGGTACAGGTTTAAACTAAACCCACGAAAATAAAAACCGTCAACTAGGCTTACTAGGCTTACTAAGCTTACTAAGACATAAACTCTTCAAGCCTCAGTGAAGATATTAAACTCGAACAAAACTACCTTCTGAAATAATTTTTTTTTCTAAATTTATTTTTATTTGTGAAATCATTAAATATACTAGATATACTAGAAAAGGAATTTATGGGCCTCTCTATCACTATGATAGAAGACAACTGTTCTTGATAACTTTGTTATTATAAATAAATATAAAATTAGATCTTGAATATGTCTCTCTTAAAGGTAAATTTATTTAAAAATGCTCAATAATTTAAAGGTTATCAGAAAAACTCAAGATTTAGCTGAGAAGTGACAACACTGCACCAAAATTTGAACTATTGAAATTAAAGATCAAAATCAAAAATAATGTTTTTCATATATCACGTGATACAATACCTAAAACAATTTTGTGCGGCGTTTCAAAATTTACTATGTTGAGAATTTACTTGGGCGTATAGTAAATTTTGAAAAATTCAAGGATCGAAACATCTAAGATATTTGAGATAAAAAAAAAGTATTTCATTTAAAAAGAATATCAATCAAACCTAATAGATCAGCAACTTATTTTGTCACAAAATAATCCTCCTACATAAAATCTAAAGAAGTAATAGTCACGAGAGTACGCTTATTGTTCCATTGTTCTAAATGATTTGATATCTCCACAATAGGGGGTTTGCCAAAACAATCTCAATCTATTGTTAAAAAAATCTGCTAATTTATAATTACAAAGCGACAACCTGTATAATTGCTGCAGCACTCTCCGTAGCAGCATTATGTTGAGCAGTCATTTTTTCGGCATTAAAAAAGAAAGGAAAAAAAAAGCAGGACATAATTGCTTGGCTGGCGTGCTGGCCAAGACCATACTGAGTTCTGTGAGAAGATATCTCTATTTAAGTTTTTTTTGATAAGAAAAAAAATTAAAAGGGTTAATTCAAGTTTAGACTTCTTGGGAAATACCGGGCACAATAACCAAGACCAGTCTATTTTGCTGATAGGTTTGGCGTGAAAAAAAAGGAAAACAGGCTAAGTAACCATGAAATTCAAAAAATCTGGACAGTTTTTGACTTCATTTTACCGAATTAAGATTGCTACAGATATTAACAACTACTGTTATCGAATATTTTTTAAAAATAAATTCAGCATTCAAGAACAACTCCATTTTTTTTTAAAAAAAAATCAATGACGTAAGTTAGGCTTACTCCTCTTCTTTTATCCTGGTGATACACAGCACTGATTTTCATCAATGATAGAATTAATACTAAATCTTGGCAGAAATTTGATTAAAAAATTTCAAGTGGTATTCTCAAATCAAGTTATCTAGGGTATTTACAAATGATAGAGGTGAATGACCCAAATTTTCCATTTCAATGGTGTTTACTAACGTTTAAACCCTTATCAAGATAAGGAGGAAACCCTTGCCCTATTTTAAGATTTCTTTTTTTTTTTTTCAAAAAAAATAATAAGCTAGCTTGCTTAAACCAATCAAATAATGTCCACAATTCATTATATTTATAAACCTAAATACCTAATAAAAAAATGTATACTCTACTGTTAATGAGGGTCAGGCTCACTTGGTGAATCTTCGTGGTCTACTGTTTCTTGCCGGTTAATGAAAAAGAATGATAGACACATAAGCAAAGCACCAACATAATAGAGCCAAGTGCCAAAATGCGATTTAAGAATCATATCGCCAGCTAAAGCTAGGGGAATGGTAGCCGATAGACCAACTGTAACAACGAGTGGAGATGTCAGCAACATTGACATTGCCCAGCAAAAATCTGAAATGATTGTCGAGGCTGCGTTGATGAGCACAATAACCCAGACGTACTCCGTTGGTGGAAGCTCAAACTTTTCCACACCACAATAGTTGAAAATCACAATCATAGGCCATAACAGCAACAGAGTGAATAGTCCAACAAATCCGAAAAAGTGAAACATGTTGATACGCTCGTCATCATCACCTACGCGAACCTTGAGTAATGTTGTATAAAAACCGTAAAGCAGAGCGCTAACCAGTGCCATTGAATTTCCAAGCCAGGCTAATCCTTGAGGATTGTCTGGATTCCCTCCATTTACCGAGTTGCTCGTGCTAATGGATTCTTCTCTATTGATAAGGGCAATTCCCAGAATCGATATGCCTAGTGCGCCTAGTTTCTTAAAGCTGAACTTCTCCACTTTAAAAATGCTCCCTAAAATAAGCGTGAAAATGGAGGAAGTACTAGTTAACAATGTAGAAGAACCTACTGATGTATAGGATAAACTAGCATTCGAAAATAAGTTTGCACAATACCACAGAAAGCAAAACTGAGATGCAAGCTTTGCAGTTTGGGCAACTGTAAATTTAGGCAATTCTGGGGTATTTTGACCTTTTGATCCGCTTGTTTTCTTTTGAAGTGCCGCGGAAGCAGCTTCTAAATCTTGTAGGCTATGTTGACTGTGAGCAGGTGATAGCAACCCTTCTTGTTCTGTTAATGATTGTACTCGTATGTTATATGGGTAATTAGTATGAGTTGTGACTGAACCACGGTGTTTTAGTTTTTCCTTTATCCATCGCCACGCTGATGGAATTATATAAACGGTAAATGTGCCCGTATTTAAGTATGTCACAAAATATGGTTTGCGATAGACTCCAGATTCAAATATTCCCTAAATTTTGTTAAAAACTTTTTTTTTTTTCGCAAATTGATATCAACATACGTTAACCAAAAATCCTGATGCCACCCATAATACTATGACAACAGAAAGTAAAAGCAGACCCAGACGCCATTTACTCTTTAACTGATCAGCCTGTTTCTGTGATGTTAATGGTGAAGCGATATCCGGACTATTGTCTCTGGTTGACTGTGCACTGTTATAACTAGGGGCCGAGGCCGAAGACGATGAAAGTCTATCTTGGGTATTTATATCCATAGTGGAACTTGCTATGATTTTAAATGAAATTTTTTCTTAAAAGCCAAAAAAAAATAGTAGCTTATGAGAAAAAAACGTACGCCTACAAGCTGGCGTTAATAAACAGCAATAATAACTATAGTTTTTACAAAAAAAAAAAACTAATCAAAAGGCAGAAACAAAAAAAAACAAAAAAACAAAAATGAAGAATAGGGAACGAGATGAGCAACAAAGCAGTGTATCTGGAGGTTGTTTTTTTAATTTTTTTTTTAATTTTTTTCTTCCAAATTTGTCTATATCACGTGACTTGATTTAACGAGACCACCTCCGACATTAAACTACTATCGTGAAACCAAGCGATTTATTTATTTATATTTAAAACATAGGAAAGCTGTAAATTTTTTTTTAAAAAAAATATAGAAGTTACATATTTTAAGAATAATTTTTTGAGAGGTATTTTTAAATTTATAATTTCGGGTGTTAAGAGGTTTCTATTTACCGATAACAATTAGCTTATGGTTTCTATCAATGATATTGTTCATATGAATTAAAATATATTTAACATGTTCTTAATACGTTTTTAAAAAGTTTGAAATTAATATTTAAGAGCATATATGCTATATAGATTATTCATTTTAAAATAAAGGTGTCTTGAGGACCCCGGTGGTTTTAAGCACAAAATACCTTTTTAGACTTTGAATAGTGCTGCCATTAACCACGTACATATTTTTGTTACCTGTTCACTTAGTAATAAGCTAAGCTTTATTTCTGCGCCCACCCCTTTTCTCTTCCCCCCTTGCAACATCATACTTTTTTTCTTGTCTGTAATTTAAGTCGCCAACACCTTGATTAATCTTGAAGCATCCCTCTATTGCCGCCAGATATGTCAGACATACTAAAACTTTTGATAATATGCGCTGTCATGGGCATATCATCATATGCTGTTGGCCTTGTTCCTTTATCTTTTCCCTTACCTGCGCCCAAAGTTCGGGCTATCAGCATTCTTGGCTCTGGCATTCTTGTCGGCACTGCACTCGTTGTCATTATACCCGAGGGGATCTCTATGATATATCGTATGGCGTCACATTTAGAAGATTCACATGAACTTCCTACATCCTCAGATATACCGGAAAATGATATGATTCGTCTCACCATTCGTCACGGTGGAACAGATTCTGGTCCTCGTGCCCAAGTCGGCTTAGCTTTGTTGCTCGGATTCATTTTTATGTACATTATCGAAAAACTCTCTTTTCTCATTGCAGCATTTTCAGAGTTATTTTCAGCAATCCTGCCTTCTTCTAGATCTTCCAGCGGCTCTTTTACTTCAATAGATATGTCTACAATTCGAAACAATATATTTGGCGGAATCTCTTCACGTGTTTCTTCCGCTCCAGCAACACCGTCTACTCCGGCAAATCTCGAGGCTGGAAATTCAGTGAGTGGAACCCGGTCTCCTTATAGTCATCATCATCGCACCGACTCTATAATCCAATCTAATGGTACAGATGGGAGTCCGACTCCTGACTCTTCTAACACAAGTTCTACCGCGTTAGGTCTTGTCATCCATGCTATTGCAGATGGTATTGCTCTCGGAGCTAGCATTGCTTCGGGTGATAGCAGCGTTGAAGCCATTGTTTTTCTTGCAATAATGATACATAAAGCTCCCGCTAGTTTTGGTCTTAGTGCAGTTGTTTTGCAAACTGATGGTGTTCAAGGAGCCAAAAGAACTCTAGCTCTTTTTGCAGCTGCGGCTCCCGTTGGTGCTATTCTAACATACTTTATCATAGTATTTCTTGGATCTAGTGATACTGAACTCATCAACTGGTGGACGGGGATATTACTACTGTTTTCCGGTGGAACATTTCTTTACGTGGCTGTTCACGTTATGCAAGAACTTGACCAAGCTCAACACGGAACACACGGTGAACAAGAAATATACCATAGCACAAATACGACTGTTACTGATGGTGCAGATGCTTTATTAGGAATTATTGGCATGCTACTCCCTCTTTTAACTCTTTTTGTTCCAGAAGATTAAAAAATTATATAAACTACATCCAGTTAAAAAAAAAGGCCTAAAATCGCCAATAGAATATCATAATCGCATAATGATTTAAAGAGCAATTGCTTCAGGGTTATCAATCATCCATTGGATCTTATTATTACGGAAATCATCAGTTGTTGTGCCCAATGTCCCAAATCCAATTTCAAGAGTTTTTTTATCGCTGTTTGTGTACTTGGGCCAATTAGAAAGTGAGACACCCACATTTGGATCCAAATGATTAGCAAACGCAATAAAATATTCTTGATATGCACGATATGGGCCCAAATCCAAAAACCACTGCCAAATCAAATCGTTGGCATGAGTTGTACCCAAGTATGGAAGCCCACTAAGTGCTTTCGATAAGTAATTCCATCTAGGTATACTATTATCAGACCACAACAACCGACGACGGTTTGCATGGTAAAGCAAATCAGTTAAGAGCCCCGCAATACGCTTAAACTGAATACCTAATCCTAGACTGTATAGCAGTCCTGTCCCCCATGGAGCTCCCTGGGAAGGGTCTTGAGGATATAAACTCAAAAGCTGACTGCGTTGACTTTCCGTTGATTTAAACAAAAGATTTTGTGCTAAACTTTGAACTTGACTTTCGCTCCACGAACTCCAAGACAGCAAAGCAGCAAATAGTGTTGCTTCATCATTTTGATTACCAATGATATATGGAACTTTGGCAAACTTTCCAGCATCAACAAGTTTATAGGGGATATCTCTTAGTATATTTCCATCAGCTCGCGGACTCCATGTAATAAACATATCCATAACACCAAATCCATCAGCCAACCCCCATGAGTTCATTGCTGCTGAGAGAGTGCTTGTTGATTTACCCCGCAAACAGGTCATGGTATCAGAATCACCAAGATTTGAACATCCAGCAGCATCAGCGAAATGATGATACAATTTTTGAGGACGACTATCAGTAATTGTTTCCATAGGGAGAAGTGAACCACTTTGCATAATTGCTCCACGGAATAGTGGTTTACCATTATAAGTATTATCACCGTCGTACATGGCCATCTGTGCAAAGCTAAAAAACGATTAGAAAAAAGAAGGCAAAATTAGCTAATCATACTTACATGTTCATTCCACCAGCTGATTCACCAAACAGAGTCACTTTATCAGGATCCCCACCAAATTGCGAAATATGTTTTTGAACCCATTGAAGTACTAATCTCTGATCTAACAACGCCGGGTTTCCTTCCCCTTCAGCTTTTACTGCACTCCCACCAAGATATCCAAAGGGACCAAGTCTATGATTAAATGTTACGACCACAACAGGCTGACTAATTCTTTGAGAAGCTTTGACATATTTCCCACCATCATATGTACTTCCAGAACCGAAAATAAAAGCACCTCCAAAAAACCATACCATGACAGGAAGTTTATCACCTGCTTTTGAACCAGCGGGCCGATAAACATTTAGAAACAAGCAATCTTCACTAAGATCAACCATATTTGTCAAACTTTGAACAGGAGAAACTAATTGCTGTAGAGCAGCATTAAGTGGATTCAGAGTAATCAGAGTATTGAGTAAATCTAGAACCCCACTAGGATTAACGCCTAAACAAGTGTGTCCAAAACTTGTTGCTTTAAGCCCATCATATGAATGATTATACTCCACAGGTGCCCTGAACCGCAAGTCACCTAAAGGTGGTTCTGCAAATGGGATACCTTTAAAAGATTCAACTTGAGAATCACCAATACCAGAAATTACTTCATTTGAATTCAATGTTACCTGTGGTGCAGCTATCACATGGTTTAAAGCCAATACGCTTAGCAAAAGAGATGATAATACTAAACGCATAGTTAATATAAAAATGAGTTTGTTGTCAATTTTAAGGAAGGAAGGGATAATGAATAATTATTGGTTTTTAGTATTTTGAAAATTTTTTTAGATTCGAAGGAAATATGGAAGAATTTATACAAAACCGAATTGCTTTTTAACTTTGAATTTTGAGCAATATGATACAAAAATCAATATTGCTAAATTGAGAATACATAAATTAAAGCCGCCTTAATTTTAGGAAACAAGAGTGTTACTTTTTACGGCTTGGATTATTTCAAATTGAATATTTTTAATTTTTAGAAATAAATCTGATCATTTTTGTTAAATAATTATTTTAACGAAGAACTTTAATATATCTATCATGCATAATTACTATATAGTCATTGAAAATAAAATAGGCAACTAATCATAAATTAAACTAACAAACCAACAAAATTCAAATAAAAACAAGAAATTTCAATGATCATCATCGTGATAATATATTATTTTAGCGTGTTTTAAAGATTTAAATGTAATTGAACCGTAACTAAACCCTTTAAATAACTTGGAATTCATCAATCCTCCTTCCTAATTAAGATACTGAAAAAAAAACAAAGAAAAAGTTAGTATGAATCTTTTTTATTGATTGTAACACTCATAGTCAAAATATAGCAGAGTGCAATGTTAATTAAACTGTACTCTGCTTTAGTACATAAAATGACAATAAATGAGTACAGTATATTAATTAATTTACCCAAAAATCAGTTTCTTGCAGGTTTTTATATTGCGTATTGATCTTTGAGTTTCTTAAATTGATACATACCCTGGTCATTTTTACACAACCCCTGACAAAAATAACTTAAAATACGCGAACTCGTATCTCAGCTATTCAACTTACAAGCAATTTGAAGTTAAATGTCAAATTTGAATAAAATACTACCGATCTTCATAAATGAATAAAGCAAAAACCTTAAAATCGTAAATTTAGTTTTTTAAGCTAAAAAAAGTTAAAAAATTGAGAAATGCTCAATTAAGCAAAAATATGGAAATTATTGATAAATAGAATTTTTATAACTTTAAATTGTTATTATTATAAAAATTATTGAAAAATTTCAATAAATTTGGCACTAGTAACTTTTTTCATACTGTAGAGGAACCAATGATGTATGTTGCATAATAATTGCTTATAAATAGCTTGAGAATATTGTAAAATGGGCTATTGGTTGACCTTTTTAACAATTTGACTGATGATAAAAATTTATCCCTGTTGGAAATTGAAATGCTTTAGGTTTTATTTAGTCAAAGATAGAATATCAATATCTAAATAACTTAAAAAGAAGACAATTCTTTAATTTTCAATTCCAAATCAAATAGATTACAAGTTATTTAGAAACAATTTGTCACTAAATTAATGTGCAAAATGTTGAATTGATAGCTAATAATTTGTTAGATTATTAAACATTTTATTGCAATGCAATTGCATTGATCGAGTCCATTTTTTGAAATCACCATATATATAATGATAACTTTAAATTGTATCCTTCCTTTTTTTTTAATATGAAATCTAAGCCTTTTAATAATATTTCCCAATAGCAAAAAAAATGTATACCTTATTTTTAAAGAGAATTTACCATCAAATAATATATATAGTACTTATTTTGGAATTTTCAGCATCAAGGCTTTTATGTTAATGATAAAAAAACTTAAAACTAAAGTTAAATTAAGTTTTAATGTTTACTTACTTTTACAACCTCACACATGAATCGATTACATAAGTGTATAATTCCAATAGTAACTATGCAGTTACATGTTTCTTTAAGTTTAACATGTCGTGAAGAGTGATAAATCAGTTGATGAAACTTAATAAAATAATTATCTTAATGTTTCTATTCGAAATTACTTTAAGCCTATTATCACACTTTTCTCAATAATAGGTTATGTTTAAAAAAAATTGCTCGCAACGAGTATTTTATTGATAAGTTTAATATCATTTAGATTCCTATCAGAAATAGTGATTTTTTTCATTAAAAAAGTAACCAATAACTTTATACACTGTTTGCTTTCTATATTCTATCAATTTTCAATTTTGAAAGCTCTATTATCAAACATTTGGATCTATTATTCTGAAAGGTTTGGACCAACAACATGGAATCGACGATTTTGGTATAATAATGATGATGCCGATTCTGACAACATGATTTCCTTCCGTTCTGATTCAATCAGCTCTTTATTCTCATCTTTTGTTGAATTATTATTTATTTCAACATGTAGTACTCGCGCAACCCAAATTTCATGGTCTTGCACTGAAAATGCCTCATGTTGCGTACAATAAATAACCGCTTTAGCATGCTTATAAACTGGTACATTTAAAAACTCTGATCTCCATGTAGATGTACCCTCGTTCCCACCGTTACGAGTGACACCAGGTGATCTAATGCCTTCAAAAGAAATTAATGGAGATATTGAAGGGTGTGTGAAAGGATTAACGTCACGACCTAGCCCTCCCGCAAATGCACGGCACGATTTTGCAGCAGCTCCGGTTGCAGGAAGAATATTAATAGCAAATATTGGTCTAGTATGTTTGTCATTAGTTTTAAAGGGTCTCATAGAATCAGCTGCATGACTTGGTAATTGGACGTTAAATGTTACTAAAGGTCGAGGTTTGATGGACAATGAAGAAAAGCTAGATACGGTCAATCCTCTAGGATGTGGATAGCTATTAGTATTACTATCTTTAGGACCAGCTGTAGTGATAATGCAAGCGGGAGAAGCTAACAACGACATAGCAGATCGAAACGTTTGTACAAAAGATTCAGAAGTTTCAGCATCACTGTTCTTCTCTACCTGTGACTGTGCATAAGCGATACGACTTGAATGAAAAAACCGAACATTATTAAACTTAACGTTTGCTGAGGCTTTTCGTGAGTTCCTTATTAAATCAGAACCAAGTATTGATTGTTTTTTATTAAATGAAAAATATCGATTAAAGTTTGACGAAAGACAACGACATATTTTAGAAGAAGTGGGCTTTGTGACCGGCATTTTATTTCATAGATTATGGGGATGTTGTAAGATTTCTGGGGAAAAAAAAACGAGTACCTGGAAACAAAAACCGCTGGGCCAAAAACCACTCTGCGGTTTTTTTTGCAACAATAATTTTTCAGTAACAAATCTTTGTAACAACGGGAATATGTAGTCGTGATGATATTTACCCGTAGCTTTTGCATCCCATCCAAAAATTTTAATGTTGTGATGGATTTGTGTGAGCAGACACTAAATTTTTATTGACGCGTCTGAGACCAAAAATCAAAAATCGCGTTTAGCTATCTGCGGTTGATAGGAAATAAGCAATGGACGAAGATCTTTATGACGAGTGAGTTAACTTATTATTGAAGTTTGGATTTTTCTAACTGTCTAAAAAGGTTTGGCAATTATATTGGACCCGCTGAAGACGAAGACGACGAGCAGGTCCAAGAGTCCTATGTGGGCAACTCTGACCATGCTGATGACGAATATCGCCACCAAACCCCTGATCAAGGTCTTGAAGAATCAGATAACATTGAACAAGAAGAAAATAATGGTATGGCTATTTTAAATATGCACGATTACTTTGCTCTAACTCTTATATAGAACCCTCGATGGCGGTGGTATTACACGAGGATAAGCGATATTATCCTACAACTGAGGAGGTATGAATGCCTGTACACTAAAATGAAAAATTTCTAATTTTATATCTAGGTATATGGCGAAGGCGTAGAAACTCTTCTACAAGAGCATGATGCTCAAGATCTTTCAGAACCCATAATTGCCCCTATAAATACAACTACCTATATTCGCGAAGAGAAAAACGCACCAGAAATTAAATACTCTTGGGAATGGCAAGCGAGTTTAATGAACCTTCCTGATCATATACGAAATGTGGCGCTTGTTGGAAATATTCATCACGGAAAAACGTCGTTCCTAGATTTACTAATCAACGAAACACATGTTCTTCCTGTCAGAGACCGGTCAAAGCAAAATGAACAGTTAAGATACACTGACACACATGTATTGGAACAGGAGCGTGGCGTAACTATCAAGGTCTCACCAATGTCTCTGGTTTTGAAAAATTCCAAAGGAAAGTCTTTTCTAGTAAATGTTATGGATACCCCTGGCCATTCGAATTTTTTAGATGAGGTTTCCGTTGCTTCTCGTTATGTCGATGGTTTTGTTCTTGTTGTTGACGTTCTTGAAGGCTTATTGACTTCTACTGAACAAATAATTTCTCATGCTATTCGGGAAGGTCTGCCTCTTATTTTAGTCGTCAACAAAATTGATCGTTTAATTTTAGAACTAAAATTACCTCCTAACGAAGCCTTTTACAAAATTCGCTATTGCATTGACCAGGTTAATAATTTCATAAACAAAGTTTCGCCTTTTAAAAACGGCAAATATTCTCCATTATCACCTATTACCGGAAATGTTGTTTTTGCTTCATCAACATGCAATTTTATGTTTTCACTTTACACTTTTGCATTAAAATACAAGGAAAATTCACCAGAAATAGACGCAAAAGCATTTGCAAAAAGACTTTGGGGTGATATATTTTATAACAGGGTGACTCGCAAATTTACCAAAAATCACCAAGCGAAAGATTCTAAAAGGTCTTTTGAGCATTTTATTCTTGAACCTCTTTACAAAATATTTACCCACACCTTAGAAGAAGAAAAGGAAGGATTAGAAGAGACCCTTGCAAAGCTTAATATTTCATTAAAACCAGCAACATATCGATTAGATGTTAAGCCTCTTCTCCAAACAATATGCTCCTTGTTTTTTGGAGATTCTTCAGCATTTGTTAACGCATTGTGCGAACACATTCCAGCTCCATCTCAAGGTGGTTCTTCAAGAATTGTCCAAAATTATTATACAGGCCCAAAAGATGGAATAGAAATTGAAGCTATGGAAAAAAGTGATTCAGAGGGACCATTAGTGGTTCATATTGCCAAATTAATCAGTACACCTAATGCTTCTGGATTTTATGCTTTGGGTAGAGTCATGAGTGGTACGTTAAACAAGGGTGTACCTGTATCTGTTCTGGGCGAAAACTATTCTTCTTACGATACAGAGGATATGCAAGAATGTGTTGTATCTGATTTATGGATTTATCAGTCAAGATATAAAGTTCCTGTTGATGGTGTCCCTGCTGGAAACTGGGCTTTAATTGGTGGAGTCGATCCTTCAATAGTCAAAGTTGCAACTATTTTCATGACCAATCAGTTCCCCGAAGAGGGAATGCATATATTTAGTCCCATTAAATATATCGGTCAACCCGTTTTTAAAGTTGCGGTCGAACCCTTTAATCCTTCTGAACTTCCAAAATTGTTAGACGGGTTGAGAAACATTCGCAAAAGTTACAGTGTTGTCCAAACTAAGGCAGAAGAATCAGGAGAGCATGTTATTATTGGAACGGGAGAGTTATATATGGATTGTATTCTTTACGATTTACGAAATCTTCATACTAATATCCAAATTAAAGTATCAGATCCTGTTGCCAAGTTTGCTGAAACTTGCTTAGAAACTTCTGCTATTCGGGCATATACTGAGACACCCAACAAGCATAATAAAATAACTGTTATTGCTGAACCGTTAGATCCAGATATTGCTGCTGATATAGAAAAGGGCATTGTTCAAATGGCTGGTGCAAATGGTTGGACATCTAAAAAAGTTGCGAAATTTTTTCAAGAAAAATATAATTGGGACGCTATGTCTGCACTTTCAATTTGGGATTTTGGACCGGAATCTGCAAAAGAAAACATTTTGCAAGATGACACACTTCCTGATGAAGTTGACAAGAAGGCTATGAAAGCCATCCGTGAATCTGTCAAGCAAGGCTTCAAATGGGCTATGAGAGATGGCCCATTATGTGATGAACCGATTCTTAACGTTAAGTTTAAAATTATAGAGGCCGAACTTTCAGAAGACCCCAGTCAGAGAAATAGCAGTCAAATAATATCTACTGCTCGTCGAGCGTGCTATTCTGCCTTTTTATTGGCATCGCCTCGACTAATGGAACCTCTCTATTTTTTCGAGATTATCGTTAATTACGATTCCGTCAATTTTATTAAGTCAATTGTCGATCGACGTCGTGGTCATGTGGATATGGATAAGCCAATTTCGGGAACCCCATTAAGAATAATTACTGGTGATATTCCAGTTATTGATAGCGTGGGATTTGAGACTGATATCAGAGTGGTCACTCAGGGAAGTGCTTTTATTAGCGCTCTTGTATTTTACAAATGGAGTATTGTTCCAGGAGATCCTTTAGATAAGTCACAAATTTTCAGACCATTAGAGGTGTCTCCTACGTTTGCCATGGCACGGGAATTTGTAGTCAAGACTAGACGCAGAAAGGGTTTGAGTGATGAACCAACTATCACAAAATACCTTGATGAATCTCTTCTGGAATCACTAAAAGAAACAGGTCTTTTAGATGAGTAATTTAGATCTCTAGAAATATATAAAAATTAATTAATATGTCGCTTACATATCATGAATTTCCATAGATCATGTTTCTTAAGCCAGAAAAAAAGATCTAATCACGTGACAATTATTTAAAAAAAAAATTTTTTGAAGCGATTTGAAATGAACTTTTCCTTAAATAATAACAATGTCCAACATCACTAAGACTTATGAAGAAAGAGCAGCAGTTCACAAAAGCCATACTGCTAAGAGACTTCTCACCTTGATGGCAGAGAAGAAAACTAATCTCTGTGCTTCTTTGGATGTCACTACTACTGCTGAACTTTTGCGACTAGCTGATATTCTTGGACCTTATATTTCTTTAGTCAAAACACATATTGATATTGTTTCTGATTTTTCATATGAAGGAACAATTGTTCCTCTTGTCGAACTTTCTAAGAAGCACAATTTTTTGATTTTTGAGGATAGAAAGTTTGCTGATATTGGCTCTACTGTTAAGGCCCAATATAGCTCAGGTGTTTACAAGATTGTTCAATGGGCTGATATTACTAATGCCCACTCCGTTCCCGGTGAAGGAATCATTAGTGGTTTAAGAGAAGCTGCTCATGAATATATTGAAGCCAATGGCAATAAAACTGACCGAGGCTTGATTATGCTTGCCGAGCTTTCATCTAAGGGCTCTTTGGCAGTTGGAGAATATACTGCACAGACAGTTGCCATGGCTCGCCGAAACCTCGATTTTGTTTTTGGCTTTATTGCTCAAAACCGAATGGAAGAAGGTGAAGGAGAAGATTTGTTAATTTTGACTCCTGGTGTTGGGTTGGACGACAAGGGTGACGGCCTTGGACAACAGTACCGTACTGTTGATACTGTAATTAAGGGCGGCTCAGATGTCATTATTGTCGGTCGTGGTCTTTTTGGAAAGGGTAGAGACCCTCAAGCTGAAGGCAAGAGATACAGAGATGCTGGTTGGGCCGCCTATGAGGCCCGTGTTTTTAAATAGATTAAAGTATATTTGAATTTTTATGGGACCAATAATTACTGAAAAAAAGCACATTGTATCTATCATATTCTATGTAAAGCCTGGATCAGTCAAACTATTATCCGGAGTAGCATATCGCAAACGCATTATTTCAAAAACAACAAGGCCGATACTTGTTGATGGCATAGTGGCTAACGTTGAACGAATAAATCCACCATAAAGCCATCTTCCCCAGTGACCATTGCAGTCACGGACAACAATCCTATGAATTTGCTGAAATGTATGTATGTAACCTTTTGAATATAATCTCAAAAATGAATGAGGAGGAATGATAAAATCTATAAGAATCTTTTTATAGTCAATTGGTTTATGAGTTTTGTTTGTAAATTGTTGCTTAAGGAAAATAAAGAGGTTTTTAGTTGTTTCTGGGGTAGCTGATTTAATTGTGGGTTTAGCTTTTTGTAAATCTTGTTTCTTTTTTAGTTCTTTTTGCTGCCTAGCAATATCATCTAATGCTTCTAATCGCATAAGATAAAGCTTTTGGATTTTACCTAAAGGGTAGTGAACAAATTGAACTGCTATTGCAGACATAGCTCCGGCAAACAAAATAAAAGATGGGTATAAAGCTCTTGTAGCTTTTTTAGGATCACCGTCATGAAAGAAATTAACATACGTGCGATACCAAGGACCTTTGATTGTTTCAAAAGTACTAAAAAACAAACCGAAACCAAGAGACTCTTTGATAAAAGAAATCGAATACCCAGAAAAAACACCACGAGGTCCAATTTCTTTTAACTTCGCCCAACCGTAAGTCCACATTGTTTTATATTCTGAATTCAATAGTTCGGATGCAGAGAATCTTGTAACTATAGCGTCAATTGGCGCTGCTGCTAAACTTTGCATTGTTCCTGCAACCGCACCAGCACAAAAGGAATCAACCATGACAGATGAAGTATAATGTCCTGGTAAACGAGAAATTCCTGTTTCTTTATAATGCTGAATGTCATCATGTTCTTGTGATTTTTGAATAAGCGTAAGCGTTGTTAGATAAGATGAATATAAAACAAGTCCTACACTTTATATTATGTTAGCCAAAAATAAAATAAAAGAAATTAAAAAAAAATTAATAAAACTTACGCAGAATTTGCAATAAGAGGAGGAAGAACTACAAAATATTGTTAGCAAAAAGTTAAGATGTTTGTTTTGTTTACAATGGTTCTGATCTACCTACCATGATTTGGAATAAAGCTCCAGCCATATTGTTTCACTGCATGTGCCAAAAGAGCCTAACAATCGTTAGATATAAAGGAAGATAAAAACAATCATAAATTTGAACTTACAGGGCCTGAATGAGTGAATATGCTCCAGGGTTTCTCCTTATAGATCGGATTGACAGCACGAGGAATTGCCTATTATTGTATTATTAGACATGTGATACTTTTTTAAGTTAAAAGAGCATGAGCTTACGAACCAAATAGCTAAACATTAAAAAGTTAGTGATTGCTTTAACACTTGTTATCGCTCAACATACTCAACTCGAGTTGGCCGAAACAACTTAACTGGTACCCGGACATAAAATGTAAAAAGCTGAGAAGCCAACGCACGAAGACCTGCTGTAGTGGCTCCCACAATTCGTGATGATGCTAATGTATTATGGATTTCATCTTTGTCCATAGAAGATCCCACGAGTTGAGAGGCAGACTTCATGGTCGCTTAAATGATCCTGAGTTAAATTTTGTTCCAATATATCTGGATTGAAACGCCATCGAACAGAAGATTTAGTGTACCACCTGCTTTGATTAGAGAAGTGCGTACGAGCAATTTTTTTTGGCCGCACCGCCAATAAATTAACCACAATTTATCCAATCACGTGCATTTAATTGAATTGACCGCATAATTATGTAATCATAATCTGTTTTGATTGTATGTGATGTAAATAACTGGTTAAGTTGAAATTAACATCAATTACGTTATAACGTACTTTTAATTACAATTCAAGTTTGAAGCCTTTATTAAGGTTGACTAAAAATTTAAACTGATTGGCAATTGCAGAGTCTTTATTAGAAGACCATTAAAATATATATTACAATTTTGTAAAACCAAGGCGCATATCTTAAAGATTGAGATCTTTTTTTTTTTTTTTTTTTTTTTTGCAACTGTCAAATTTCAAAAGCTATTGTTTTGTGGTAAGGCTCATATACCTGTAACGGTTCATTCAAACATCTTAAATCTATTTAGGGTTATTCGGAAATCGGGTAAATTTTTTTTTTTATAAGCAAGATTTACTTAGCCTTGCAGTGACTGTCATAGAAGTTGTCGAGTCGCTGCAGTTTTAGAACAGACTCGCAATCCTAGACTCTGAGCCATGACATTGCCTCTAACACTAGAAGGTGGCAGAGCCACGTTAGCCGTCTCGTTGACTTGTATGATAATTTTTTTTTTCTTTTTTTGTATTTAATAAACTTAGTTCTTGTCAAGTATTATTTATTGTGATGAGGCACTACGAAAAGTTTATTACGTATCTCATCTTTTATTGTCATATACACTAGCCGCTTCATTTAGCCAAATAAATATCGGTCTTCCCCCGCCATTTTTAAAATTTCATTTTCTTCTTCCTTCCATTAACTTTTATTACTTTCATTCATCACAATCAAATTCAAAACAAAAATGTCTTATCCAGGAGGTGGACATAGAACATATGGGGGCTACGACCCAAACTCTTATCAAAATTATAACAATGATGGAGGCTATGGTAACAACCAAGGCGGCTACAGCAATAATCAAGGTTATAACCAGCAGAATTTTGGCTACAATCAAAACGGATATGGTGGAGGTGGATACGATAATTATGGAGGACCTCCACCGGGACCTCCTCCAGGACCTCCACCTAATCAGGGGTATGGTGGACCCCTAGGACCTCCTTCAGGGCCTCCTCCTAGCTACGGGAATGACTATGGAGGTGGCTATGGAGGTGGTTATGGAGGTGGATTCGGAGGCAATAATAATAATTATAATACTAACGGCAATAGTTATGGAGGGAATAACGGGGGATTTGACGACTACAATAATAGAGAATACAATCAAGGTGGCTGGGGTGCTCCAGGAGGTTATGACAATGCTAATTTTGGAGGCAATTATTCTACAACAAATATGCGATTCCAAGCACCTCCAACTCAAGGTCAATCTTTTGGTGTTAGTGGTATGCAAAACTATATGTATTCACAATGTAACGGCCGCCGAAAAGCCTTGTTAATTGGTATTAATTACTTTCGACAAAAATCTGAGCTCAAGGGCTGCATTAATGACGTTAAAAACATTCGCAACTTTTTGGCTCAAAGATATGGATATAAACAAGAAGACATGGTTATTCTTACAGATGATCAGTCTAACTCTCAGTCTATTCCCACAAAAGCTAACATTATCAGAGCTTGCCAATGGTTAGTGAGGGATGCCAGGCCAAATGATTCACTTTTTTTCCATTATTCAGGGCATGGTGGCCAAGAAAAAGATTTAGATGGAGATGAAGACGATGGATATGACGAATGCATTTATCCTGTTGACTATGCAACTCAAGGCTCTATTGTCGATGATCTTCTTCACAATATTCTTGTTAAGTCTTTGCCTCCCGGTGCTCGTCTCACGGCATTGATGGATTGCTGTCACTCGGCTACTGCACTTGATTTACCTTATGTTTATTCAACAAAGGGTACTTTAAAAGAGCCTAACCTGTTAAAAGATACAGGCAAAAATGTATTTAGCGCTTTTTCCAGTTATGCTACCGGTGATATTGGTGGCGTAGTAAGCTCTGTTAGCGGTGCTATCGGTCGGCTTACAAAAGGAAACAAGGGTTATGAAAAGACTAAGCAAACTAAGACATCACCAGCAGATGTCATTATGTTTTCTGGCTGCAAGGACAGTCAAACTTCTGCCGATAGTTTTGAAGATGGTTCTGCAACCGGTGCTATGTCCCATGCTTTTATTCAAGTTATGTCAAATAATCCTAACCAAAGTTATTTGTCATTATTAAATAACATGCGTGATGTACTTGCTGGAAAGTATGACCAAAAGCCGCAATTAAGTTGCTCTCATCCTTTAGATTGTAATCTTAAATTCATTATGTAAATTTTGTTGACTAGTTATGAAACGGATATGCTAGTAATAGTAAAAACTTATTTAAACAACTAATATTTTGGAACCTTTTGAAAAAAAAATAATTATTTAATTATTTATAATTAATTCAATATATTGTGCTATATAAAATACCTAAATTTAAAATTTGGAAATTGAGAATTTATTAAATTCTTTTGTTGATGCCATCATACAATCAAGACTAAATAAGTTGAGGTTTCATTGAAAATTAGGATTTAAAATTTTACATTCTTACCTTAGGTTAAGTTAAACTTAGAGTAGAAATCCTAATATTTGAACTAATCATTAACTCATGTTTGTTAAAAGATTTTAGAAATCTATTACTAAAACAAATTTCTTACATTTAATTTTAACATTAAATATTATAAAGATTAATGAAAAAAGGTTTATATAACGTATCTAAAAAACAATTCATACTTTTAGTATGTTTATAATTTATTATAATGAAATTAAACTAATTAATAGTAATTTGATCTTTTGGGACATAAATAATAGAAAGCGATTTTAGCCAATCATCGAAATGGCCTCTGATACCAACAAGTCTTGTTCCCTGAGGTGTAATAACTTCATGCCATTTCCCACTATCATCTTCTCCACACGGAGGGCCTGTTCTGCGGTTTGTCACAAGCTGACATAAATTCAAATGATTACCAACTTTAATACGAAAGCCAACAATATATTCGCCTTCTTCCAAAAAAAACTGATTATCATGGCCACCCATGCCTCCAATACGTGGTCTCGAAGGTCCATTATGTGCAGCTCCAGAGTCTTGAGGCAAAATAAATTCTATTCCATCAACATAACGGCCACTTCGAATATTGACGCCATGAATGAAAGGTGGAATAGCTGAGATTTGTAACTCGCCAGATTTTTCTCCATAGAACGGGGAACAGGTGGCAGTTAAAGTACCACAGTTATAATAAAATGAATGTTGAATAGTATTGAGATCAGATTGCTGTTTAAGAATTAGTTCCTGTCCCTGAGACTGAGCTAAATGTGTATTGGTTGTACAAACAAGAGAAATGGCATTAATCCAACTGTCGTAATAGGTTTTGATACCAACAAGTTCCTGCCCATAAGGAGCACGGATTTCAAAACTATCTCCATCTTCAGATTCGCCGTATACTGGACTTTTGCGAAAGTTTGTGATGATTTGGATGTTTTGCAAAAAGTCATCAACTTTACCAGCAAATCCGACAATATATTCGCCATCCATCAATTCAAATCTGTTATAGTGTCCTCCAAATCCACCAGCTTTTATCCAGTATGATTGATCCTCATAATCATCACCCTTAGCACCAGTGATAAACTCAAACCCGTCAACATAAAGGCCACTTTGAATGTTGACACTCTTGAGATTAGGAGGAATTATTGCCATTTCAAGGTAACCTGTTGATTCACCATGAAATGAAGAACTGTTTCCGGCGACGACACCGTCCAAAACACGCATGTAAGAATGCATGACTGGATTTCTTAAAATGTATTGTTGCACCTCATATTCTGTAAACCTTGATCTAAACAGTTCATTGTTTGATGCATATATGATGGAAAACGAGGTGATCCAGCCTTTCACGAAAGCTCTCATGCCAACGATCTGGTAGCCCGCTAAATGGATTAAATTATATTCTTCATCTTCATCCAAATCAGTTCTTCCATAAATAGGGCTTTGGCGACGATCAGTCAAAATCTGTAAGCTTGAAAGTCGACCTTTTGATGAGCGAAGGTGAAATCCAGCAAGATGCTCATCTTTTTCAAATTGAAAACGATACTCATCTCCACCATTACCCCCAACTTTGTATATTGAGCTTCGACTTTTTTGATATGGAACGAATTCAATCGAATCGATGAAGTGCCCATTGCGAATTATCACCTCAGAAATATTAGCTGGAATGTAGCCAACTTCTTTTTCAGCACCCGGAATATTATCATCAAGATCAGAGCAATAGCTGGTAATAAGACCTATATCACGGCCAAAAGTAGAACGAATTTTGTCTTTATAACTGACGTCAACAGATGGATGTTGTGGACGAACATAGGGATGTTTTGGAGGTTGAGGTGGGTATGATCGAGATTTTACAGGTGGAGTTGGTGATAAAGGTTTGTTTTTATAAACAGGAACTGCATGTGATTCGTCGTCGCTACTACTACTACTGTTGCTGCTGCTGCTACTACTACTACTGCTGCTGTTAGATTTTTTGTGTTTATGGCGACGATGGAAATGCATTCTTAAGATAAAAGGTTATAAATGTTGTGGAAAAATGGTAAAACTCTTAATTATTAAGGAATAGCATAAAAACATCTCTGTAGCGGGAGTGTGTATTTTATTTATATAAATAATTATAGCACTTGACAATTTTCTTGTTATCATGAGATGAATAGCGATTGCGGCTGAATTTCAGCTACATTGAAATTTATGTTGGGTTGCAATCGCCCTGGATATACGTGGAGTTAAGGAACACTTTTTGTCTATTAATTAATGGACAATAATTATTATAAACAAAATTATGTTTAAAGAAGTAAATAAAATAAACACTCTAGATCACTCAATGATTATAATCATCGAATTTCATATAGTTTGTATATAAAAAATTTGATATTTATTAAAACGCGAAAATGAATTAAAATTTAATAGAAAGACATTAAAAGCCGTTGAAATTATTTTTTTAAACGTTATTATGTACACCATCATCTACGTCTAACAATATTACCGGCGACCTCACTTGGCCGATTCCATGTCCAGATTTTGCCATCTTTAGATGCCACAACAATTGTCTTTTCCAAAAACAACAAATCAGTTAATGGTTCCACTATTCCTCCATTAGTGTTAACACCAAACATCAAGGCTGCATTAATACTATTGTTAATATTGTTCGGGTTATTATTTCCAGTAGCGCCATTAGCAGAGACAGGATTGGAGTTTTCACCGTTGACAGTAGAATCGGCCGAGTCTCTTCCTGTTTTATTTGGAAAACGAACAGTAACCTGAACAACAGGTGTTAGTTGGGGAACTTTGTCTTTCGCAATGAATGGGTGAACTCGGGATACATATGGATTAGCAGCACTGCCACCAATGCCCCCAAGTGTGTTTTGGTTGTTGATTGCCGCTTGGTTTGTTAAGGAGTGGTTAGATATAACAGGTTTTAAAGACAGATGACTGCTATCTCTATTGTGCAGATCCGAAGTAGTAGCAGAATGTGTATTATGTGACCCCTTCTTGTGTTGGACCTTGGGTCGTGATAGTGTTTTGGGTGAAAAATCCCAAAGAATCAACTGGCCTTCATCACCAACTGAGCCCACTCGGTAAGTAGCACCAGCCACACCCTCATCACCATCAGCAGCAGAAGTTCCAGCAAGATCACAGTTCCAAGGATCAAATGCCACTTTACGAACCCACGAATGATGACCAGAGCCTCTAGCAACAACAGTGCGTCGTTTGACTGACCAAATTGTTACTAGGTCATCTTTGCCACCAGTTGCTAAATACTTACCATCAGGTGAAAAGGCACACGTTAAGAATCCATCATAGTAACTTGGAAAAAAATCGGTAACAACTTCAGTTCCCAAGTTGAAGAAGCGGAGGTACCCGTCTGCAGAAGCAATGACAGCTGTTTGCCTGTCAGGAGAAAATTCAATAGCAGTTAATGGTTTATGGGATAACTTGTAGACAGCAAGAGGATTGTGTTTGGCGCTGCTAAATTGCTTAGGCGCGTTTTCGGAATCGCCATCATCATCATCGTTGATATTTTTGTTGATGTAATTAAAAAAAATATTGCCGCCAGAGCTTGTAGTGGCGGCTGTGTCCTGACCATCTGCGGGAACATCACCATAAAGCGACTTCACAATTCTAAATGCCTCAGTAGACCGACTGTCTTGGTAGTTTAAACCACCATGGTTTGCAAAACCACCATCCTCACGGTCCTTGTCGAGAAGAATAAGTGTACCGTTGGAGTGAAGTGTGAAAAATAAGTTCTCTGAGCCTGGGACCCATTTTATTGCTGTCACAGCAGCACCAATAATGTCAGCATTCTTATTGATACGGTGATACTTGTTGCTAGCCGAGTCAAGCCACATAGCATCACCAGAAGACATACCCACAACTACATCCATGCCATGCGCACTACGCGTGTAAAGATTAACGTCGTGGCAAAGAGGATGAGAACGAGTGAAAAGGATTTTACTGAGATACTGGTCGCGAGGTATTGTTGCGGCCATTGACGAAGCATGCTTGGAAGAAAAATCAAGCCATTGTAGGGAGCGTCCAACATTAGCCCATACTACAGGCTCAGGATCAAGAGTTCGGTCCGCTAATCTTCGAGACAGATTTTCGTTGACTATTGTACGTGAGATAAACGTGGAGTTATTTTTGACCAAGTTTGACTTAGGTCTTTTTCTTTTGCTGCCATTAGATGGATTTGTTGAGGTCGAATTTGTGTTTCCACCGTTCCCAGAGCCTCCAGAAATACCAGAAGCTAAAACGCCATTTATCGATGTTCCGTTAGAAGAAAGCCCCAGTTTCCCAAGATCAAGGTCACCGTTAGATCCAAGGCCTTCGGTATCATGGGGATCAAGAGGAACTGTGATATGAAGATTGCTGAGTAACGGACTTGTACCAATGGCATCTGGAGGCACAACTGTAGTCCCAACCAAAGTAGATGGTTGGTGTGAAACAAGAATATCATGAGGAGTAGTTGGAGTTTTTGCATCGCAGGATTTCGAATGTGAACTACCAGTAGATATATTTAAAGAACCAAGAGATAGCAAACCCTTTTTTTTTTGTGTGCTTACGTTTGTGGGTTGCAAAGAAAGAGGGGTTTGCGGAGAGTTAAGACCTTGAGCAGCCAGGTTGGGGTTTTCAACTATTGGTTGAGAAATCGGTTGTTGTACTTGTACCTGTATCTGTTGCTGTTGCTGTTGCTGTTGCTGTTGTTGTTGTTGATCAACAAATGGATCCGCAAATGGATCATTTTTGCGCTCGTCGATTGGAGTTGTAGGAACACTACTGGACTGAGGAGTATTCAAGACGCTTTTGCGGCCTAAAAAAGAAGTGGTCCAGCGAGATTTAGGTTGTTGTTGTTGCTGTTGCTGTTGCTGCTGTTGTTGATGCGCTGAAAATGACGTAGAAAGAGAGTTACCATTGTTCGCTATTGCTTGTTGAATATTATTTTCCAGTGATCCTGGCGGTGGGATATAACGGATAGTTACTGCAGAAAGGCGTACACCTGAGGAATGAGTGTTAGGATGATGAGCAGTGGGTGTCAAAGGGTTAACTGCGGTAGATGGGGGGTCCAAAGGGTGGGCTGTTGGAACTGCTAAAGATATAACATTACGAGGTTCGTAAACACCTTCTGGTGCAACGAACGAATGATCAGATCCAAGACGAATGGCAGTATTGGCTGCTTCGATATTATATTGCGACTCACCTCTGATGTTGTTAAACATCGTTGTAGAGGGATAATGCATCGGGTACCGAGGTCCCGCCGTAGCAATAAACATCATCTTGAAATATCTTAATTAATTAACACTTGTTAAAGTTAATAAAAGCAACGCAAATGTTTATAAAGAATAGTCAAAAGTTAATAGTTGAAGTAAGATTTTGAAAAGTTAATACAATGAAATGTGTGGAAAGCCCAAGTTTGTGATTGCGAAAGAGTTTCAAATGGTGGGTGTAATAAAGGGGTTGGGGTTATAAATGCGGGGCTGAAATTAATCATTACCCGGCTCTTAGTTGATGTTTTTTTTTCCTTGATGTTTGTTGTTTATTTTTTTTTTTTTTTTTCACATCACAAAATTGAATCGCTTGCAAAGTGTTAATCCATAACATAAAGGAATACCAAAAAAATTAACAAATACCAATGTCACTTTGGGTAGACAAATATAGACCTCGATCGATTGAGGCACTTACTTACCATTCAGCTCTTAGCGATGAACTTAAGGCGCTGGCCGCCTCAGGGGACTTTCCTCATATCCTAGTTTATGGCCCATCAGGAGCAGGAAAGAAAACTCGAGTGATGGCTGTCCTGAAAGAGCTTTATGGAAATGGTGCAGAAAAAATTAAGATTGCGTCTAGAGTATTTCAAATTGGAACATCTTCCCGTAAAGTTGAATTTAATGTGGTATCATCAAATTACCATATCGAGTTTACGCCAAGTGACATGGGAAATAATGATCGAGTTGTGATCCAAGATCTGCTTAAAGAAATTGCTCAAACTCAATCAGTAGACACACGATCAAAAAATAGATTTAAAACAGTTGTTATTAATGAAGCTGATTCATTGTCGCGAGATGCACAAGCAGCTCTTCGTCGCACAATGGAAAAATATTCTGCCAATATTCGATTGGTTTTACTTGCCAACTCTACCTCTAATATTATATCGCCCATCAAATCCCGTACTTTGCTCATTCGTGTGCCTGCACCATCTGCAGAAGAGATTGGGGAAGTAATTTTACAAATTGCAAAGAAAGAAAAGGTGTTACTGCCTAGCACCGAAGAAGAACAAAAGGAATTGTTTGACAAACTGACAAGATTGTCACATCGCAATCTACGCAAATGTATTCTCATGTTTGAGGCTATGTATTCAGCGTCCAATGGCAATGCTTTAACAGTTGCAACACCTACACCATCACCAGATTGGGAGCAAGTTATAGGAAAGATTGCAGATGAAATTTTGCGTACGCGCACAGTTGCCAATCTGCTATCGATTCGTGGAACATTGTACGATTTAATCGCACATTGCATTCCCCCAGAAACTATTTTAAGGACGCTGACTTATGAACTACTACACAAAGCTAACTATAATGTTGGGCCTAGCATTGTGGAAGCAGCAGCTTTTTACTTCCATCGATTACGACAAGGCTCCAAGGCTATTTTTCATCTTGAAGCTTGTATTGCAAAATACATGCAAATCATTGAAACATTTCACACAAAATAATATTTACAAATAGTCATATACACACATATCCCAAGTATTTTCTGACATCCTTCATCGTCTGTACTTCTTGTAAAAGTCTTCCTTCGACTTCAAAATGTTGGCCATTCTTTTTGTCGGGTTTGCCAACATATTTTGAACAACATTGACCTTTTCTGGAACGTCAACCCGATCAAAGCCTGCCTTAGGCTTGTCGGAAAGAGTGACGACTTCATAAATCCCAGGAAGCTTGTCAGCAGCCACGCGGAAAGCATCTCTAGCAACTTGTTCGTGGAGATTAGGACCGTTGATTTCGAAGAGAATCTTGCCAGTAGGAACACGGACTGCCCAGTGATCAAAGGGACCCTTGCCCTTACCCATACGGGTTTCGTTACCCTTAACACAGACAGCAATGTTAGTCTGAAGGCGGCGGATAAGCTGAGCACCGTTGGCACGCATAGTACGCATAAGCCAGTTATCGGCCTCCTTGAGCTGAATAGCAGCTAAACGAACACCATCGCTCTTGAGGCGCAGGCCGTATTGACCAAATTGTAACGTGGAACCTTTGATAGAACCACCAATGCGCACAGGGACGCGGCCTTTGTGCTTCTTGCCAACCTTGACAAATCGCGGCGCGTACTCGTGCTTAAAGCGCACAGCATAAGGTGCACTAAAAGAAGAAGCTGAAGACGTAGCAGTGCATAGCTGCTTCAAGCTACTGCGAAACAAAGTAAGAGCGGATTTAGCGTCAAACATGAGTGCGTTGGATGTTATTGATGATTTTTTGGGGGTGGTGGTAAATCACTAAAGCATAGATTTTTTTTTTTTAGTGTGGTGGTGAAATTTTTTTTATCAGTCCCCATTGGTCAGCAACCTCAAACTGGGTTCGCGTACCATGCAATCTATATTGAAAAGTTTCTGCTCGTAATTATTTCTACACTTTACAACCACCCATTACATTTAAAATCAACAAACCATCTAACAATGGCAACAACATTGGCTCCAAGAACGCTGCTGCGTGTGGCTTCTGCCGCCACGATGTGTACTGGTCCTACAGTTATTCAAACAGTGCGCTATAACAGCTCTTCCTCTTCGACTGTTGAAATTCTTAAAAAGACATACCCGATTGACGAGTGGACCAACGTAACGCCGTCAATAATTGAACTAACTAATCGCAAACTTCACTTAAATCCTTCACATCCTATTGGTATTCTTCGCAACATGTTTGAAACCCAGCTTGGCCAAATTGGTGGTTATACATTTTATAACAGTTTTGAGCCTGTGGTATCAACGTACGAAAACTTTGATGTGCTTGGGTTCCCCCAGGACCATCCTGGGCGTTCCAAAACTGATACTTACTATGTTAACAAATCTACCCTTCTACGTACCCATACTTCTGCTCATGAAGCTGAATGCTATAAGAACTGCAAAACCCCTGGATACCTGATTTCTGCTGATGTGTACCGCCGCGATACAATTGACAAGACTCACTACCCGGCGTTCCATCAAATGGAGGGTGCATACACGTGGTCGCGCACTGAACACCCTGGTGAATCTCTTGTTGATGCTATTCAACGTGATTTGGATCGTCTTCCTAAGCCCGATATTATTGTCGAAGATCCTAACCCGCCTTTTCACCCGGAACGCAACCCTAAAGAATTATCTATGTCTGATCGTGAAATTGAGCTTGTGTCTGCGCACTTAAAGCGCACCATTGAACTCTTGTTATCTGCTGTGTTTAACCGTGCTCGTGAAGCTGCATTGGCTTCTGGTTCTCAAGATCCAGATCTTCAAGCACCTCTCAAGGCACGTTGGATCGAGGCTTATTTTCCTTGGACGGCTCCTTCTTACGAAATTGAAATTTGGTGGAAGGGAGACTGGCTGGAAATGTGTGGATGTGGTGTCGAGCGTCAACACGTTTTGCACAATGTGGGGATTAATGACAAGGTTTCCTGGGCTTTTGGTATCGGTCTTGAGCGTATGGCCATGTTACTTTTTGGAATTCCGGATATTAGATTGTTTTGGACCAAAGATCCTCGTTTTGCCTCTCAATTTTCTGAAGGAATCGTGACTAACTTTAAGCCATATTCCAAGTATCCAGGCACGCTCCGTGACGTAGCCTTTTGGATCCCTAAGGACTCTGAGGGTATTCACGAGAACGACATCATGTCGCTCGTCCGAGACATTGCCGGCGATGTAGTGGAGAACGTGTCCCTTCATGATGAATTTGTGCACCCCAAAACTGGAAGAAAGAGTCAATGCTACCGTATTAACTACCAGAGCATGGACCGCTCCCTGACCAATAATGAAATCAACAAGTACCAGGACGAGTTTCGTGCTCAGTTGGCTAACAAATACGACATTGAACTTAGATAAAAACTTCAAGATTTTGTAAATAAGCTTAACATGTTTTTAGTGTACATAACTTAAATGAAAAAATACATGTTGAAATAATTATTTTTCAACGTCAGAAGCGCGAACGACGACTTTCTGGCCCGAAATCTTATCGGTTCGCAGCAGGTCAAGACCTTCTTCCACAGAATTAAGGAAACTATCTTTAATCAAAAGCAGTTCAGGGTGGTATAACTCGTGCTGCAAAAAGTGAAGGGAAATCTTCTTACTAAGAAAGTCATCAAAGTCACGACGGAGCTCGGGCAAGGCAGGAATTGTTTGGGGACCAAACTTAAATTCCTCGTTGATGATAGTGTAAAGTAATGTCGTGTTAAACTTAACCTTCTTGTTTGCATCAGTCTTGATGTCATTAGCAGTCAAAAACAGCAAGTTGTCAATATATGAATTGTCAGCAATTGCGTCATAAACTGATTGGAAAGTTTCTTTGTTAGAAACAGAGTCAAACCCATAAATAATATCAGGATGCTCTTTGCGAATAGTCTCGACAACATTCTCAGTTTTGTAATCGTAAGTGAAATCTGCACCACGCTCTTTAAGACTGGCGTGGTGTTTCGAACTAGCAACTGCAATCACTGTAAGGCCATAAATTTTCTTTGCCAATTGAATTGCAATATATCCAGCAGAAGTAGCACCACCCCAAATAAGAACCTTTTTTCCTTTGTAGGATTCTGGGCTTGCGTTGGCAAGCTCAAAGGAGTGGTTAAAAACAAGGCCATCAGTAAAGAGGGAGAGATTGATAGCAGCAGCACCCTCGTAAGACTGGACAACGCCAGCAGGAATAACATTGTTATGGTCAGCAGCAATCTGAAGACCATCCTTGTTGTAGTTAATAGTGGCATAGTCATCAAGAAGGGTGTAGCCAGCAAAAGCACCAATGTCTTTAGGATAGTAAGCGCCATGAACAAAGCCAGAAACCGAGTCACCGACCTTAAAACGATCAGCAGCTTCAGGGCTGACCTTGACGACAGTACCAGAAACATCAGAGCCTACAATGGCACCTTTAGGGCCAAATTTCCAGACAGCATGCTTCCAGTCTGTGGGGTTAAAAGCATAAGCTTCAGACTTGATGAGAATTTTATTGGCAGGAACTTCATAAGTGTCAAGTTTGATTTCAGCAGGCTCGACTTCAACAAGCTTCTTGTTTTCTGTGTTTCCAGAAAGAACAATTTTTTCAAATCTAACGACAGTCATTGTGAGAGAATAGTGGTTTAATGAAATACAAACTTAAAAGACAAAAGTAGAAAAAGTAATGATAGGAAAAGTAATAATAGGAAAAGTAATGATATAAATAAATATTAATGCAAAAAAAAAAAATTAAACTCAATTGAGAAATTTCTCTTCGTATTTATACTTGAGTTATTGCTAAATCACGGAATTTTGCGCAAAAATTCAAATAGTCATTTCACTTGCTGGAAGTTTCTGTAGCCTTCCCCACACAATGCATTGTTGATTAATCAAAAAATGGTTCACTAAAGTAAGTTATCAAGGCCTTTTTAGAAATTATGATTTGTAAGAGAAAACAAAAAATAAAAAAAATTAAAAAAAAACTGTTCATTCTTTGATAATTGTAAAATGTTAAATCAGAACTTCAAAAAAATCTCTCATATTATTAAGGCTGGCAAATATTGTTTTAAACACTATGGGTACTCATTAATTCACTATTTGGTACAAATTACTTTAATATCGGCATTTTCTTAAGTAATCGGTCTAAACACTAAAACACAATCTCACCATAAAGACTTTCCGTTGGTTATTTTTTTTTTTCAACTATCATTAGCTCATATTTTTTTTCTCTCATCAATGTCAGCAACGTGTTCATATATTTTGTTTCTAGGATTATTCTATCATATTTCAGACCTGTTCAATTATAAATCAACCTTGGCTTTCTGTATTACAAAGAATATCCTAAAATCCGCGGGTTACCATCTAAAGCCTGGAAAATCCATTAAAGGTTTTTCCGACATCTTAACCAAGCACACGTAAGGTCAACTCCACTGCTGCAAATGTCCCCGAAGAAGCAGGAATTGCTCTAAGAAGAGTAGGCACAATCCCTCGCCAAAAGCCTCTGATTCCTTGAGTTCTCCAGACATCCTGTGCTGCACGAATGGCGCTACCACCATATCGTGATTCCCCGGCGCTGGCCAGTCCATCAGCCTGGACTCGAGACTTGACAACATCAAGTGGGTAGGACGCCAGCCACAAAGCCTCACCAGCCACCGCACCAGCACCCAAAAGGTAAGGAGTAGGCAAGTCGTTTCGCGTCAAGGAAGGATCATTTCGCACACGCTGTAACCGGTCAACTAACGCCGCAATAACATATTCGTATGTTGCAAACCAAACGCCGTACGCTTGAGCTTCACGTAGCACAGTCACACCAGACCCACGAAACAGAGCTCTGTTGGCTTTCAAATCTTTTACAACATCACGAGGACCATTCCACCGTGCTCCAGAACCATCCTTAGTAGATCTCTGTGTTTGAAGTAAAATACGAACCTGCTCAATCGGACTGGTCAATGGAGTGTTGGCAATACCAGCTGCCGCTCCTGCTGCATAAATTTGTGGGTAAGTCAAGCCCAAGGCTGTTGTTTTAACATTGGCTTCACCTTCCTTTTGATTCTGGCCTTGGAAAAAGCGCTTGGCTTCATGAAATGCATAAAATTGTACAGAAACGCATGCACCAACACCCAGTAATGGGGCTAAAGTACCTTTGTAAAAAGCCAGTGGTCCTTCTTGTGTCAGAGTCTGCTTAAACACCGATAAAGGTGTGCTAGGAGCTCCACCCGTATTAGTGCTTGCAGCTTGTAACCGAACTTTAACAAGATCAAAAGGTTGCCCGATAAGAACTTGCACTGCACCCCCAACAAACCCGGCTGCCTGTTCAAAAGAGGTTAGAAAACATTTGTTGTGAAATAATATCAGTCGCCAAACTTACAGTATCCTTGAGTTTGCGCGACAGAGATGTGTCGATTTCTCCAATATTATCTTCAGAAGCCATTGATATGGTGATATTTAGTGGTAATAAAGAGCAAACACCGATTACAGTCTCTTTTTGTGCTTAAAAATCTTCCCCGGGCTCTTGTGTGTGCCCCATTGCCCTTACAAATGGCGTCAACACTGAAAAATTTCGCCTACAGTTCAGCGGTTTCCACGTGAAATGTCATCACCAAAAAAAAAAATTAAATAAAGATAAAAACTAACTAATTTCTAATAACTTCTATAATAAATTTATAGGTAACTTTTTGGTAACTTCAAGCTACTGCTCCCACTGAATTCCAACCCAATCTTGAAAGTATCCGACCCCAGATGGCCCAAGCTGTTTAGCAGTTGGGTCCACTAAAGGTGTAGCCACAAAGATAGTTCCCCATTCCATACCATTTTCTAAAATTTGTTTAGCATCTAACGCTTCCTCCAAAACTGAGATAGCGTATGGCATAATTTGGGCCTCCACTGCTCGTGGCTCACGTGTGACGGGATCCACAGGAATGCTAGGGATGCCACCATGCTCAGGAAGTACCGCCCGTGCAACTGAATCTCGAGCAGAATACAAAAGAGGCTGGTTATGAGAGTCCTCTGCTCCTCCTTTAGATGATGTTCGGTAGTAACGGACAATTTGTTCAGGGTTTTGGCCCACAATATCAACAAACTTTTGGAATGCAGCATCTTGTGACTTGAGTGCATGATTTGTTGCCTCTTCCATAGGGGTAGTTGACGATTTGTTGCTTCTGTTTTTACCCTTGCTCTTAGGATCATTTACCTCCCCCTCATCATCGTTTATTAATAGATTTTTCAAATCTGCTGGAGATAACGATGATGTGATTGACTTGTTGGCCTTATCGCTCGCCTTCGGGTCTAAAGTTTCGTTTTCAACATATAAATAATATGCAGATGGAAACGTTGGAAGCTCACTGATTTCGTAATCAGTATCTTCCTTGAGCACTGGTGTTTTTGCTGATTCTTCTTTAACTGGTTCTTTGGTCTCTTCCGTTTCCTTAGTGTCAGTAACACTGGTGGTAGATGATGTCGTTGCCGCGGGTTTGGAAGCAATTTGAGCCCATGTAGGCTTCTTGTTTGCCGATAATACTGGATTTTCCGTGGATGGCTTTGCCTTTTCTTCTTCTTTCTTGCCAAAAGGATTGCTCTCTCCAAACGGGCTGCTGCCAAATGGGTTGCTACCAAACGGATTGCCACCAAATGGATTCGAGCTAGCAGCAGCACCGCCAAATAAATCTTCACCTTTAACTCTTTGCTTTTCTTTTTCTGCCTCAGCGCGTTCCCTCTCTTCTTTTGCTGCCTTAGCTGCAGTCTCATCTTCAGCAAATGCAACCTGTTCCCGCTCCGCCTCTAACTTAGCGTCGCGTCGCACACCCCGCACGCATTTGGCTGCACCCGATTTCCTTCTGCATCCAGGAGACCCACAAACAAAAACATACAAGACTCTATCGTAAAAAGTTCCCTCCAGAGGAGCGCTGAGCTGTACTAGCAAAGGCATTACTTTTTTGCACTCTTCACAAGTCATGTACTTTTTCGGCGGTTGTTGATCTTTGCTGAACCACACTGGTCGGCCACCAAGTAAATTGTCTTCAATAGTCGGTCCTGAAGACTCATTATCAACATCGACTTCTTCATCTAGGTATCCGAGTAACACAGATGTTGTATAAGGCTGGGTGTCAGCACCACGCACTAGGGTACGTGCAGGAGCGTCGTCTTCATAATCATCTTCTTCGTCGTACTCATCAGCATCCCATTCTTCATCTGAACCCAAACCGGTAATATTATTGTCCTTCAAATACTTTTCAATATCTTCTGGTTTTAATCCTGACATTTTTTTTTGAGATATATAATGGTATTCTGGTTGTAAAACTAGTGGTATAAATTAACAGTACAATTCGGAAACTGCTTAAAGAAAAAAAAAATTTTACATGCTCTAATATTATTATGTAATAATGTGCGGCTTATCGTCAACTAATTATCATCTTTATCTTAAATTTCAGATCTGGGTCTTTTGAACAATTTAAATGCAATTTCTCATTTTTTCTAAATTTTAATTTATTTATATTTGAATAAAATTAACAAATTTATTCATTTAAATGCTTAATAAACTTCTTCATCAATGATTTTTTCCCATACGGTATGGCTTTCATTCATCTCCTCTAGCTCTTTCAAATCACACAAAACTTGCTCTTCCCGCACAACGCCAGGCAATCGTCGTCCTTTTGATCTCCATCTCCAAACCTTTTTCGCACGTTCATTAGTTGCCAAATCCACATAGGTAAACTTAATATTGTTGACAGTTAATATATGGGCAATACGATTAGTGTCGGTCACCATATAATGTGTTCCAGAACTAAAAGAAGTGTACAAAAACACTTCTGGTTGCTCTTCATCTGACTCTTCTTCTTCAGACTCCTCCTCATCTTCTTCTTCTTCTTCTGATTCCTCATCTGACTCTTCTTCCGACTCCTCTTCTGACTCTTCTTCAGATTCTTCCCCCGACTCTTCTTCAGATTCTTCTCCCGAATCTTCCTGTGATTCCTCATCTGAATCTTTTTTACCAGATTTTTCTGCAGAATCAATTTTAAGGGAGTCTTCTAAATCTGTATTATCTTTTTCAATATCTTCTTCTTTAATTTCAGATTTAGCCACGGGCTCCTTTTCCTCTTCTTCATCCTCTTCTTTAGCCAAATGCAATGTTGTTGGTGGTTGAGAAGAAACAGATTCAGTATCCAAAGAAATTTCTTTCTTAGATTCATCGCCATTATTTTTGTTCTCAAAAGCTTTTGAAGTCTTTTCAGTTTCATTTTCACTTTTGAGATCATCTTCAGCCTTCACAAGCTTCTCCTCTTTAGAAATTTGTTCAGAAAGCACTGTTGCTTCAGAATGTGTATTCTTTGTTTCTATCACCTCTTTTTTTTCTTCAGAATCAATATTTTGAACAGTCTCTTTTTGTTCTTTTACTTCTTTCTCATTATCCAACTCCTCTGCTTCAACTTCCACTTCTTTCTGCTTATCGGCATCCCTCTTATCTTCAATGATATTTTGATTATCGCAAGCATTTTCTGCTGTTTTCTCGACCCCAGAAGTCTTTTGAGAAATTTCTTTTGACAACTTCTTTTCCTCTTCAATAGATTCCAAATCTTCAAATGAAGCCGACTTGGTTGGTATGGCAGCTACTGCAGCTACTGCTGTTGCTACTGTTGATGCTGTTGATGCTGATTTTGCTGGTGTGTCAATGGCATCTTTAGATACAGATTCCATAGATCCAATGGATGAAACTATATCACCTGGAACTTTCTCAGTGACCTTAGATGTATTTTCGCTGATAAAAGATACCTCGGAGTCACTTTTATCAGAAATCTCCACTTTTTCCTTGTCGTCAAGTTCATTGATAGTGCGTTCAGCTGTAGAAAGTGGAAGGTTATCACCTTCTTTTTCATGCAATGATGATTCAGAGTCTGAAATTTCAATAACTTCGTCATCAGAAATGGAAATCAGATCCCTAACTTTATTGCTCAAAATATCGGCAGCAGGAGATGAAGGAATATTAGCATTATCTAAAATTTCAGGCTTAGAAGAATCTTGATTATCAATTGAGCTAATGGAGGATTTGTTTGCAACGGCTTCTGATTGAATGGATTTTTCAGTTTCAGAAGAGAATAAAGATTCCGATTTGAAAAAACCCTTGGAAACATCATTAATTTCTTCCACTGTTTCATCTTTGATTTCAAGCTGTTTGCTTTCAAGGTCCTCAACAGTTTCGTGTTTTTTAGCTTCGTCGGAATTAGGATCAGTTTCCAATTTTCCTTTGGTATTGTCGATGGACACAGCTTCAGATTCTTCTTTCCCAACTTCATTATTAGAAAATTCCACTTTATCTTTTTCGTTATTAGAAGTTGTCTCCACCAAACCAACAGATGACTTGGTTTTTTTTGCGCCATCTTCGTCCACCATTTCCTCGGTATCAGATTTTTCGTCTTTCTCTTTATCTTTATCTTCAACTTCAACTTCAACTTTATCATCATTTGCTCTCAACATTGTTTTTGGTAAATGTTTCTTTGCATCCAAATCGAGGTTGTCAGTTACTTTAATATCATCTTCAACTTTGAGATTTTGAGAATCTTTATTGAATGATTTCTCGAAGGAATCAACCAAATAAACTTTTTTAACAGAGTCCAAATTACCATCAGACTCTGCTTTCAATTCTGGAGATCTTATTCCATCAGCTTCTGGTTTAAACCCATCTTTTGATTTTTCAACATTGTTTTTCTCATTGTCTAAATCATCAGTTTCAGAAGATCGAGATGAGTCAAGTACTTCAACAGAACCCACATTCGCGGTTGAAATAATAGGGGATATGTCACTTTTTTTCTCAGATAAGTCCAACGTTTCAATTGTTTTTAATTCTTCATCATCCATTTTAGGTTTTTCTTTAATTTCAGACAAAATATCATTTGATTTGACGGCAACGACTTTTATATCGTCATCAGTTTGATAATCGAGATCTTCAAGGCCGGTAGTATCGTTTCCTTCTAACTTTCTTAAAGTAGCTTCAAGATCATTTTTGGGACCAGAAGACTCAGATTTATCAGATGTTTCTGGTTCAAGTGACTTTTCTAAAAGCACAGTATCGCCCTTATTAGAAATAGATGCAATATTTCGAGAAACAGGAAAAGGTGATTCTTCTGGTTCAAGGGTTGATTTGGAATTGTTTGAATCAATATTTTTAAATTCTTCAAGAGTGGAGTTAGGCAAGGTGGAAGGCTTCAAAGATTTTAAGTTGAGATCAGTAGAAGCTACTGATTCAGATAATTGAGAAGATGCAGAAGCTGTGGATGCGGGAAGAGCGGTGAAAGTTGAAGTTGATATAGGGGCAGAAGAGTCCAATGAATAGTTATAATCGCTGGCACTGTTTTCATCCTGGTCATTTGTTAAAGCCAAATAGGAGTCTGTTATATCATCAATCACATCTGCAAGAAACGAGTCGCTCTCTAAGTCACTTTCATTTTCAAAATAAGTTGAGTTATTATTCTCTGTAGTTTGAAGAGTTGATGGTTGTGGAGGAGAGCTATGCAAGGATTGGGAATGGGGTGATTTTGAAATGGGCTTGAATGAAGAAAAAGATTCAGATAATGTTTCTGATTCGGATGTTGGAGATAAAGATTTGTTGAGGTTAGGTAATGCTGGTGAAGATGCAAGTGTTGATTTATTAGGGGGGTTAGGAATGGTTTTCTCAGAGGTATTTTCAGGTTTTGCAACGGTGCCTGAAAGTTTTTCATCAAAGGTAGTGGTAGATTCTGTAGTTGGACTTTGTAAAGACGAGGTTGTCGAGGCTAAAATTAACTCTGATTCAGCTGTAGATGCAGAGGCATTATTTAATTCAATGCCGGTAGACTTTGGCAAGGGTGAAGATAGTGTGTTGTCATTATTAGCCACTGTTGAGGTAGTGCGTTGGTCTGTACTCAGGGGCTCTGAGCGCAAATCAGAAAGATTTAACTGCGCGGCTGCTGATTTAATTAAAGGAGAGGCTGGGGCCAAAGAATCAGTGTCACTTTTATCATTGCCTAGATCCATTGAGCTTGAAAGATAATATGATGTGAATGCAGAAGGATTATTTGGAGATTCGTTGTTTTTGTATTTGTTATAAGGACTGCCTTTGTGATTGTTGTTGGCGTGTTTTTGATGACTAGGGGCTGATGGAATTGAAAAGGAGGAAAAGGAGGCTGAGGAGGGGAGAGGATGGGAAGGTGAAATTGAAGTTGATGGTGGCCTTTCACCAGTTACAAAGCCCTTGCCCTGATTCATAGTATAAGCTTTTTCATCACCACTAAACCACTCATTTCTACTATCACTACCAAAAAAATCGTCGTCAGTACCAAGTGCTATATCGTCTAGAGTAATGAAGCTATTGTTGTTTTTATAGTTTTCAGGAGTTTGGATTGCTGGTGTACGTGGAGGTTGGCCCATTGGGGATCTTGGTGGTGCAATATCAGACTGCATTGCTGCCGCAAGGTACCGGCTACTTGATGGAGTTGCAGGTGTAGATGACATTAATCTTTTAGGTGTAGTATTGGCTCTAGACTCTTGAGATCTATGTGAACTGCTCGGTGTGGTATTGCTGGGGTTGTCAAGAGATGAAATTGCAGAATTTATAAAGGAAAAGTCTGCTATAAGGCTATCTTGGGTATCATTGCTCAAAAAGCTAAAATTACTGCCTTCATCATCACTGTCAATGTCATTCCCATTGTTGACATAAGGAATAGGAATAAAGGTATCAAGATTTCTAGGCTTTGCTGAAAGATCCAAACTTTGTGCATGATGAAGTTGTTTAGGAAGGCCCGGATCAAGCGACTGATGATTTTCCTGGGGGTGAAACAATACGGACGACTGCGGCTGTAGAATGTCTTGGGCAAAGTCGTCCAAAGATGGCATTGGATCATGGGTTGTAGGTTTGCTTTCCTTTTTTTTACGACGAATATCGTAGAGTGATGAGTGAGGTTTTAGGGTCTTAGTTGTCGAGTTATCTTCTCCTTTGTGAAGAGATCTTGAATCGTTTAAAGTGGCTTTATTTGACTTTCTCATGCGTCGCATATCAGAAAGAGATGAAAACTTTTTAAGCCGAGAAGATTGCTGTGGCATGTCCTGAGGAAGCGAGACAACTCTTTTAGAGTCATCAGCCAGTCTGGACCTAGAAGGCCTAAACATATTTTTAAAAGTAGATTTCAAATCTCCTCCCATTTTTGAAAGATGCTATTGTTTAAAAAAAAAAATTGTGATATAGAAATTGCCAAAATATAAAAGAAAAAAGAGATTGATAAATAATAGTCAAAAAGAACTGATGCTGATGGAAATGAGTATACTAGTTAAGAGAAAAAAAGTAAATTATTTCTAAACATATTTCAAAAAAAAAAAAAAAAAAAAAAAAACCCTGCAACCAGTAAAGATGACTGCCTCTAGTGTATATACTATATACTACTATAGAAGGTTTTACAGCACGGACTTGCACCATTGCGTCAAGCTTTGCAAAGGACACTATATATAATAACTATCCACAAAAGCCGAAATCTTAAGAAAATGGTCTTTTGACTTGGGATTGTTGTTCAAGTTGGCTTAGAGTTTAAGTCTACATATATATATATATATATTTATTTATTTACAAAGCGGAATTACATGAAAAAAAAAAAGCTGAGCTTTCAAATTTCTGAAATCAAAAAGGTTTATAGTAGTGATCTAGTATTGGTAGTCTCCAGTAGTCCAAGCGGGTAATAATATTAATATATTTTGGTTTTTTTTTATAAGTATAAGTATTGTCAAACTCCTCCTTGATTCGTCAACTTTTATTTTTATTTACACGGTTGATGTGGAATGTAGACTCCCCCGAATTATGCGATGAGCAACCAAGGTGTACCGGTTACAAATCATTTCCCATAAAAAAAAATAATATTCAACACATCGCTAATATTTCATGTGGTAATTAATTGTGACTTCAACTTAAGATTAGTTTAAGAAGTCTAATAGGTCATCAATGATAACTTAAACCAAAGTTAAATAATAACATTTGTTATTTACAAAAAAAAAAAAAAAAATTTGTATGGTGGCTTACATAAAGTCAATGAAAAATTTAAAGCCGCACTACTACACTAGGTCAAACAAAATGGTTAAACATAGGTATTTTAAAAACTGATTAGTTTTATCATAAGGTATCAATCACTTTATTCTTTGAGATATGAAATAGATTGCAAATTTGTAGATTTAATCAAGGCAATTACTATCTAGTCAGCTACACTTACTTTTGGCGTTTTAGTATGTAGCTAAATTATTCCTGAAAGATAATAAATAAATTTGAATTAAGGATCTTAAATGATGATAAGGAAGGTAAATAAACTATAATGTTTAATCAACTTTAAACTTAAAGCTAGAGCAGGTAATCTGGGATATTTATATTTATAAACTTCATTGTAATTTTATCTAATAATTGAAAGTAAATGAAGTAATAACGTAATCATATGGAGTTGTAAAAGTTTTGTCACGAAAAAAAAAATAACCGGTTAAGTTACAAAGATCTGTAATTTGTAACAATGGTTGTTGCAGTGAATGTAACAACATTAATGAAATCTCATCACTGCTACACTGAATTATGATGGAATTGTAAGTGCGATAAGGTAGTTTCTAAACTGAATTATTAATATTAATTTATTTATTTTTTTAATTAATTGTATATTTTTTTTAAATGATTTTACGTTAATTGGAAAATAATCTTTTAAATAATTTGTTATATGTATAGTATGTTTGCTAAATCTTAATAATAATAGACTTTTTTTTCGTCCAATCTCAAGTTATAATTGTAGATTTATAAATTTATCAGTTAGAATTTTCTTTTAACCTGATATTATATTATCATAAAGGATAAGCTAAGCATAATCATATTAAATTTAAAAATAGGAATATTTATTATACAATTTTGTAAATTTAAACAACTATTTATATCATTAATTTTGTTTTTTTTTTTTTTTTTTTTTTTTTTTTGAAATTATTTAAAACGACTTGTTCTTGAAATACAAAAATTGGTTTGTAATTTTTCAATCCAAAGGTAAGGTAAGACATTGACGCTATTCATTTAAATATCTAACTTTGGTAATTTGCTTTCTAAATTGTATACTATTTTTTTTTAATATGAGTTGTTTTGATCAGTGTGACTTGAATATTCTTACAAAAAAAAAAAAAAAAAACAATGAGAACCAGTTAATTACATCCAAACCCACCCAATCTATTTTAATTTAAATTTATCTTTATTCAAGTTTGTTTGTTCGATTCTTAATGTTCTTCACAATAGATGTGACTTGAAATCACATCTATTGTGAAGAATAATTGGAATTGTTTTGTTTTTATTCAAGGGGATTGGAGGGGGGGGGTGGGGTATACTTTATTTTAGGATAGATATAATCTAAAATTCAAATATAATGATTTTTGTAGTTTAAATTGTTTAGTTCTAAATGCTTAAAAAAAAATTTTCTTTCGCAATTCCCAATTGTTTGTTTGTTTTTATTCAAGGGTTATAGAACTATATAACATCAGCATCTGCGCTATCCTTTTATTGTCTGACTATGTGACTTGCCGGTTTTCATTTGTACCTTTTTAGTACGGGTGGTTTCTGTTCTGTGCGTCTCCGGTAGCCCGGAAGATGGGCCCTGATGCCAGCTTACGAGGAACAGGGAGAACCAGTCTGTCGGTCCCAAAACCTTCCCAACCCATTTCCACTTATCTTCACGGACGCCCATGTATTTCTTAATCTCTTCCGTCAGAGATACGGCCCGCAATCACCTGCAGGCTATTTAGACTGTACGGAAGAGTAGGCATTCCTGTAACCAGGGTAGCCTGAGGTTTTCAGTCTAGGTGTGTACTCCCGTACACATCCTCAGGAAAAGGGGGTATTCTGGGAATCGAACCCAGTATCTTCCGCTTTCGAGCGAACGTGTTATCCTTTACACCATCCAGCCCTTTCCCCCTCGCAATTCCCAAAAAAAACTACAATTTTACCATTTGTTTTAGATTACCTTTTTTATTTTTTAAATAGACATTTTTTTATAAAATCGGGCAATCTGGCCGAGTTGGTCTAAGGCGTAGGATTAAGGTTCCTATCTCTTCGGAGGCGAGGGTTCGAATCCCTCGGTTGTCAAATAACTTTTTTTGTTAATTTTTTGTTTAGCATTTATTTATTTATACACACACCGCTTAAAAAACCTTAAATAAAATTTTGTTTAAATTTCAAAGTTTTTAAGCAGATCCAACTCAACCAAAAAAAAAAATAAATAAATGAATTAATCTCGTCATAAATAACGAAGCCTTTACTTTATTCGGACATTCTTACAAGCCGAAAAAGAAAAAATTTAAAATTTAAAAATAAAAAAATAAACAAAAAATAAAAAATAAAAAAATAAACAAAAAATATAAATTTGTTTTAGGGCCCTTAAAAACCTGTTTTTCGGAACAAAAAAAAAAAAAAAGTTACGTAAGTAACGTATAAACACTGATAGTAAACTACGTAGTATTAGTATTATATATATATTTAAAACCGATTGTGTTTTTTTTTTTTTTTTTTTTTTTTTTTTTTTTTGTAAACTTTGCTATGAGGCTTTTTTTTTTTCACTCTTTTAATTCCTCCTGAATGGTTCAATAAATTTGTTCTTTAGAAAGTACCTATGGTGCTTTTTTCGAAACAATGTTTTCATCCCCGTTAACATTTTGGTATTTTACAGTTACTGTAGAATGAAAAAAAAAAAAAAAAAATTATATAAATATATATAGTTAATGGGATTAGACTAGTCTTTGTTTGATATGGTTATCCCCCTTTGTTTATTAGTTCCTTTATGCAAGACAAAAAAAAAAAAAAAAGAAAAAAAAAATTCCCCTAGTTGTTTTGTGCAGCCAGTGAAAAATTTTGGTCTCATGCTCATGAGAATATCAATACTGGGGGTTTTTTTTTTTTATTATTATCTTTAGTCATAAAGAATATATAGATGAGCTTAAGGTTAGGATTGATGCGCGAACGAGACATTGGATTTCGTTTAAAACAAGTAAAACAAAAAAAGATGAAAAAAAAAAAAAAATTAAACGGTGAGCCATTGAGCTTAAAGACAGATATTTCTTATATTTAATATTTAGTCCACTTATGAATAATCAAAAGTCTTAGCTGGGGTTCTCGGTACTTCGGAATCGATAATGGATCTGAGGATATTAATTGAGACATGACAGGCGTTCAATTTGGTTTTTTTTTTTTTTTATCTTTTTTTAAAAAAAAAGGAGATTGTAAATATGTGTAGAAGAGATAACAGTCATAAAAGACCAAATCCTGATATAGTATTAAGGAGAAAGAATGAAAGGTAATATTAGTGTATATTGTTAAAAACCAATAGATTCAACTAAAGGAAGATATTATTATTATTATTATTTTTTTTTTTGATAACAATTTATATGAATAAGTAAATAAGTCTACATTGAATTCGAGATTGCATTTTGATTCCAATATCAGTTAAAAGGTGATATTTTCAAAAAAAAAAAAAAACAATGATGATGATTGGTATTCTGTACTCATATTTACAATGAAAAATATTTGCATTATTTACTCCACACTCCACACTCCACACATATGAAAATTGTTTTATTTTATTTTATTTATTTTTTTTTTTTTTCAAAGCTGCGTTATTTCGTATAATATCATTATTTCATTTATTTCATATTGTATTGTACCGTTGAGAATTATAAATTGTAATTACACCCGAAAGGAATTTTTTTTTTTTTTTTTTTATTTCTTGGCTCGTATTACTTCCACGTCACTTTATTTTCTTTTTTTTTTAGTTGGTTAAGTTCAATGGATTTTTGTTTTAAAAAAAAAAAAAAAAAAAAAAAAAGTGGACAAAATGATTCTGAATAACTGAAAAAAAAAAATTTTTTTTTATTTAAATGTTTTATCATTTTATATCATAGATAAATTATTCATAATTTTTTTTTTTGGTTTTAATTTATTTATATCGTCAATTTATATATAATTTTCTTTAAAAAAAAAAGCTTTAATCCTTTGTTATTATTATATTATATCCAAAATAGCTAATCTTTTTTTCTCCCATCCCTTCTTTTCGTGTCGTAAAATACAAAAATTCCAGTTTTTTTTTAATTCTTCTATCCTTCATTTATTTGTATAAACTGGGCTTTTCACTAATTGTAGATTCTTTCTTCCCGGAATTTATGTTTCCAGATGAAGGTGACGAACGAGTGGTCTGTTTTCTTTCCAGTTCAATCTTAGCGTACCATGCACCACCTGCCAATGTCAAAAAGATACCAAAGGCATTTGTCATGTTGATTTCAAGATTGAAGAACAAAATAGCCAATACAATGGTCATGACTTGCTTGACATTACCTGCCACAGTCATAGTCAAGGCGTTTGTATTTTTGTTTGCTGTGAAGGATACAACATTAAGACCAAACGCAATCAAACCATTGAGGGCCAGCTTGATGAGCAGTGGTTTATCAATGACAAAGGGGGAGTTCACGGAAATGAGAGGATCAGCAGCTCTGGCAAAAATATTAGACTGATTGGATTTGCCGAGAGCTTCAAGAGCAGCGTAGTAGATGGTTGTGACTTCACCAGTGAAGTAACCGTAGATGACAGTTTGAATAAAAGCCAATGGCGACATACGGTAAAGAAGCTCAAGTGGGCTGAGTTTAAGACGGCCTGTTTGGACTTTATTTGTGACGACTGTCTTAACTGCGGCCAAAAAGGCACCCAGGAGCGTCAGGAAAAATCCAAGAGGCGTAGAGTAGTAATCACCGTAGGTGGAAAAGCCTACACCGGCAACAACCAACAGCAATGAGAGGTATGTAAGAAGGGGGTATGTAGAATGGTAAAAGACAATGTTGAGAGCAATGGCAAAGAGTGGGGTTGTTGCTCTAACAATTTGGTGGAAGGGCACGGTGACCAGTCCAAGTGAGACGTTTGAAATGGCGATATTGATTGTGTAGAGGAATGAGAAGAGCACCAGGACCATATTTTCTGAGGATGTTAAGCGAGAGAGTGTGAAGAACTTGAGTCTGTGTAATACAAAGCATCCAATAGATCCGGCTAGGGCGTGGACTGCAGTCAGTAAGTAAGGGAAGGGGAACTTTCCGAGAACAACCTTGTTGAAGAGAGTCAACACTAAGTTGAAGAAGAAGTAGATTGCAAGCCAAGCATATTGTTTACTGACTGGTAATGGTTGTGCTATATTATCCTTTGGTTTAAATTGGGGAAGGATACCTTGAGATGATGATGATGATGATGATAATGGATTTGAAGACATTTTCTTTTTTTTTTTTTTTTTTTTTTTTTTTCAAGGTTGAAAAGAGTTTCTAGTGTTGATCTTTTAGTGTTGATCTTCTATTAAAAAAAAAAAAAGTATTGGAAGAGAAGCAACGGTTAATAATAATAATAATAATAATAATAAGAAAAAAATAATAAGAAAGAAAGACTTTAAGAAAGAATTTGTGGTGGAAGGAAAAGAATTTGTTTGATAAAACTGAGTAACAAAAGGAAAAGTCTATTCAAGGGGGTGGAGGTTAAAAAATAAAATAAAATAAAATAAAGATTGAGTGTAACGTTTACTGTTATGCTTATATACTTTTATATATTTAATATTTAATATTTAATATTTAATATATATATATAAGTATAAAATAGCCAACAACAGCAACAACAAGTATTACATCACTTTGAGAGGGGAATTTTTTTTTTTTTTTTTTTATAAGGTGGTAGTAGTTACAAATACGTGTTGTTTATTTAACTAAGTGATAATAATAATCACTTGCTTAAGAGAAGAAAATAAAAATAAAAATAAAAATAAATAAAAAAATTACGTAGGCCAGCCAGCTTTTTTTTTTTTTTTTTTTACTAATTTAATTGTGTGTGATTTTCAAACAACTATAACCAAATAAACTACTTCAAAAAAAAAAAAAAAAAAAAAAAAACCTCCTCCAGTAATTGAAACTTTCAGTTATGCCATAATCAATATCATCAATTGATATATAGCAATAAATAACAATAAATAACAATAATCAAAACAAACCATCTTCTACTTCAAATTACTTTAAATTACTTCTAATAATAATAATCAAAACAAAACATCCAGATCAAAATCACCAGCCGCATTCTTTTCTGCAACTCCCCTCTCAGTAACAATCGCATCAATAAGCGCATGCGGCGTAACATCAAATGCTGGGTTCCACACATCAATGCCTGGCGCCGCCACGTGCACCGTGCGGTGTTCACTATCGCTACTCACTTGACCTCCAATAACTTCGGGCCCACGAACTTGCACCAACTCATGCTGAGGTCGCTCCTCAATCACAATGTCTGCACCAGTGGCTGTATTAAGATCAATTGATGTGGTTGGGGCTGCGACAACAAACCGTACTGCGTCACCCTGCTTGTTGAAGTGTTTCGCAAGCACAGCTAACTGATGCGTACCAATCTTGTTTGCAGTGTCGCCATTGCGAGCAACACGATCAGCACCAACAACAATCAACCGCACAGGTGCATGCGATTCTCCTCTAGGGCCTCTTTCACGCTGAGACAATAATGCTGTAGCCATATTGTCTGTAATAAGCGTTGCAGGAATTTGGTCATAAACCAACTCATAAGCAGTCAACCGTGAACCTTGATTATATGGGCGAGTTTCACAAGCATAAGTGTGATCTAAACGTCCACTGGAATAAAGACTGCGAATGATTCCTAATGCAGTACCATACCCAGCAGTGGCCAATGAGCCCGTGTTACAAATGGTCAATGCTGAAAACTTGCTGTCTGAAGAGTCACTAGGCAACAACAGCTGCTTAATGGCCCATTCGGCACCATTCTTACCAATAGCCTTATTATCAGCCACGTCAGCTTCCAGCATGGCTTCCGCGGCCTTAATCACAAGTTCGGCAAGATCTTTACCAGAACCGTTATTTTTGTTCTCATCAACCAAAAGAGTCAAATCCTTAGCAGCTCGCGATAAATTAACAGCAGTAGGTCGGGATTCAACAAGGTACGCAAGTTTCTCCTTAACATAAGTAGCCACTTCTTCTGCATTGGCAGATGTGGGCTCAACAACAAATTTCTTATTAAGCTCCACAGCAAGAGATAAAGCAGCAACAATCGCAATGGCTGGAGCTCCACGTACAGTCATGGAGCGAATGGCATCAAAACCATCCTTTGTGTCTTTAATAGACACATACTCACTAATATGAGGAAGTTTGAGCTGGTCAAGAATCTCCAGAGTGCGATCTCCAGAGTCAAACTTGATGGCTTGAAGAGTCTTAGACATTAGAATTTAAAGATAAATATATTATAATAAACCTTTTGGTTGGTTTGTTTGTTTTTTAGAAGGAAAAAAAAAAGATCAAGTGTATTTTTTTTAAAGAAAATAAGAAAGTAAGAAAGTTAGAAAGAAAAAAAAAATTTATATATATATATATACTTAAATACTTAAACAACTACAACCGATTTGCTCTCCAAAATTGTAAATAAAAAAAAAAATGCAACGACACGTGATTTAAGCACGGCCGCACATTTGGGTCTTCCGTTAGCGCCTTAAAAAAGATTTTTTTTTTTAATGCCACCCACCTCCTCCACCAAAACTTTCTTTGGGATCAGATCACAATATACCTTTTTTTTTTTTTTTTTTCTTAACACTACCACCAAATATTGGATTTTCACATAAAAAAAAAATTATCACCACCACCATCACCACCATCATAACCATCACAAATTCAACTAGCCTATACCATCACAATCACACTGTCTGGCTCTTTATTCATCTCTATCCCTCTTTTAACCTTCAGTTCACCACCAAATGCCTCGAAGGCTTACCTTTCCCTCCCTTGTTTTCTTATGAATTGTCTCCTTTATTGAAATGTTGTTTACCTTCACCCACACTTACGTTTAGTTAGTAGACATGCCTCCAAATCAACAGCGTCCCTCTAGGTCCGCCTTCGCCTCTTTCACAGACATACCAAAAAATCATGTCATTTCATCTCGTCCTCTTTGCGACGCGTTTGCCATCTTTATAATCTTTCTAAGCACGCCCACATTTTTGCGCGTTGTAATCTTTTGCATCTTCATCACTGCACTTTCCCCAGCACCACCATTCCGCTTAAAATCTTTATTAACACCCCTTTCTTTCCTATGGCCCTTCCGCTCAGATAATAGTGCTAATGGATCACCATCCCCTTCCTTTAACTATCCCCAATATTCTTCCTCAGATCACCCACTCGACTCTAAACCATCAAACTCTACTTTTGGCCTTTATTCCTTCTTTAAAACTCTACTTGTTAACTTTATTTTTGCATGTGCAACAATATACCTTGCACCCTTACTCCAAAACCTTGTTGTGGTATTCGCCACAGGTATTGTCTCTTCTCTTCTCGGAGGAGGCTCATACAGCTTTTATAATGCCATTCTTATAACACTCTTTGTGGAGCTTTTTGGCTTTTTCACTTCTCTGATACCTCCGCGGTTTTTCCACATCTTTTGTGCTCTCCGCATATTTCTACCATTCAAATCATGTGTTGACACATCCCTTCCTCGAACCACTTCCCAAGTTCCAACTCCTGTTTTTTACTCTTCTCCTTCTTCTTCTTCTTCTTTTTCTTCTTCTTCTTCTTCTTCCACATCTCAATCTTTCATTTCACAATTAAACCCTTTAAAGCATGAAGCCATTAGCGAACTCCTCAAACCTGCAATGGCCTCAGCCACTGGGGCCCTTAAAATGGCTGCTGCATCTGCTTCCAGCAATAAAGAAGCCCCAATCCATGGTTACCAAATTGAAGTAAATGTGGGAGGTAGCAATGGAGGTGCCGTTGGAGGCTCTGGAGTTAACCCAAGTCTATATCATCCATCAGCTCAATCTTCTTCCAGTACCCCACCGTCTATCAGCACAATTACCTCAATTTTAAATTTCTTTCCAAACTCTATTCGGTTTTTATACGGCTTTGATTGGTACAATGAACTTCCTACCTTGATTTTCCAAATGATGGCTGTCTACGTTATTTGGCTTGGAGTTCAACACTTTCTTCGTCTCAATGAATCGGGTGAAGTCTCAATCTCTTCATATCTTTCTTATTTGTTATCTTACGTCCCATTTTTTCAATCTGATAATTCCACTTCATCTGCATCTGACTCTGACTCTAAATCGGAGTCTCTTGAAATAGTCCCCTTTAATTATGCAACAAATAGTGACAACTGCACTAATAGCAATAACACTAACAGCACTAACAACACTAACAACACTAACAACACTAATAATAATAATAATAACAACAACAACACCAACACCAACACCAACACCAACACCAACACCAACACCAACACCAACACCAACACCAACACCAACACCAACACCAACAACACCAATAACACCAATAACACCAACTCTAATAACAACAATAACACTGGTGCTCCAGGTACCTCTGCTAGTAACTTTTCTTCAATTTATGCCATGAGCGTTATTGAAATCCCAGTGCCCTATTCTGCTTCTTATCGTCAATCAAGTAAAGATGTTAAATCCACAAATGATGCTGGCCCATCTTCTTCGGAGTCACCCTTAAACAGCCCCACTAATATGGAGCAACCTACTACCGCAACTAGTACACCATCTTCCACCGTTTTGGAAGAAAATAACATTGATAGACCTTTTGGCGTTAATACCAATAATAACAGTGGAAATGGCAGTAGCAGTAGCAATAGCAGTATCAGTAACAACAATATAAGCTTCAATAATAAAATCCGAGGCAGAAAGGCCACAACTAGTGCCGGAACCGGCAATGCTAACCCTCCGGATTCTTCATTTATTCCGACTCCTAGCTCGGCCAATTCAATTTCAAAGCGTGTCAATATCGCCCTCAAACGTGCTTCTGCAGTCAAAAATAACCAACCTATATGGTCCACACTGGCGTCTAGTGTAGTTATGGCTGCTCGCCATGAACACATGCCTAATGCTCTTCCATATGCCTGCGATATTCTCCCTGCAGAAACTGCATCTTTATGTTTTGTAACTGGAGGTGCCCAAAAATTTTCTTCCTCAAACGTGGTCGACATACCTGACGATACTGTTGTTAATATCAAGGAAATTAATGAAAGTTTAAAAAACGCAAGGCCTTTAGCACAAAGCTATATTTCAGATGCCCTTGCTGCAGCTCGTGAACATGCAGATGTCTCAACAAATGCACTTTCCCCACCAACTCCAATCTCAACTGACCCTAGTACTTCTGGAACTTTTGTTTCTTACATTTTTGAAAATGTAGTTGGTCTAGTTGTTACCAATGTTATCAATCCCGTTGCACAGCTTTACTCTGTCAAGGTCAATAAGGTTCAATGGTCTCAAACTATTATTAAGCCTATGGTTGTTGATGAAAACAATATGGCTGTTTCCAATGAAACAGATAAAACCCCCAATAGCGTTTTCATTGCAATTCATGGCCTCAGTTCTGGTACTGTTTACGAAATTGAAATATACTATACTCCTCCTAACCCAGAAAAGGAGCCCACTGAAGTCACTTTAAATCACAAAAATGAAATACTTATTGGGCGCAACTCGGTCTGCACGGCTTTTTCGTTTGAAGATCTTCGTGCTCACGCAAAACCTTCCCAAAACTCTTCAGTTCATGGATTCAACCAGGGGGTTAATGATTCCAACGGATCAGGACCCACCAGTGCAGGTAGTACAAATTCTGGTGGTGCCAGCTCTTTAGCATTTGTTGGAAATAATTACTTGTACCACTACACTTCTTCTTTAGGTAGTGGAGGAAGTTCTGGAAATGGTAGTGCTCCTGCATCTGTTGGTAATTCTCTAGGTGAAAGAAGTGCCTCTTCATCTCTTTCCAATAATTCTGAAAACTTGTTGACCAATTTGCCATTTACATTTGCTCCCCAACCATTTCCTTTAAATCCAATCACCACACTGGCCAAATCTTTGAAAAAGAGTCATACAACTTTGATAAATTACCGTAATGCTCAAAAACAGGATCAGCGCCAACATCAAAAACGCGTCGAAGAGCTTAACAAGGATATCAGCACAGCTAAAAATAAAACTGAATCACAAGAAAAATTTAGCCAAAAGTCACAAAAGCGAATCAAGGAGCTTGAAGAACGAATTAAAACTTTGGACAAGTCTATTGATGAGCTCAACCAACAGGCCCTTGAACTGGAAGGCAAAATCCCACTGGTAGAAAAGGATTATAATGAGATGAAAAACCAGTATAATAAAAAGATTCAATTAGCCCGTGAAGTTCGCAAGCAAGAACTTCGCATTGAAAAGGATCTCAGTTTGGAAGAAGACCAGCTTAAGGCTGAGGAAGAAAAAATCCGTGAGAAGAATGAGAAGCAGCGTGCACGTATAGAAAAACTTAAATCTGAAAAGACCAAGCTTAATACCGAAATTGAAGCTGCTGTCAAGGCTCTTTTGGATTTTAGGAAAAATGCTCGTGACTTGAAGCTGAAGCGTCGCAAAGATATTTCTACTGAGTTTTCAAATGCAATTAACAAGATGGAAACTAGTGTCACTGAAACAACAGCAAAAACAGCTGAGCTTTGGAATTATATTCAATCCACAACTTCACAGTTTCAGGAATTTCAAAAACAACAGCAGCAACAGCAACAGCAACAGCAACAGCAACAGCAACAGCAACAGCAACAGCAACAGCAACAGCAACAGCAACAGCAACAGCAGCAACAGCAGCAACAGCAACAACTGCTTCAACCACAAACACTTTCACCTCAGCATTCTCAAACTCAGTCATCACAGCAGTACCAACGACATCAGACTCAAAATTCTTCCACTCTTATGAATTCCCATTCCAGTCTATCACTTAAAGCCACACACAGCGCTTCTTCTAGTTTCTCTCATATTGCACCATTTGGTAATCCTGTACAAAACATTAACTCAGACTATGAGCCTTTGGCTCCACAAGGAAGCACTGGATCTATGGGCACTAATATGATGATGGTTTCTGGTACTAGCAATATTTCAAGCATTCCTATTTCTACCACCAATAGTAACCGATCTACATCAGCTTCGTTTTCTGGTCAAAACAACTACCTGGCAGGATATATTCCTGGAACTATCTCAGGTCCTGTTGTGATTCCTTCGTTACCCAATAGTAATAACGCCATTTCAGGAAACCAAGTACTTTCATCTTCTGCACCAACTTCAAGCTCTGGTATTTTTGGACCAAACGCTAACGCTAACTCTAACGCTAACGCTAACTCTAACGCTAACGCTAACAGTAGCAATGGAACTGGTGCAGGATTCCCCATGCAGTATGTCCCTATGACCAATTCTCCAGCGTTGACTCAAAATTCATTCCCCTCACCACCTCAATCCACTACCACTCCAATGTACCCGGCGACTTCTAACAAAACAACACCTCCAAGTACTTTAACTTCGATTGTTTCTCCCAGTTCGTCAGGTATTAATGGCAGTAACAGTAATTCATTTGCAACATCTCTTACTGCACTTCCTCCTTCTTTGGTTTCTGAACCCGCCTCATTTTCATCCACTATTCCATTCCCGCCAGTGGCTGCTGCCGGAGCTAGCCTTGTGAGCAATCCAGCCGATTTACTTGTGGTGCCAACTCAACAACAACAGAAGTCATTGCTCTACATTAATCGGCAAATTGAGCGGCAAAAGTCTCAAGAATTTGCTGACAAGTATTCTGGCAAAATTAGATCTCAAAGTTTTACTACCAAACCTTCTGATAACTCAAAGTGATTGGGAGAAAAAAAAATTTGAAATGAAACGAAATGAAATGAAATGAAATGATATGAAACGAAATTAAATTTTTTATATTTATTTATATATATAGTTTGTAAAAACAAAAAAATTGATTTGCATAATTATAATATATACTACTTTAAGTTAACTTAATTTGATTTAAAAGTTGCAAAAAAAAAAAAGGCATCTTTATATAAGTGAATTTTTGTTTAAATTTTTATTTTTTAAAAAATAATATTCAATTAAACTCATACACATATCATCATATCATATCAAATCAAATCAAATCAAATCAAATCAAATCAAATCAAATCAAATCAAATCAATTACGAAGGGGGAGGGAGGGGGACGGTTTTATCTTTACAAGAAAAATTAACTAATTAGTTAAAGTTTCTAATATTCTTAAAAGATGATACTAACTACTATTCAGTTATAAGTTTTATTTTTTATTTTTTTTTTAATTAATTAGTATTTTACTTTGACTACCTTTTAACTAAATTTAGTTTAAATGGGTTTATAAAAAAAAATCACATTTTGTTAATATATTGAATTGAATAAATAACCCCCCCCCCCCCCCCCCCCAAGGTTGGGGGGCCCAAAATATATATATTTTATTAACTTAAATTTACTTTTTATTTTTTTTATTTTTTTTTTTTTTTTAGAATTCGGCTTAAAAGTTTAGTGATATATCGACAAAATATTGCTACTCTGTCTCCCCCCACATGAGGGGTAATTTAAATTTCAAGAAAGTTTTTTTTTTTAAAAAAAAAATATAAAAATATAAAAATATAAACAAGAAACAACAATAACCAAAATAAATTACATCTGGTATCTAAAGAGAGGATTCTTAGTCTCCATTTGGGCCAGGACATGTGGATCTTCATCGTAAACTTCAGGATGTTCCTCACAGTACTTTTCCTTCTTCTTGTTGGCCAACTGGTAATAAAGAGCTAGTGCAAGTGCCATAACAGATGAAATGACGGTGACACCAAGGACAACACTGTGGCCAAGTTTGTAACGGGGTTTATCTTGGGCTCTATAGATGAAGGACGCGATGATGCCACCAGCAGAGGCAAAGCCAATCTGGATACCCATGGCGATACCACGGGTATGAGCATTGGGGTAGTTGTTTGCGTTCCAAGAAACAATAGAGGGCCAAGGAGCGTACTGACCTGCAGTGGCGAGGAAAACACCAGCATAAGTGACACCTGAGCGGCTTTGACCAAGAGCAATGCTGAATCCTGGGATAGCGAAAAGAATCATGGGTGCAATGACGAAAATGAAGCGAGACTTGTACTTATCAGAAATGTAAGAAACAGCAATTGTACAGAGACAGGCCCAAATGTAGGGAGGAGCAGACATGAGCTGAGCCTTGGAAGCAGTCCAGCCAAGAGTGTTAATGATAGTGGGGAGGAAGTAAGAGAAGGAGTAGATGGGGACTGTGCAGCCGAGTGAGAGGATAACCATGTACCAAACACGCCAGTGGAAAACACCATCTTTAATGTGCTTCCAGCCCAAACGTTCATTATCAATCTTGTCATTGCCCTTACCAACATCTTGTCTAAGGTACCATTCCCAAAAAACAACTTCATCAGGCTTAAGGAATCGAGCGTGTTGAGGACCATTATAAATGATAAAGTAGCAAGCACAACCAACAACAATAGTGGCGATACCTTCAAGGATGAAGATCCAGGACCAGCCAGCCAGTCCACCAACGCCATCCATTTTCATGATAGCCCAAGCAAGGATACCGGAAAAGGCGCCAGCAATTGTTGCTGAAGAGAAGAAGAGAGCAATGCGGTAGGAAAGTTCCGTACTGCGGTACCAGTTGGAAAGGTAATAAGCGCATCCAGGCATGAGACCAGCTTCGAAAAGACCAAGGAGAATGCGGAGAGCAACAAGATGGTGAGTATTTTTAGCAAAGCCCATGCACATGACACAAATACCCCAGAGGAAGCAAATAAGAGGGAGGAAGATTTTAGGAGACATTTTCTTGAGAAGCATATTGCAGGGAGCTTCGACAGTACAGTAGGTAGCAAAGAAGACGACAAGGACGATGGAGTAGTCATGGGAAGACATATTGAGGTCAGTAGTCATGCCTGCAATTTTAGCATTACCAATATTGCCACGATCGAGGAAACAGAGAAGATAGAGCATTGCACAAGCTGGGATAAGATTGAAATCAATTTTGAGGCGAAGCCTATCGATTCTCTTTTGATCAAAAGATTCAACGATTTGTTGTTCTTCTTCACTAGAGAACTTTTTGTCTGGGGAAGAGACCACTACTTCTTCGTAGTATGCCTCAGGTTTTTTTTCGTATTCAAGACTCATTTTTTTTTGTTAAAAATTAAATGAATAGTTTTATTTGAATGTAAAGTTGATTAAAAATTGGCTGGGGTTATTTGCTAATATAGAAATGAATGAAGCAATGAAGCAATGATGATGATGATGATGATGATGATGATGATAATGCTATAAGAGAGGGTTCTCGCTGTTCAAATAGCTTGGGTGAATCCTACTGAATAGCAAAAGATAGGAGGTGAGTTTTTTTTTTTTTTTTTTTGAAGGAAAAAGGATTGTTGTTGTTAAAGAATAGATAGAAAGAAAGTGATGAAGAAGAAGAAGAAAAAGAAGAATAAAAAAAAAAGTGAATTGGTGGAAAATGTCTGGATATTTATAAGTGAAAAAAAAAAATAAAAACCATGATGTGTATATATATATATGTGTGATGAGGGGTATTTAATATTTTTAGTATTTGTTTTTAGGGTAATGGATTAGAGGGAATGTTAAACAGAAGATTTGGAAAAACAATTTTTTCTTTTTTTTTTTTTTTTTTCCAGCTTAAGGTTTATATTATTGATTAGACCTTTTTTTTTATTTTTATTTTTTTTTATTGTGGTGGTAGTAGTAGTAGTAGTAGTAGTAATAGCTGGGCCTTTAAAAGGTTTAGCCGTGGCGAATATATGTCCTATTTAGGAAAGATGTACGGCTGTAATTTTTTTAAAATTTTAAAGAAACTGCGGGGAAGTGAAAGGACGAGATTTTTGACAATAAAAAAAATTTTTTTTTTTTTAATAATAATTAAATAATAATAATAAAATAATATTAAAATTATAAAGATTAACTGCCAATTAAAATGGCCTCAATTGAAAAAAAAAAAAAATAATTCTACTCTACAAAGTGAAATTTATTATTATTATTATTATTAAAAATAAATTCGGAGGATTTAATTTATCATTCCGTAGTGGAGATATTTTCAATTCAATCAATTTCATTTTAAAACTTTAATTTTGGTGGAGGAAGAAGAAGATGAAAAATTAGATGATGATGATAATGATGATGGTGGTTGATATATTCTTTATTTTGGAGTTTATTTGAAATATACTATTTGTATGGGGATGTTTATTTTATTTTTATTATTATTATTATTAAAATATCTATTACTAACAAGAACATCTTTTATTAACTTTAAGTTACTAAGTAACAAAAGTAAAGAATAAGAAGAAAAAAAAAAACAGATTGGTCACTATTTTTTTTTTTTTTTTTTTTGCTATTATTAGACTCAACAGAAAAAAAAAAAAAAATACTCAACTGGTTAATAAATAAATTTACAGTCAAGGTCTCGCTTTAAGGAAAGTTTTTTTTTTTTTTTTTTTTTTTTCTAGTGGTAATGTTAATGTTAATGTTAATGTTAATGTTAATGTTAATATTGTTGTTAAATTTAGTTTATTTAATTATTTATTCTAACTATATTTATTATTATTATTATGAGAATTAAAAAGCTCCTTTATTCTAAATAATTGTTCCTTTCAAACGAACACATTATTTAAATTTCTTTCTTTCTTTCTTTCTTTCTTTTTTCTTGTTCGGATCATTCTGCACCGCTAATTGGTAACCATATATATATATATATATATAACTTTTAACAATTACAATTTAAACAAACTAGTATTTCATGTTAATCATCAACAAAAACATAGTTATTCTTATTTGATATATATATATTAGGATTAGAGAGGTGTAAGTACTAATACTTAATAATAATAAAAGAATAACCCTGAATCTCGTCAACCGAATAGTTTTATTTTGATGGTGGTCTTATATTTTTTATATATATTTATTTTAATTTTTTTTTTTTTTTTTTTTTTTTTGATATGGCCTGGTATTAGTAGTAGTAGTAGTAGTAATAATAATATTTTGATTTTATATTTTATTATTTTCAGTTATATCAATTCTATCTACTTCAAAGTTGATGATGATGAAAAAAAAAAAAAAAAAACTTCTTTAAATTAGTTAAATTGTATTTTATCATCATCATAATTAAATTATTATTATTATTATTAAAAAAAAAAACAACCTCCATTTCTCCCCTCCCCCTCCATATTAAAATAAAAAAATAAAAAAATAAAAAAAAGGCGGGGGTACATTTTAATAAGAACTTACTTACCCTACATATACAATAATAATTAAATACTGGGCTATTATATCCCCCACTACTTATTAACTATTACTATTACTATTACTACTACTACTATCAAACTTGTTTGTTTGTTTGTTTGTTTGTTTCTTATACCTTAATGTGCCTGATGAGCTAACAAACTAACTAACTAACTAACAAACAACCTCCTCCCTCCCTCTCTCTCTCTCTCTCTCCTCACAAAAAAAAAAAAAGTCTTGGCTCCGGGACGCCCGCCAGCTACACCGAAAGGTCTGAAGAGCCCCTCACATTTACGGCACTGTCCTGATAGTTGTTGTTGGAAATGGAAACAAACAGTACCAGTACCAGCACCAGCACTCAGTTTTTGTTTTTTTATTTTTTTTTAACTATTTTAAAGCCCCGCAGAAAATAGTAAAAAAAAAAAAAAAAACTTTTTCTTGTTAATTTTTTAATTTTTTTTAAATTTTTTTTTTGAGACCCGACTGAATTCTCAATTCTCATACGATTATTTATTTGTCTATCTTAAATAATAAGAATCATCTATCCGCTCGGGTATCATGTAGCTGTAATTAACCGTATATATATATATATATATATATAATTTTGCCAAGTACCGAGGTTCTAAAAAAATAAAATAAATTAAAAAAAAAAAAAAATTAAAAACGGTGTATATAAAACAATATAATAAGTAAGAGGGCGGTCTTGTTTCTAATTAAGTTTAGCACTTTCTTTGCTGACAAAAAAGCAATCATCTCTTAAAAAAAAATATACACACACACACATAAATTATTACCAAGACCCGGTCCCGGGTACCGGTATTGTGGGTAAATATATATAAAGACTACGGGACTTCTTACCCTCTCCTCCCCCTCTTTTCCCACTTAAAAACCACAGAATATATATAAAGAAATACACAATTTTTTTTTAATTAACTCCCCGAGAGGGAGGGGAGATCGTCGTTATTGAAGACACGGCCCGATAAACAAAGAAAAGAGTGGCTGAACGGATGTCTGCCTGGCTGGCTATAAGTGTCTCGCTCGCCCGTACTGTTGATTGGCATATATATATATATAAGTGGGGGAGAGAGAGTGCCATAATTATACCTTTTTTTTTTTTTTTTTTTTTGGAAGGCGGTTCTTAAATGGCATATGAGCAACCCGGTTCTCTACCGGGTCTTCAAAAGTGATATGAGTAAGTAACTTTGTAAACTCGGGTTTTTTTTTTTTTTTTTTATTTAAAAAAAAAAAAAACTTCGGGTATCTCACACATAAACATTTATTTCAATTTTTTATTTATATTTTTATTTTTATTTTTATTTTTATTTTTATTTTTATTTTTATTTTTATTTTTATTTTTATTTTTATTTTTATTTTTATTTTTATTTTTATTTTTATTTTTATTTTTATTTTTATTTTTATTTTTATTTTTATTTTTATTTTTATTTTTATTTTTATTTTTATTTTTAATTATAATTAATTACAAAATCAATTTTTTTTCTGTAATTAATTTAAAATTTTGTCTTCATCTTTCTTTCAATCATATAACTTATTTAAATTTATTATATATTGACATGAATTTTATAATGACCAAAAGAAACTTTACGGAATAACAAAAGTCCATCTTGGGCCTATTCTATATCAAAACAATTTTTTCTTTATTTTAATTTTTTTTAAAAAAAAAAAAAAAAAAAAAAAAGAATCTCCTTTTGAAAATAAAAAAAAAAGATCTTAAAGTATTCTTCATGATTTGGTTTTTTTTTTTTTTTTTTTTGAGGGGAAAATATTTCTCAGATTCTTTTTAAAATTAAAGCTTCAACAGCAAACTTTTTTTTTTTTTTTTCTTTTCAACCTCATGTATTTTTGCCTCCACTTCTATTATTACTACTATTACTATTACTATTACTATTACTATTACTATTACTATTACTACTACTACTACTACTACTACTCCTCCTCCTCTTCATCTTGCATCTCTCCCCAACAATCCATACAAGCCATTATATATATATATATTGACATGCCAAGACAAGTTTGTCGGCGTTCTAACGGAGCTCTTTATTATAGTTTGAAGAAGAAGCAGCTTTTAAATTTGATACCCATTATTTCTATTCTAACGTCTTTTTTTTTTTTTTTTATTATTATTATTATTTATTATTTATTTTTTATTTTCCCTTAAAAAAAAGTGAAATTTAAACATTGTCACTCCATATTTATTTTGGTGCAGAAAGAGGGGAGGTTGAGAGAGAGAGACTTTAACAATAGAAAAAAAAAAAGAAAGAAAGAAAGAAAGAAAGAAAGAAATAAACAAATCAAAAAAAAAAAAATCAAGTTCAAAGTTATTTTAAAAAAAAAAAAAAATTGGTTAATAAAGTCATTGTTAAAATAAATAAATGCCTTTTTTTTGTTGGTAAGGTAATAATCCCATTATGAAAATTCTTTTATTATTATTTTTTTTTTTTTATCTTCTTCATAATCAAAAAAAAAAAAAAAATTTCAAAATTTCAAAATTAAAAATAAACGTTAATCCCCGTGACTATTTGGTTTTTCCGAAATGAAAATAAAACAAATATATATATATATATATATATATATATATAAATTTACAACATTGTTTTTTTTTTGTTTAATTTAATTATAACTAAGTTTAACTTGGGTCAAACTATTTAAAAATCTCCTATATTTGTTTTTTTAAAAAATCAATCAATTAATCAATCAATTAACAGAAATATCTTGTCTTGTTTTGTAATTTATTCCCCCCAATAACTCCGGGATTTCACAACCATTATGAAAAGAAGAAATTATCGGATCCGCTTTTATTTTATTTTTTCTTTATTTATTTATTTATTTTATTTTTTTTTAAATGAATAGTCCCTCATTAATCTATTTGGCCTCATAAACAATAATTCCGGGATTTTATCTTGTCTAAATATATTATTTTTTTTATTTTTAAAGTCTACTTTACTACTACTATTGATTGCCAGCCGCCCCTCTCTTTTAAAAAAATAAGCTTATATCTCCAGGTTTTTTTTTTTTTTTTTTATTTATTTCCAAAAGAAGGTCTTTCTTTACTTTCTTAAATGCTACAACTTAAGTACATAGTAAATAAATAAATAAATGAATAAATAAATAAAACCCCCCCTTCTCCAAAATGATTTCTTTTGTCCTCCCCTCAGAAGCAGCAGGCCTTTTCTTTTTTTTTTTTTCTAATCATCAAAATGGGGTTTCTATGGAAAAATAAAATAAAATAAAAAATTTCTTGTTGTTTCTAGAACTGCGGCATTTTTATTTTTATTTTTATTTATTTTTATTTATTTATTTATTTATTTTTATTCATTTTTATTTATTTTTTTAGTTTCTTAGACCTTCTCCGCTTTGCTACTAATTTCTTCTTTTTCTTCTTCTTCTTCTTCTTCTTCTTTTTTCCATCAATCTCATCTTATTATTTTTTCTTCCAATGGCCCCTCTCCGTTTAATCATATAAGAAGTAATAATAATAATAATAATAATACTTATAAATATTACTCTACTAAATACCAACTTTTCCAATTTTTATCTTCCCCTCCATCCCCTCCTCCCGTTTAGCCCCTCACCTTATTTTGGTCTTTAATTTAAAGCTTTTATTATTATTATTATTATTATTATTAATTATTAATTTAATTATCGTAACTACCAAAAAAAAAAAAAAAAAAAAAACTTATCTCTATTGAATTTTTTTTTCCCTTTTATCTAAAAAAAAACATTTTTCTATTGGCTAGAATTAATACTAAATGTTGCTTTATTTTCTCTTTATTTTCTTTTCTTAATCTTAACTAATTATTTATGAGCAAAAAAAAAAAAAATACTTGTAAAAAATAATAATGGTCTCATTTTTTTTTTTTAAAAAAAAAACATAGCTTAAATTAATCTGAAATCTACTTAATCCAACAAAACTTTTTTAAAAATTCAACTTTACTTTAAATCTCAATCTTTGACGTCATTTTTTTCTTTTTATTAGAAAAGTTCACATAATCTTGATTGAAAAAAAAAATAACTAATTGACTATAACATTTTGATTAAAAAAAAAGAGTCTCATTCACTAATTTTTTAAATAAATAAATGTCCTAAATGGTTGTGTTGTGTTATTATTGTCTTGGGAAAAATTCACGTGCTGCTGATTGGCCATAATTTATCTTGAACACCACAAATATCATTTTTTTCAAAAAAAAAAAAGAATTGTAAAAAAAATAATCCAATTAATTTGAAAATTTAAAATAAAGATTTATTTTGATTGTAGTCAAATGGTTATTAAAAAATAATTAAAAAAAACCCCCCTCTTTTGAGGTGATATTGAAAAATTAAAGAAAAATTGCTTTGGCGGTAATCCTAACTTACACCAGTTTGGTATAAATAATGAAAAAAAAGGTAAAATAATCTGATTGAACTATGAATTGGTATTTATTTTTTTTTGAAAAAAAACAATGAGAAAGAAAAAATTAAGAAAGAGTATATAATTCAAACAAACTCAAAGTAACGAAAGTTATTTTTAATTATTAATACTTTTTAAATTTTAAATGAAAAAAAAATGAGTGGTTATAAACTTTTCACATTAACAACAAAAATATGAATGAGAAAAAAAAGAAAAATTCATTTATCAATTAACAATAAAAGCTATTCATATTATGTGAATTTTCTTTTTTCAATTTCATTTGATTTTATTCGATTTTGTTAAAAACTTTTTCAAGTTTGTTCAAGTTTGTTCAATTTTGTTCAAATTTTTTTAAATTATCTTCAGTATATGATATTATTCCAAATAGTCTTTATTATACTTAGCTCACTTAAACTATTTTAAATGAATTTAAAACCTAAAAGCATTTAATCTCTTTTTTTTTAAAACATGTTTTTTTTGTTTGTTTGTGCCTATTTTTTCACTCTTGATTTAAATCTGTTGTTGCTTGCCAGTTTTCTGTAACTAGTGCGGCTGCTGGCTAGTTAATACCAAAATCATATTGTATGTAGACTTCATCTATATCAGTAACAATAAAAGCAAAACCAAAATATATATATATATATATATATCAAAGCTTTTTACTAGTATTAGAAAAGCACAACATTCATATCAATAATTTAGTGTAAAATTGAAACTTCTTCATTTTTCAATGAATAATAGATAATAGGGAGAAAAAAGAAAAAAGAAAAAAGTAAGGGAAATTGCCCTTCTTTTATCTTCCATTCTTCTACCCCCTCCTGTGTTTTTCTTTTCTTTTCAAATTGGCCACTGAAGCCCCCTTTGAAACGGCTACACCATCTATCCCTTTTTATCTTTTTTGCTTTCTATGTACCGGTGTTACACCCGGTGTTCTCTGCTCTTATTTTTTTTTTTTTTTTTTTTTTTTTTTTTTTTTTGTTATATATAACAACCTGTCATTCAATAACGGCATCTCCACGGAGTTGTTGATAAACCTCCTCGGGACTTTACCGGAGAAATCTGTACATGCAACCAGCCAGCCACACGCAAAGCAAGGCTGAATATATATATATATATAATATGTGTGTATGCATAATATCTTTCTTGGTTTGGTGTGGCGTTACAATGTGCACATTTGATTTCAACAACATCACAAAAAAAAAAAAAAAAAGAAAAAACAAAAGCCTACATATAAAAACTAAAATCCACAGACACATGCGGCGTCAATGCCAGTCACCGAGTTTGGCCCGTGATAGCCTTTGCAGAATGTGATGAAAAATAAGGGCATCTCAATGAAATTATAGGGAAAAAAAATAAATTTCAATATAAATGCCAAGGTTTTAATATCGGTATTTAGTATATATTATTTAGTATATATTATTTATATTTATATTCAAATATATAAATATTGGACTTTTTCTCTCTCTCTGTTTTTTTTTTTTTTTTTTTTTTTTTCCGTTCATTTTAATTTTCATATTACCAAAAACTGTAAAGAAAATCCCAACATTTATCATGATTACAAACAAATTTTGTTAGACTCTTTATCAAATACCAATTATAAAGGTTTAGACTTAATATATTTATTTATATCTTAGATCATAGACCTATTATATATATATATATATCATCCTTCTTTGTCTAGAAAAATAATTTCACTTAAATTTAAAAAAAAAAAAAAAAGTTCCCTGTGACATGAAATTTTTTTTTTCTTTTTTTTTTATCTTTTCTTTTCAATTTGATTTCAATTTCCCCGCAGAATACCTTAAAAATTATTTGTTAATAACATAGTTGAATGATTGTTGGTTGAAAAAAAAAAAAAAAAAAAAAAAAAAGAGGACTAAAATATATATATACCCCCCCCGCCTTGAAGTCATTAAAGAAAAAGTAAGGATATTAATGGAAATCTTAGGCTTTTCAAGGTTATTTAAGGCTAATAATGGCAATTAATGGATAACTTTGATTATATTAAAAGGCCTGTTTTTTTTTTTTTTTTTTTTTTTTTCTACCAAGTACTGGAGAAGAAAGAAAAACGAAAGAAATTTTGAAATATTTAATTTTTTTTTTCTCAAATAACCCCCCACACTCGAAAAAAAAAAAAAAAACAGACGAATGATGGATGATTAACCTCTTTTTTCTTTTTTCTTTTTTTTTGTTTTTGTATCTTATATACTCAATTAACTAGGTGGGGTTAAAGTTGATTTGACACATAAAGACAATTTTTTTTTTTTTATCATGATAACCCTAAACGACTACTACATAATCACTATTAATAAAAGTGTCCCCCCCACATATTAAAAACTGTTGTTCACATTAAAACAAAAAAGTGGGGGGTGAAAAGCCGCAGACATGTGGAATTTCATTCGGAATCTGAGCCGATTTATGGAAGTCCAATTTTTTTTTTTTTAATTTAATTTTATCAAATTTTTATTAAATTTTTATGAAAATTGCTTAATTTTGGACAATTTTGGACAATGTTCAATAAAAAGAAAAAGAAATCTCATCATACTTTTCAAATCACTAGAATCAAATTTAATACCAATACCTACCAGCATTGCCACTATCTTTTTAGAATCAATTTGTAACCAAACAAAGTCTCAATGTTCATTAAAATGTACCATAAAATGGCAGGTTTTGTTTTTCAAAGAAAACAGTAAACTCAATTTTGTTATGTTATGTTGAGGAAGTGGAAACCAGATACTTGATTTGATTAAAAATGATGTTTCTAGTTTTAATGACATCTCTGTCAACAGAGATTACACACAAGTCATAACAGTAACCACGAGAATTCAGAGACATTTATTGTCCCGCAATTAATAAATCTATGTCTTTCCAATTTAGTCATTCTAGAGAGCCTTGTATATGCCAATTAATAATCTATTCTATTAAATCTTCAATCTTCCAAAAAAAAAATATAGATATATTCATTTATTATAAACTATTCAAAAAAAAAAAGAATTTATATGCCGTTGCCCAGAATCGAACTGAGGTTTCTTCGGAATTGTTCGATTTTGAAGCCACAACGAAGTGTACTAACCACTATACTACAACGGCAATGCTTGAAACTAAAAATTTAAAGTTGTATAAATTATCGAAATTTAAAAAAATTGATATTTAGTATATGTAATTTTTGGTTGTTTTGATGATATTTCTGTCACTTGAAAATTTAAAATTAAAGAAAAATACCAAAATCTTAAATATTTTATTAAAAAAAATGTTTTAATTAGGCTAAATCAAGAATGACCAAAATAATATTCATTTTACCAAAAAATATTAAACATATATCTAAAAAAATGCAACTTATTTTACCTAATGGAGAAATTTGTAAATTTTAGAAGGAGTTTGAATTGATTGAAATCACTTTGAACAACCGGATTAATTTTAAATCTCATATTTTGAATAAAAATCAATAAAGCAAGAAAGGATGTTGATGCTATTTGGCATCTTGATAGCCTGCAAAAAGGTATGCGGAGGGCTTCACTCAGATCATTGTATATTGCTTGCGTGAGACCAATAGTGAAATATGGCTTTGAGAAAAAAATTGTTGGCGCTTATCACATAACTCTTATTGCGGTATTACAATAAGAAGCTGGTATTATGCCATATATTATTAGGCTAAAATTTATGGTGACACGAAAAGCTATTCGGTTACAGCTAAATATTAACAAAACCAATCCTGTTAATGGTCATTTGTTAACATTGATTGAGAAATCACCAATTGCAAAGCTAAATAAGTATTATATGTTGGCGAAAGAAGATATTTTATGATTAAGAAGGATGAAAAACAATGATGCAAAAGAATTGAGCCTCTTATACTGAAGCAACAACAGAATCAAGCGATTGAAATTCTGGAGAAACAAGAAATGGAGGAATGGCAAGGATATTTACAACTACACATATGCAGAGCTGAAAACAGTTGGATAAATTTTGGTTGAGTGGCCTTTGCTAGAAGAAGAAGAAAAAAAAAAGGATTGAAACGGATATCTTCAGAGATGGACATATCGACTCTCTTAAATGATCTAATTTATTTACAAAAAAATTGTAAGCTTTATCTCTGCTTAAAACCAAAAAAAAAAAAAAAAAGAAATGAAGTCAAATTAAAATTTGTTATGAAAACGGAAAGTTATATAAAGGAACAAAAAAATAATACTGATGCCGATAATATATATTTCTATAACTTTATAATAAACAATAGGCAAATATTTTTTTTTACCCAATATTTATTCAAGTACAGTTCATTTGGTACATTAAAATGTTTTATTCTCCGTCATTCTCATCACTTTAAATCTTTAAATTGTCAATAATTTATATAAATGTTCTTTCGTTTCTAACACCATTAAACTTGATCAATTGTTTCAACCTTGATCAATATTATATCATCATCATCATCATTCATATAGTCATCAAGAAGTTCTCTAGTTGGAACATTCGTAGAGGAATTAACAGAATCATTAAAAAACTCTTCTTTAATTTCACTCTGAATATTATTTAAAAAAGAAGCTTCTGGTATAGTTTCTGAAGCAACTTGGCTCTCGCTTTTTATCTTAAAGGACGCCTGGGCTTCGTGTTGGACTGATAATTGTACACTGGGAACCTCAACAGCGGCATGTGAAATATCCTCCGGCTCTTCTTTAATTGAAATGGGTTTCTGATCGTCAATAAATCCAGCTTGTGGAGCGTGCCGAGGCCCGATTGAATATTCTCTTCTAACTTGTCCATGATTATTTTCCACAACATTGTTTCTGGTTCGACCTTCTTCCATTTCTTCATCCTCTGTCCCAAAATTGCTATCATATTCTAACTCATCTTCACTTTCTTGCTCATATACATAGTCACTGTCATCTTCTTCATTGTAAATCCCCCGATTTGGGTTGGAAATATGGTCATGTGTTGATGGTATATTGTGTTGCACGATATTGGAATTTGGTCCATCACTAGCATAAATGAGATTCCTAATTTTTTGATAAACGTTTTTCTTGTTGGTTAATTCATCAAAAACCTCACCTTTAGCTTCCAAAAGTCGACATATTTTGGAAAGCGTCAAATAATCTGTATTGAACTTTAATTGATTTTCTGGAATAATTGATTTTTTTCTTGAAAGATTACTTTTGGGTGCAATGGCGTGAACAACAGCAGAAATAAAAATCAGATCATTTTGAGATAAATCTACACTGCGTTTTAATAACCCTAGAGACCGAGCAGAGACATGAAATGCCGCTCTATTTGTAAAATTTGTCTCCACCATTTTTTCGATTCGTTTTATAATCTCATTCTCTCCTATGTAGTCCTTGTAAATAGTATCAGAAACATAAGAGAATATTTCATATGCAGTGCTAAGATATGCTGCTCCAACAGGGAACTCTAGAAGTCTATCTTCCATTTCATTTGTAGGAGAAATATGAGGAAATTTGTAATTCCCTGGAACAACACCTAAAATTTGCATGGCAATCTTGGTATCCAAAAGCTGTCCAAACTTTTGCACAGCATCACTAACTTCAGGGCGGATTTTGCCATTGTAGTGAAAAGCAGTATGAAGATATTTTAAGGTGAATCCAAATATAGGGGCTTTGATATCAGTTTCGCCACTTGCGTACCATGTCACTTTAGTAGCAAGAGCAAGTTTAAGTCCTTGATTGACATTTTGAGGGTCTCTCACAATAGCATAATTATGATCTGAAAGCCTTATCGAAGAGTTATGCGACACTTGTTGATATAGACTAGTATCTTGGGAAGCCATTCCTCCTGTTATTACAGCATAAGTGCCTGCCAAGATTGCATTTTTAAGAGGTGGTTCAATCAAATCTCCTATAAGAGAGTCCCATTTATTGACGTTTGCAATCGCAGAGGCAAAGCCTGATGCCTTTTTACTTTTATTTGCACAATCGAATTTTGTTCCAAAATTGTAAAAAACATGAATAGATCCGTTTATTCTTATCGGAATTGGTTTCTTAATATCTAGGTGTGATATAAATTTTTGGAGCTCTGCTATTGATTTTGCAGACTTTTTGGAACGTGCTCGATGTGTATTAGGGCGAATTATTTTTTCTTTAGAACGAATTCTCTTACTCTTTGATCGAATTAAATTGCTTTTGGATAAAAGCATACGACTCTTAGAATGCTTAGGCATGATATAAATTGTAATGTTCTTTAAAATAAAACGGCATATTTTAAAAAATAAAATAAAATTTAAAGTTAAAAGTCAGGTTAGGGGTAAATTCACACCTAGATTAGAGTGAAAAGATTATAAAATATAAATTAGAACTGAAACAGCAATGTTTTTCTACCAAAGGTTTAATAGTTTCCTTGAAATGGGTTGTTGGTAAAAAATCTGCAACATCAATACGGATTTCAGTATGGTTGTCTTCTGACAGAGAGAAAGAAAAAAAAAAATACGGGGTAACCTTACCCTGGTAAGAATTTTTAGTTTGTTGGCACTGTGCTTTAAATTATATATATGGATTAGCAGAATAAGTGGTGGTGGTTTAAATAAAAAAAAAAAAAAATCTGCACCAAAAATACTACAAACCCTTAACCCATTTAATTATGTTAAAAAAATTATTAGTGTTAATATTTAACTTAATTAAATTGTTAATAGATAAACTTAGTTTTAAAGTAAAGTAACTTCAAGTATTAAAAAAATAATGTTGGAATAATGATTTTTTTAAGAAATATAATTAATTAATTAATAAATTATTTGTTTTTTTATATTTTTATATTTTGATATTCAAACAAATAGGTTATTTTAATCACATTTTAGAAAATCTCTTTTAAATCATGAGTCATGAATCGTGCCATGATTCAAGATCAAAGCAAGACAAGATTAATTAATCATTTAATTATAATTAAATAAACTCCCCCAATCGATCAAATCCTTTTTAATTTATTACAATTTAAAACTTGTTACATTTTATTATTATTCTGTTATAATTATGTTATAATTATGTCACACATATTAAATCCGCGCCTTTTTAAAAAAAAATTCTTCAAACGTAGCGGATTAAAGTATTCCGAAATCGCATTACTAAGCGGAATTTCAAAACTTTTCTGGGTTATACATCTCTGGTACATGCAACAACAACGGGTTTAAATGTATTTTTTTTTTTTTTTTGCAAGATTTTGACTGTAAGCAAGGGGCAGACCATATATGTGCATTTACTAATTTAATACTAATTACTACATATAAGTATCTCAAAGCCTAGATTAGTTATAAAGTTAATAACTTAATAACTTTATAACTAATCTAGGCTTTTGAATAGATCCACTTCCAACTTTCAAAAAATACGGTATTATGAAAAAAAAAAAAAAAAGGCGGTTTTTAATAATATCCAAATTGATTTCAAAAATATATATCAAAAATAAGCGAGTGCTTAACTTTTTTGTTATAAATATCTATCAGTGTATTAAAAAGAAATAAAACAGCAACAATAAAACAGTAAAACAGTAAAACAGTAAAACAATAAAAAAAATTGTAAAGTGATGATAAGAAAATATATAGACTTTTGGCTATTTTTCCTTTTACCAGTTGAAGGCCTCCAAATATAAGTCTACGCGACCCTTACCCTTATCCATGTTCTTAGAAACATGTTGTCTGACATCGTCGTTCATGGATGCAGGACCACATACAAGGAAACCAATGCTTCCTGGTGCCTCATTGATTGCAGACTCAATAATGACCTTAAGATCAGGACGAGTAAACATGGTGTTAAAGCTAATGGTGGATCCTGAAGATAGATCCTTCTCATTACCATTTTCTGAATCAGAAAAGTGTTTTTCAACTGTAACCTTGGGTTGAGCATTTTCTGGCTCATTAGACAGATAGATGAAAACACTGACATCATTTTTGGCGAGATATTCAAGTTCATCCTTGAAAGTTTCAACATTTTCATGATTTTGAATGGCCCAAATAAAAGTAATGTTCTTCTTCTCGGATTGATTTGTTAGTCTACAGGCATATGAGTAACCGCCAGTAAAACCAATACCGCCAGTAATGATGACAATCGACTCAGAAGTATGGAGTGGGAATGTGTGGCCATAAAGACCGTCTAGAAAGACAGGAACAGTTTTAGCATTGTTATTTTTGGCCAAGTATTGAGCAATCTGCTTGGTCTTGCCATCACGAACTCGAACACAGAAAACAAGCTTCTTTTCTTCTCCAGGAATAGGAGAAGGGTAAGCAGTAAAGGGATGGTTTTCCCAGCATCTCCAGATAGGATTGAGGAAGTGAATGAAAGCATATGCACCAGGATGAGGCTTAAGAAAGCTGGTGTAATCAACCTTAATTTTAATAAGATGTTGAGGGTGAAGTTCAAGGTGCGCTTTGGCATTGAGGCCGTTAAAAACAAGTCTAGCAAGACGACTAGCGCGATCAAAGGCCCAAATAGCAATCGCCGCATAAACCCATTCCATGTATCCATGAGGCTTACAATGATACCAAACACCAATGGTGAAAAACACGACAAAGGCCCAATGGCAAAGAAGGAAAAACTCATAAAGTTTTTCTCGGAAATGACGAAGAGAAAAGAACATGAGGAAACCACCACAAACACAAGATACAAGACCCCAAATCATGAAAGTTTCGGAAAATTCATCATTGTACTTATTCTGCTTTTTGAAGTTGACCGAAAATGCCGCTGCATGAATAAAAACATTCAGATACATAATGCGAGAAACCCATCGGTGGTAAAGATTCATAGTGTCGTATGAAAGACCAGTAATCCACAGCATTATATTGTTTCTTCCTGCAAGAGCATAGAGAAGGGGAAGTTGGGATGTAGCAATGATTCCAGAGCGGTCAGCAACATAACGACTAATTTGAAGAGGTCTTGTGGTAAAACGAGTATTACCATCATAAATATCATACTTGATGAACATAAAAATAATATACATAACAAAGTATCCAATAAGAACCCAGGCTTGAGCGCGAGTAGGCAGAGACATGTTGAAGGGACCCCATTTGACAGGAATAGAGTGCTTGTATCCAAAAATAGCAGGGTTGATAAGCTTTTGACGGAAAAAGAGGGCGACACGATTGTTAGTACTCTTGTGAACAAATCCAGGAGCAACTTTTTTCAAAAAATTAGAGATTGCAGCTGCAAGCAAAATAGCACCCATATAAGCTAACATTAATCCACTATAAATAAAGTTAGATGTTGAGGACAAAATATTGTTAAACCAACATACCCATAAAGCTGGCCAGTGTATTTGGCATAAAACCCGGAAGCAAAAGAACGCTGAGCTTGGTCAACTTGAGCTTGAGTGAATCTTATTGGGGAATAAGAGGTCTCAGTTTTATTTTTTACTGTCTTGACATCAACAAAGTAATCTGTAGCATTGTCATAAATTTGATTAATTTCATCTAAAGTAAGAGTGGGACGAATAGTTTTAGTACCACAAGCACCAAGAAGACTGTCGAGGGCACGCTGTGTATTGGCACCCTTTGCTCTAGTAGCACAATCAACATAAGTTGCCAGATATTCAGGACTCCAACAGTTGCAACCGCTGACACGTTTGCCTTTAATTTTGGCGTATTTGCTTGGGCATTCAAATGTGTACTTTCCTACCCAGGCAGCACAGCCTCGGAAAAGAGCATCGCCGGAATTTGTTGCAGCAACGACGCATAACCAGGTGAATAAAAGAGCTAATGGAATGAACTTCATGCTGGATAATGAAAAAAAAAAGCAATGAGAATGAAGAAAAAAGAAAACCCAGAAAAATGGGGAAAAATGGGGGGAAAAGGGAGATATTTATATCAATTAGTAAAAAAGATAAAAACCTGAATATATAGGTTTGATTATCTGTTAACAAGATGTTTCCAAAGCGATTATAAGATAATCAATGAAAATATATCAAAATTTACTCTACTTGGTTATCAATCAAATCTATTTAACAAGTTGAATAGCCAGAGCAATTAACTTAATGAGTTAAGAATTCAACTTATAAATTTGGTTTTACAAAAAAAATCAGTTTTTTGAAAACTCATTTGAATTGTGTAAAAAGAAATTGGCAAGGGTTTTTACAGGTCTTGGCACAGGTTGTGCAACAGATGGTAGTTGCAACACGGCGCAGGTTGACATTTGCAAACCGTTGACAAAAAAGTCATTAAGGTAATATGTAAAAAGAAAAAAAAAACTGGAAGCAAAAAAAAAGAAAAAAAAGGTATACATTTTTACTCTCGACTTTTTCTTTTATTTGAGAACCGAAATTCATGAATTTATCAATGTTTATAAGTTTTTTGGTTCTAAGAACGTTGAAAATGAACCAAAATTAGGCTTTAATTTTATGCATAAAAACTAGCTATGACAAACTTTAAAAAGTAGTAAAAAAAATTTAAACGAGCAAAACGTTGAATTCGCGCGAACGACTAACAAATCGCTTAAACGATGATATCATAGATATATATATATATATATAGTATTTTAGTACTAGAACCCATACAAAATTTCAACAATCGAATATATATTCAAAAATTTTCAATTTTTTGTAACAGATTGACGTTAATGAATGTAAAAAAAATTTTTTCTTTAACGACCTCGTCATCAGCCAATTACACAAAATTAAGGATTGCGTAGAAGATAATCAATGAGATGACAACCAATAATCAAATTTTTATTATAATTTTAAAAAACTTTTTCTGGCTGATATTTATTAAATACAATGCCAAGAACATCAAAAACCATTTAAAAACCTTTTGATGATCATTATGGGCATCGTATTACAAATATCAATGTAAAAAAAACAATACAATACAATACAATCAAATGTCAATAAAAATATTAAAAACAATAACAACTTTTTATTTAATTAAAAACAGCAAAGTGAACAAAAACAAAAAAACAAGTTACCAGTTAAAGGCTTCAATGTAAAGGTCAACACGGCCTTTACCCCTGCCCATATTATTTGAAACGTTGCGGCGAACATCATCATTCATAGATCCAGGGCCACATACTAGGAAACCAATACTTCCCGGGGCTTCAGTAATAGCTGACTCAATGATAACCTTAAGATCAGGTCGGGCAAACATGGTGTTAAAACTAATTGTAGATCCGGAAGAAAAATCTTTTTCATTAAGGTTTTCGGGGTCTGAATTGTGTTTCTCAACGGTGATTTTGCGCTGAAGACCATTAGGCTCATTGGAGAGGTAAATGAAAACATTAACATCATTTTTGTAGAGATATTCAAGCTCATCTCTAAAAGTTTCAACATTTTCATGGTTTTGGATGGCCCAGATAAAGGTAATGTTTTTCTTCTCTGCTTGGTGCGTCAACTTGCATGCATATGAGTAGCCACCAGTGAAACCAATTCCACCAGTGATAATGACAATAGTATCAGATGTCTGTAAGGGGGCTGTATTACCATAGGGGCCATCGATAAAAACGGGGACAGTTTTGGCGTTACTGTTAGCAGCAAGGTAGTTTTGAAGTTGTTTTGTTTTACCGTTGCGAACTCTGGCGCAAAATACAAGCTTCTTTTCCTCGCCAGGAGTAGGGGAAGGATACATTGTAAAAGGATGGTTTTCCCAGCTTCTCCAAAGAGGGTTGAGGAAGTGAATGAATGCATAAGCACCAGCATGAGGGTTCCAGAAACTGTTGTAATCGACCTTAATTTTGATGAGGTGTTGAGGGTGAAGTTCGAGGTGGGCCTTGGCATTTACACCGTTGACAGCAATGCGAACCAAACGTCCTAAACGGTCAAAAGCCCAGATAGCAATAGCAGTATAGATCCATTCCATGTAACCATGGGATTTGACATGATACCAGGCTCCAACTGTAAAAAAAATTACAAAAGCCCAATGGGAAAGGAGGAATATTTCGTAAATTTTTTCACGGAAATGGCGGAGAGAAAAAAACATAGTAAATCCACCGCAAACACAAGCAGAAATACCCCAAACAATATCAGATTCTGAGAGTTCGCTGAAATATTTTCCTTGCTTGCGATAATTGATAGAAAAGCAAACAGCATGAATAAAGATATTCATATACATGACGCGTGACACCCAGCGATGGTAAAGGTTCATGGTATCGTAGGAAAGACCAGTAATGAAAATTAAAATATTGTTGCGGCCAGCAAATGTGAAGACGAGGGGGAGCTGGGCCAATGCCATGATGGCAGCACGATCACCTACATAACGGCTGATTTGGAGAGCGCGGGTAGCAAAGCGCGTGTTACCGTCGTAAATGTCATACTTGATGAAGATGAAGATGATGTACATGCCAAAGTAGACAGCAAGAACCCAAAACTGAGCACGGGTGGGCAGCGACATATTGAAGGGGCCCCATTTGACAGGGACGCTGTGCTTGTTACCAAACAAAGCGGGGTTGATGAGCTTGCGTCGGAAAAAAAGTGCGACTTTGTTGTTGGTGGACTTGTGGACAAATCCAGGGGCAACCTTTTTTAAAAGATTTGAAATGGAAGCCGCTAGTAAAATAGCACCAAAATAAGCTAGAAGTAGACCACTATAAAAATTTCATGTTAGAAGCAGGTCTCGAAAACAATCAATATTCATAAAAAAAAATACACACCCATAAAGCTGGCCAGTGTATTTGGCATAGAACCCGGCCGCAAAAGAGCGTTGGGCTTGGTCGACCTGGGCTTGAGTAAATTTGATAGGATAGTAAGAAGTCTCAGTTTTATTTTTAATAGATTTGACGTCAACAAAGTAGTCTGTTGCATTCTGGTAAATCTGGTTGATTTCGTCGAGAGTAAGGTCTGGCCGAATAGTTTTGGTGCCACAAGCACCGAGAAGACTTTGAAGACCATACTTTGTATTAGCACCTTTGGCTCTAGTTGCACAATCAACATATGTGGCAATGAACTCAGGACTCCAGCAGTTGCAAGCAGTGACACGACCTCCTTTAGCTTTGGCGTATTTACTTGGACATTCAAACTTGTATTTGGCAACCCACGCACTACAACCTCGAAAAAGGGCATCACCGGAGTTGGTAGCGATAACTGAGCATAGCCATACAAAAAGCAGAGTTAATTGTGGAAATAGTTTCATTGTCAAATAAAAGTATAATGAAAAAAAAACGGGGAATAAATGAACAATTAAAGTATATTACTGAATAAAATAAAAAATAATATTTAAAAAAAAAAGAGCAGATTGGACTTTATATAACGACAAACCTGTAAGCTTTATTAATATTGAATTTTTCTTCAATTAATAACAACAATTGAATATTTTTTGTCTCCCAATTAGTATATGTTTAGATGTACTCCTATCAAATCAAAAGGTTTTTAGCAATCGTTTGATTATCTTGCATCAAGAGATAATCAGATCAATAATAAAGACAAGCATGGTTAATGGTAAGACTGAGCGGTTTTCCCAAAACTCGTAAGCAAGTACTCAATCTTTTTTATGGGTGGACAAAACTCGTTATAAAATATAGCAATTAACCAAGGTTATATATATATATATTTTTTTTTCTTTTTTTAAATAAAAAGGGGATTCATTTCCGTTATATAGTACCGCTTAAATTGCATGAACTATATATATTATGACAATTGGACATGTATATACATCTTGAGTCCATTACATAGTGGGATGAGAAACTTGTAATGTTAGACTGGCTAAAGTGTATTTCATATATATATATTGAAAATATGGGTGCCAAGTTTCTCTTGGCCATAATTTCAGATTGTGAGATTCGAAGATGTTTTTTAGGGATATCTCAGGGTGTATATTAAAAGCCAAGATGGAGCACCAAATTGAAGTCGGCTTTACTTGCTGATAGATCCGTTACCTAGGTATCTGGTTTTTTTTTGTGGCAGAGGCCAAAAATAGCATTTCATGTAAAAGCTTGATGAAGAGTCTGTGTTTATGTATGTTTATGTGTGTGGAGTGAGTAAAAAAGTGGTTTTTCACCAAAGAGTTTTGAAAATTTAAATGAAGAGAGGTTTTTTTTTTTTAATTTTCATAAAATTTCTTGGCATTTTGAGATGGCAACGTGCAAGACTAGCTTAAAATAGGCAGAAGGAATTTTGGTCCTCGAGAATCGTTTTTTTTTGTTGAACTTACAGATTGAAAACACTACAATAATAATATGAATAATATTAATTCCATGTTTTCATTCTTTCCAAAACATTAAAGGTGGTTCTTTAAGAAAAAAATATATTCAAAGCTGAGTTCTTCCATTTTTTCTATTTAGTTAATTGTTACTAATGAAAGAGTTTCTAAAACCCTTTAAAAAGTTATTAAGTAAGTTATTTTTTTTTTTTGACTTTAGTTAAAAAAAAGTTAAAATTATAAACCTGGAGTCTCTGAAAACCCTTAGTTTATTTATTTATTTTTTCAAGTAGATTTTGCAGCGTAAAAGACCTTTGTAAGCATCAAATAATAATAATAATTATCCGACGGAGTTATAAAGGGATGTGCGTCATGATTGATTTGATTAATCTTATGTGACTGATTGGGCCTAGAGAAGATCATAATTATGTTATAACAAAAGAAAAAAAAAAAAAAAAAAAAAAAAAAAAGAAAGTTCAACTTTTACAGCTTTTGGGTCCAAAATCGAAGGCAAAAAACCTTACAAGTGCCATTGAAATCCATGATATTTTCTTTTTTCTGGCTATTGATGGACGGCATCTTTGAAATAAAAAAAATTGGAAGGTTAAAAATGCACAGCAAACTTTCATTTTATTTACCAATGGAGCTCAATTGATTAGAGAATCAATGTTCTTTGATCTTGTAACAAAGCTATTCATACTATTTCTTATTTTTTTTTTTCTTTTTTACCAAATTAAACAAAATCCTCTGATCTGCTGGTAATTTATTCATTTATTTGGAAATTTTTATCACCATCATTTTTGCATTCCCATTTTATTTGGTCCCGATTAACTGAAGTCGTCTGCGGCTTTGTAATCCCGCGGTTTCCCAATTGTATCTGGTCATGTTTAACCGGCAATCCGGCAAACAGCCCTATGGCCACGGTGTTGTGGGCTGCGTTCCAGGGGGAGGCGAGGCTGAATACTACAGCAAGTGAGTAAAGCATTATTAATAACTGACTTTTGGTGAACTCACAAGAGCTTTAAAAAGGCATTTCGATTAAAGTGTAGAGCTTTATTATTTATTCTGCATTTAATATACTAATTAGTACATTTATAAGCTTCTTATTTTTTTTTTTTTCAAGATAATATAATATGAACATATTTGTTTATGGAACAATCCTAAAATATGTATAAATGTTTCCTCTCTCGCTGTTACCAACAGCGGAAATAATCTTATCCATCTTATCGACAACGTAAGCCGGGTTTAAACTGATCAGTTTTAAAATTCATGAATTTTCCACCCAACTTTCATAAGTCACTCATAAATACTTGTAAATTCAAAGACTAGGGAACGAATATATGGGAGTTATATATATGAAAAAAAAAATAACAGCGGATGTGGTTCTTAACAAGAATGGAGGTGACTCTATGAGGCCTAGTGATATCGCTAGGTCTATGAATCTTTGTCTTGTCCTAAGCCACTCATCATGATGAGTATATATGTATGACATGCTAAATATTGGAGTTTATTGTAATTGAACGTGTACGAAAAAAAAAGTAAATATTATCTTTCAATAGGCATTCATATAATCAGTTAATTAACTGATGGTTAGGCCTATCTCTAAAAACTCTAACCACTGTGTACCAAGAGATTAAGGCTATGGACTTTGTGACTAGACCACAGAACATTAACAAAGGTACGGCCGATCTGTGCTAACATAGCGCTATGCTACAGTTTGTTAAATCGCATCAATCGTCTCAACTTAGAGCAATCTACTCTAATCAAAATAAGCCGTTCCTTAGGGTTGATTCTTATTTTTCAAGCAAAAGACACTCAAATGAATGTGTATTATTGTTTTAATGTGTTTAAAAATGCATTATAAACTATTTTTTTTAATTTTTTTAACCAAATACAAACGTTTGTTTTGTTTGTTCTCATCCAAGTGTTATATATTATATAAAATCTGCATCTGCAAACCAAAAACTTGTTTGTTTGTTTGTTTTTATTCAAGGGTTATAGAATTATATAACATCAGCATCTGCGCTATCCTTCTTGTCCATACTATATATCTTTTCATTTTCATAATAAACTTTTAATTTTGCCTTCAACATTGCATCTCCAACAGCCCGAAAATAAGTCCTGATGCCAGCTTACGAGGAACTGAGGGTTAAAAATAACCAAACCTTCCCAACTTATCTCCACTTGTCTTCATCAACGCTGTAATTGTATTTCTTAATCCCTCCAAGCAGAGATAAAGCTTACAATCTTTTGTAAGCCAGTTAAACTGTTTAAGAGAGTCGACATGTCCATCTCTGGAGATATCCGTTTCAGTCCTTTTCTTTCCTCTTCAAGCAAAGGACACTCAACTAAAATGTGAGGAACTGTTTCCAGCTCTCCACATTTGCAGTTGTAACTATCCTTTTCAATTCCAAACTTTTTAAACCATGCGCCAAAGTTGCCATGGCCTGTGCGAAACTGAGTAATATTACTCAAGATCCTTCGACTATCTTTCTTCATGATCACTCCCGTAACCATTTTGAAAGATTATCAGTACATTTCGACTCTACTGTGATATTATGATACCACAGATCCTTACTACTGTTCCAATACATTTCTTTCCATTCTTCCATTGCTTGTTTCTTCAAAATTCCAATCGTCTGATTCTGTTGTTGTTTCAGTGTAAGAGGTTCAACCCTCTTGCATTTTCGTTTTTCATCCTTTTTAATAATGTAGTCTCTATCATCTTTCGCCAAAATGTAAAGCGTGGTTAGCTTAGCAATTGGAGATTTCTCAATCAATGTTAACAAATGACCATTAATAGGATTAGTTTTGCTAATATTTAGGTGTAAACGAATAGCTTTTCGTGCCACCATAAATTTTAGCCTAATACTATATGGCATAATACCAGCTTCCTTTTGTAATACCGCAATAGGAGTTGTGCGATAAGCACCAACAATTCTTCTTAAAGCCATGTTCTGCATCACTTCCAACTTGTGGATTTCTCCTTTCAAAACTTTATGATGCCAAATTTCTAAGCCATATTCGACAATTGGTCTCACGCAAGCAATATACAGTGATCTGACTGCAGACCCCCGCATACCTTTTTGCACGCCACCAAGATGCCAAATAGCACCAACAGCTTTTCTTGCTTTATTGATTTTATTCAAAATATGAGATTTAAAATCAAGCAGATTGTTCAAAGTAATTCCAAGCAATTTAACTTCCTTCTGGGGTTCACGAAGTTCTCCATTAGGTAAAGTAAGTTGCACTTTCTCATCTTTAGGTTTCACATTTTTTGTAAAATGAATGAAACCCAATTTATCACCCAAATCAATTTTGGTCATTCTTGATTTAGCCCAATTACAACATTTTTCTAATATGTTGCTTAAGCTTTTGGTATTTTCTTCAATTTTACCTTCAACGGTAATAGTCACATCATCAATAAAGCCGAAAGGAGTTCCCCTATTCTTTAATCACATGATACATCGGTGTGGAATATATCAAAAAAAGTAGTGGTGAAATAGGTGAGCCTTGCGGAATTCCAGTACTAATTTTTTGCACTGATCCTTTTCTTCGGTCCATGAGCATACTAGCTTCTCTTTCACTTACAAATTGGTACGTCCAGTTTATAAGTGCTTTGGGTAGTTTCATATCCTCCATTGTGTGTGCCAATATATTTCTGTTAACATTATCAAAAGCTCCTTGAATATCAATGAGCATAGCTGAAATTTTTTCTTTACTAGCTTCAATTCTTTGGACAAGTTCCAAAACAGCATCAGTAGCACAATAACCTTGTCTTCCCCCATATTGCTCTGGTGGAAGTAAGTGTGTTGTAAGCTTGGTCATTCTTTTTTGTATAATTTTTTCCAGTACTTTAGATAAAAAAAAAAAAAAAAAAAAAAAAAAAAAAAATTTTTATCAAATTTATAGTGTCTTTTGTCTTTTCTTTTATACAAATTATTATAATAAATAATAACAACTTGAAAGCGATGTGGCGCAGAGGAAGCGCGCAGGGCTCATAACCCTGATGTCCTTGGATCGAAACCAAGCATCGCTAATTTTTTAATTTTTTAAGAAATGTGCTTACAACCGTTTTTTTTTTTTTTGAGTTTACTCAAAGCCAAGTTTGTAACCACTTATCGAAAAAAAAAAATCTCATATCTCACCTTATCATTTGTGTTATGCCAAAAAAAAAAATTTTAACCATATGTGGTAAATCTAGTATGATTTTAATAGAGATGATAAAAATAAAGAAAAAAATAAATGAAATTTGTGTATTGATCATTTGAAGTAAATTATAATATTATGAAATTAGTTTTCAATAGAGATTTCCAACCCTCTACCAAGCTCGTTTAGTTTCACTATAACATTTTTATAACAATTGTCCTTGCGCTTGATTTCGTTTCTTATAATCATTTGTCCAATTTTGTCATATATCTCTTGCTCCATAAGACGGGTAAGTGGCCGCGCACCAAATAATGGCGATGACCATTGACTCAGCAAAAACTCTTTGGCTTCCGAAGTAAAATTGAGCTCGATTCTGTAGTCTTTTTTGTGTAACTGTTCCGTGTACTCTTTTCTGCGCAATTCCAAAATATCATCCATGGCTTTCTGTGACAATTTGTTGAAGATAATTACGGAAGAAATCCGATTCACAAGTTCTGGACTCATTTTGTTTGCAAGTAGACCTTCAAATTTTTGATTCAAGAGCTGGTAGTATGCATCATTTCTTTCATCAGGAAGTTCTGCAATTTGTTCTGCTCCATAATTGGAAGTCATTATGAATATCGCATTAGAGCAATTGATTTCCCGACCATAATTGTCGCGCACACGGCCATCTCCAAGTACTTGCAAAAGAACTGTGAGCACTGTAAAGTCTGCCTTTTCAATCTCGTCAAAAAGAACAATCGAGTATGGTCGTGTCCGTATACCTTCAGTCAAAATTCCAGCCTCTGTGAATCCGACAAGCCCAGGTGGTGCACCTACAAGCTTAGTTACTGATCCCTTGTCTTGAAGTTCAGAGCAGTCAATTCTGATCAGCGATGAAGAACTTCCAAAAAGTTTGATTGCTAGCTGCTTTGCAAGCTCAGTTTTACCAGTCCCTGATATTCCTGCAAACAAAAAGCTGAGTGGGATATCATCACGCTGTAAAAGTCCCATTCGTTTAAGCCTAATCTTTTGACACAACTCATCAATAGCATGAGGCTGCCCAATAATTTTTTCCCTAAGATACTTTTGCATTTCCTCAAGCTGTAACTTGTCATCATGAGATAAACTAGTGTCCGGAATCCCAGAAAGTTTGGCAGCAACTTTCCTGACAAGAGCGCTATTAAGTATTCCAGGAGGAATCGCGTTAGATTGATTAATATTTTTTTCCAATTCTTCAATATCATTTTTCAATCCTGGAATAAAAAAACTGATATCTTTAAATTCAAAACTGGATTTAGGCAAATGCTTAAGTTTATTGATATTTTCTTCTAATATTTTTTTCTTGTTTTCCAATGCGGTTCCTAAAGCATTATTGGTCTGTGTCATGTCGTCAAAACGAGCCTTAATGCTATTTAATTTTTTTCTTTCAATCTGTAGTTGATCATTTGAACCAGTGATTAAACTGTCTTCTTGCAAAGATTCAACCTTAAGAGTCAAACTTTTGAGTTTTTGTTCCATTTTAACAAGTTCCTCTGGCATTGCCATTTTATTAGCAGCTGCAGCTGCAGCTGAATTCTCAAGTAAATCAATTGCAGAATCTGGCATTTTCTTTTGTGCAAAGTACTGTTTTGCCAAACCCACACAAGTCTCAAGAGCTTCATCCAAAATTTTGATATCGTGATGTTTGCTAATCTTTTTTTTAAGAGATCGTAAAATGTCTAGTGTTGTTTTCTCGCTAGGCTCTGCGATATCGATCTTTTCAAACCGCCGCACAAACGCAGGATCAGGGAAAATGTGTTTGCGGTACTCCGTATTGGTTGTAGCCCCAATGCACCGCATCCCACTATATTCACGAGCAAGAAACGGTTTAAGCATATTTGCTTCATCTGAATGTCCATCACCCATCAGCATATGAATCTCATCAATGAAAAAAATAATGGGTTCTTGAAACATTTGTATTTCATCCAAAATATTTTTAATTCGCTCCTCAAGCTCGCCTCGATACTTGGCTCCAGAGCGTAAAGCACCAATATCTAATGATAAAATCCGGGCTCCAGCAAGAACAGGAGGAATCCCATTATATTTCGCAAGTTTCTCATCACTTTTTTCTGTGGTTGATTTTTCTTCGTTGGGGTTTGCCGGGTCAGATTTTGCAAGTAACACGGCCAACCCCTCTACCACTGCAGTTTTCCCCACGCCAGGTTCACCCACCAAAATAGGGTTTGCTTTGCTGTGACGCATAAGGATTTCCAAGCACTGTTGAATTTCGGTTTCACGGCCAACAGCCCCCATTCCTAGTTTCCCCTGTCGTGCCATTTGTGTCAAATCTTTAGTATAATATTTTATATACTCTGTGTCTTCAATCTTGTTTTCACGCGCTTCCATGTCTTTGAGATTGATTGTATCCTCCATTGACACCTTACTTATGTTTTGCTTTTCGAACAAGTTTAAAACCTCGCTATCTTCAAGCATCCGTTGTATCAAGTGATCACGAACAATGTAGACAGCATTTTTGTTTTTCTGAAACTTGGAAGCTGATTGTATATAGTCATTGGCTTGTTTGATAAGATCATCTGTATCAACAGATCTACAACTTTGACAAAGTCCTTTAAGTTCATCTTCAACCAGAGACCTCCAATTAGTCAAGCTTAAGACACTATCATAACTTGTGGTCGTTTTCTTTTCAAAAATAATTGAGTGCAAGTAAGGATCGTCCTCATCTTCTATTTTTAAGAACCCATATAGAAAATGCATTGGGGTGATTGTTAGGTTCCAATTATCTGTAGCATATTCAACTGCAAATTTGCGAATAAGTTCAACATCCACGCTGAGTCTAAGTATATGAGCTGTTTCAGTGGTAGCCATTTTTAAAAAAAAAAAAGTTAATTGAGAAAGAAAGTTAATTAAGAAAATTATTAAAATCGATATACCTGGGCATTAAATACATTAAATAATTTGAAATAGATTTAGCCTCCTTTATCGTTAAACTCGCTTAGTAATCCATTGGCAGAAGAAATATATCTTTTTATCGATACTACATGCAGGCCAGCTTAGTCAACATCAATTCTCATTCCTAATTAGGAATCATTATAATGATAAATTATATCAAAAATAGCAATTTATCGGTTGTTTAAGTAAAATTGCTTGTTGGTTTTTTTTTTTTTAAATATCTGGTTCTGGTTACTATAAAAAAATATATAAAAATCTTAAAAAAATCCTGGTATAAACAAAAATAAACTCTATCAAATGAATAAAAAACAATCAAAACAATAAACACTCTCTTTATTTGGTCTTGACATTAAAGTCACGCTGCTCAATGGAGCCACTTCCAGGGAGTCTGGTGGAGCCCATGAGATTAATGTCAATCTCACGAGCGCACTGGCGACCCTCCTGAATACCCCAGACAATGAGTGACTGACCGCGACGACAGTCACCAGCAGCGTACAAGTTACCTTCAATCTGGTAACCGCTGGGCTTAGCAACCTTGATATTTCCACGTCCATCACGCTCAACACCAAGGTTCTGAGCCTCAGGGCCAACAAAGCCCATAGACAACAAAACAACGTCGGCAGGGAAGAACTCCTCAGAGTTGGGAACTTCCGACATTTGCCAAGCGCCAGACTCAGACTTCTTCCATTCAACACGGACAGTCTTGATGCCCTTGACATTACCCTCTTCATCACCAACAAACTCCTTGGAAAGAATGCAGTATTCACGAGGATCTTGACCGTAGTGGGCAGCAACTTCAGTGTGGCCATAGTCCACACGGAAAATACGGGGCCATTGGGGCCATGGGTTGTCCTTGCCACGAGTAGGAGCAGGCTTGGGCAAAAGCTCAAAGTTGACAACAGACTTGGCACCGTGACGAACAGAGGTACCGATACAGTCATTACCAGTGTCACCACCACCAATGACAACAACATTCTTACCGTGAAGAAGCTCCTTAACCTCGTCAAGAGTGTCCTCCAAAAGAGCCTTGGTGTTCCACTTAAGAAGTTGCATGGCAAAGAAGATATTGTTGAGCTCACGACCAGGAATCTTCAAGTCACGGGCAATGGTAGAACCGCAAGCCATAACAACTGCATCGTTATTGGTCTTGAGCTCGTCAACAGTGACGTCCTCACCAACGGTACTGTTTGTGATGAACTTAACACCCTCATCAGCCATGAGCTTAGTACGTCTGTCAACAACACGCTTGTCAAGCTTCATGTTAGGGATACCGTACATGAGCAAACCACCAATTCTATCAGAACGCTCGTAAACAGTAACCGAGTGACCAGCACGGTTAAGCTGGTCAGCACAAGAAAGACCAGCAGGACCAGAACCAACAATAGCAATGGACTTGCCAGTTCTGTGTTGGGGAGGGTTGGGGGTGATCCAGCCCTGGGCCCAACCGTGATCAATAATGGCAGCCTCGACTGACTTGATACCAACAGGGTCCTCATTAATGCCCAAGACGCAGGCACCCTCGCAAGGAGCAGGGCAAACACGACCTGTAAACTCAGGGAAGTTGTTGGTCATGAGAAGACGCTGCAAAGCATCATACCAGCGGTCCTTGAAAACAAGCTCGTTCCACTTGGGGATAATGTTGGAAATGGGGCAACCAGTGTCAGACTGGCAGAAGGGAACACCACAGTCCATGCAACGGGCAGTCTGGTACTTGAGTTCCTCCTTGGTAAGACGATTGGAAATCTCGGCCCAGTCCTTAGTACGATCGGTGGCAGGTCTGTACTTCTCGTTGCGGCGCTTGTAAAGCTTAAAGCCCTTGACCTTATCAAGCTTAAGAACTTGAGCCTTCTTCTTCTCGGCAACGTGGTCCAAAATGGTGTCTTCAAGATCCAACACCTTGGGCTCCTTGGCACCCTTGGAAGGCAAAAATGCGGGAGTAGTAGGAGCAGGAGTGCGAGTACGCTTAATCTCACCATTGGTAATATCAGCGTCAGGGTCCTCCTTGAGGTTGTGGAAAAAGTCAACAATCTCAGCCTTCTTAGCCTCCTCCTGCTTCTTCTTCTGCTCTTCCAAAACACGCTTGTAGTCAGTGGGGAAAATCTTGACAAAGCGGGGGAGGATGCGATTAAAGTCAGTAAGGATGCGGTCAGCAAGCTCGGAATTGGTGTAGTGACGGTGATCCTCAATCAAGCCACGGACAAAGGCAATCTCGGCAGGATCAGTGAGGGAAGTAAGCTCAACCATCTCAGCATTGACATTGTTGGAGAACTCCTGGGCCATGTCCAAAACGTAGGCAATACCACCAGACATACCAGCAGCAAAGTTACGGCCAGTAGGACCAAGGACAACGACACGACCACCAGTCATGTACTCACAACCGTGGTCACCGACACCCTCAACAACGGCGGTAGCACCAGAGTTACGGACGGCAAAACGCTCGGCAGCAACACCGCGGAAGAAGCAGGTACCAGAAGTGGCACCATACAAACAAGTGTTACCGATAATGATATTCTCTTCAGCCTTGAAAGAAGAGCCAGTGGGAGGATAGATGATGATACGGCCACCAGAAAGACCCTTACCAACGTAATCATTGGCATCACCTTCAAGCTCCAAGGTAATACCAGGAGCCAAAAAGGCACCAAAAGATTGACCAGCAGAACCAGTAATGTTGACATGAACAGTGTCATTGGGAAGACCCTCCTCACCAAACTTCTTGGAGATGCGGTAAGACAATGTAGTACCAAGAGCACGATCAGTATTGACAATTTGAGCTTCAATGTTGACGGGGAGACCCTTTTCCAAGGTAACCTCAGCTTCATCAACAAGCTTATTGTCAAGACGAATGTGAAGTCTGTGGTCCTGCTTGCGAATGTTGCGGGTGGCAACGCCAGGACGAAGAGTGTGAGCAGGAGTCAACAAGGGAGAAAGATCCAAGTTGATAGTCTTGGAGTTGCGAAGGTCCTCGCGAACCTTGAGCTTCTCAGCGTGTCCAACCATTTCGTTAATAGTTCTGTAACCAAGCTTGGCCATAATTTGACGAAGCTCGTTAGAAATGTAGTAAAAGAAGTTGATAACGTGTTCAGGAGTACCTTGGAACTTCTTGCGAAGCTCAGGATCCTGGGTGGCAATACCAACAGGGCAAGTATTGAGATGGCACTTGCGCATCATAATGCAGCCCATGGCAATAAGAGGAGTAGTAGCAAAGCCCCACTCTTCAGCACCGAGCAAGCAGGCAATGGCGACATCACGACCAGTGCGGATCTGACCATCAGTCTGAACAATGACACGGCCACGAAGATCGTTAAGAACCAAAGTCTGGTGGGTCTCAGCAAGACCAAGTTCCCAAGGAAGACCAGCATACTTGATACCAGTCCATCTGGAAGCACCAGTACCACCATCGTGACCAGAAATCAAAATATGGTCAGCCTTGGCCTTGGCGACACCAGAAGCAATAATACCGACACCAACCTCAGAAACAAGCTTGACAGAGACACGAGCACGAGGGTTGGAGCACTTGAGATCGTAAATGAGCTGCTTCAAGTCCTCAATGGAGTAAATATCGTGATGAGGAGGAGGGGAAATAAGACCAACGCCAGGAGTAGAGTGACGAGTCTTTGCAATAGAAAGAGAAACCTTGTGACCGGGAAGCTCACCACCCTCACCAGGCTTGGCACCCTGGGCCATCTTAATTTGAAGTTCATCAGAGTCAGAGAGGTAGTAAGAAGTAACACCAAAGCGACCGGAAGCAACTTGCTTAATGGCAGAGCGCATAGTGTCGCCATTCTCATTGACATTGGAACGTTCAGGATCCTCACCACCTTCACCAGTGTTGGACTTACCGCCAAGTCTGTTCATGGCAACAGCAAGAGTAGAGTGAGATTCCATAGAGATGGAACCATAAGACATGGCACCAGTAACAAAGCGGCGGACAATTTCAGTCCAAGGCTCAACCTGGTCAATGGGAATAGGAGTAGAATCCTCAAAATCAAAGTCGAGCATACCACGAAGAGTACAGTTCTTGATAGCTTCGTACTCATTCTTAGAGTAGGTCTCATAAGCCTTTTCATTCTTGTTGCGGACAGCATCCTGAATGTTGGCAATGGCAACAGGAGTGTTGACGTGAGCATCACCACCATCACGGTAGTGGTATTCACCAGATTCAGGGAGACCCTCAGGCTTGATAGTCTCACGAGAGGGGAAACCACGCTCGTGAATGGTGAAAGCATCTTGGGCTATGTAGTCAAAAGTGACACCCTTGATACGAGAAGCAGTACCAGTGAAGCACTTGTCAACGACAGAATTGTCAATACCAAGAGCTTCAAAGATTTGGGCACCCTTGTAAGAAGCCAAGGTGGAAATACCCATCTTGGACATAACCTTGAGAATACCACCATCAATAGAATGCTTGTAGTTCTCAACAATCTTCTTATCAGAAAGCTTGTCCTTAAGAAGGCCCTCACGGTTCATCTTGAGCAAAGTCTCAATGGCCAAGTAAGGGTTAATAGCATCAGCGCCATAACCAACCAAGACACACATGTGGTGGACTTCGCGGGCCTCACCAGTCTCAACAACAATAGCAACCTTAGAACGTTGCTTTTGGCGAACCAAGTGGTGGTGGACAGCACCAGTGGCCAAAAGAGCAGAGACCGGAACGCGGTCAGCATTGACGGCGCGGTCAGTCAAGATGATAATCTTATTGTGGTTAGTAATTGCTTCAGAAGCTTCTTGAGCAATGCGGTCAAGAGCACGAGTGTAACCAGAAATGCCTTCAGTCTTAGCAAAAGTAATGTCAATTTTGGCAATAGTCCAAGCAGGGTAAAACTTGGGGAGGTGGTCAAGGGCAGAAAATTCTTCATTGGAAAGAATAGGAGTGGCCATGTGGAGACGATCCATTTGGTTTGGCTTCATCTCAAGAACATTACCCTGGGGGCCAATGTAGCACTCAAGAGACATGACAATGGCCTCACGAATGGGGTCAATGGGAGGGTTAGTGACTTGAGCAAAAAGTTGTCTAAAGTATTCAAACAAAAGACGGGGCTGAGGAGACAAGCATGCAAGGGGAGCATCGTTACCCATGGAACCAAGGGCTTCCTTGCCATCACCAGCCATGGGAGCGAGAAGAAGAGAAATCTGCTCAAAAGTGTAGCCAAAGGCCAAAAGTCTAGGGTCAGTTTGGACCGAAAGAGTGTCAAGTTTAGGCTTGAGAGCCTCCAAGGCAGCGGGGCCCTCACGGGAATGGAGCTTTTCAATAAGGTCAGGCATGGTGATGAGATTAGCAGAAGCCCAGCTCTTGAAATCAAATCTAGCAGCAACCTTTCTCTTGAGCTCGCGGTCGTCGACAATCTTACCCTCCTTAGTGTCAACGAGAAGCATGCGACCAGGGCGGAGACGGCCCTTTTGAATGACGGTTTCAGGGTCAATGTGCATGACACCAACTTCAGAAGCGCAAATCATTCTATCATCGTCAGTAACGTAGTAACGGCATGGACGGAGACCGTTACGATCGAGAGTAGCACCGCAATATCTATCATCGGCAAAAGTGAAAAGAGCGGGACCATCCCAAGGTTCCATGAGACAGGCAGCCCATTCGTAAAAGGCCTTCTTCTTGGGGTTCATGTCTGGGTTGTTTTGCCAAGCCTCTGGGACCATCATCATGACAGCTTCTGGGAGAGAAAGGACACCATTCATAATGAGAAGTTCGAGAACGTTATCAAAGGCGGCAGAATCGGAACCACCTTCCTCAATAATGGGGTAAAGCAGGTCGAGTTCGTCGCCAAAAACGTCAGATTGCATGACACCTTCTCTAGCACGCATCCAATTCTTGTTACCGCGGAGAGTATTGATTTCACCATTGTGGGCTGCCCATCTAAGGGGCTGGGCACGGTCCCAAGAGGGGAATGTGTTTGTAGAGAAACGGGAGTGAACGAGAGCAAAGTGAGCTTCGTAGTCGACGTTTGCCAAATCAAAGTAGTATTGGTAGACTTGGACGGGGGCAAGTTGACCCTTGTAGACAATGTTTTTATTTGAGAGAGAGCAAATGTAGAACCAATTGTGCAGGCCAATAGTGTGAGTGGATTGTTTTCTGAGAACGTAAAGGTGTCGCTCAAAGCTGCGTGCGAATTTGGATTCAAACTCATCTGCAGAGGTGAGTTGAGGAGAGTTTCCTGGGCCATAGGCGTCGGCAAGAACGACAATGGGTTGAAGAATGAGAGGTTCTCTTGAGAGAGCTGCGGGACCAAGAATGGAAGAGTCTCTTGGGACGTGTCTCCAGCCAAGGACCCTCAGGCCAAGGGACTGGGCAATGTGTTCAAAAGTTGATCTTGACTGGGCCAAGACCTGTTCGTCATTCTTGAAGAAGACGTTACCAACGGCATACTGGCCAATGGGGGGGAGTTTAAAGTCATTTGTAGTTTCGAATTGCTTAACCATAAAGTTGTGAGGGATGGAGGTCATGACACCGGCACCATCACCGTCGCGGGCGTCGGCACCGACAGCACCACGGTGGGTCATTTTGCAGAGAAGGTCTTTTGCGTCAGAGACGATTTTGTGGGAAACTTGTCCCTTGATGTGACAGGAAAAGCCGACACCGCAGGCATCCTTTTCAAACTCTGGGTCGTAAAGGCCCTGTTTCATGGGGAGGGCGCCAGCCCACGAGTTGTTTTCAGGAGTGTTGACATATTCATAGGGAGCGTATTGCTCTTGGTCAATGGATTCTTGTTGTTGTTGAGACATTCTATATTAAGGTGTTAGAAAGTGGAAAGAAAGGAAAGAAAAAAAAAAAAAAAAGTTAAGTAAAAAGGAAAGGAAAGGATAATTATAAAAAAAAATAAGAGTGATTTAAGGACATACAAAATACTTGGTTGTAAACTGTGTGAGGAGACAGATCAAGCAAATATTTTTTTTTTAGAGTTGTGATGAGAGTTGCCTATTATGGAGAATGAGATAAGGTAATCAGAATACTCTTGTACCGTGATTGGTAGGATAAGGGATAATTTTTTTTGCTGTACAAGCACAATAGCGGAAAAATAATTAAAAAAAAAGAGAGAGAAAGAAAGAAAGCACAAGTTAGTTAGTGACAATGAAATAATTGATGACGACTAGGCAAAGAAAAAAAAATAAAAAAAAAAAAAAGAGGAGAAATTCCATTTGAATAAAAAGTGGAGATGATTTTGATGAGGATGGCTGATGATTGAAATGATGATTGGAAGAATTATCCATTTTATATATATAGTTGCATCTAAAAAGAAATAAATAAAAAGAATTGAGAGTTTCTACTTACAAAAAATCGAGGAGAGCGGGGTAACAATGAGAAAATGGAGATCTGATATCAAACCAGACCACAGAGAATTTATATAAAAAAGAAAACCAGAAAAAAATTAAAAAAAAAAAAAAAAAAAAAATCCAGGGAAATGTTTTAAAATCCAAAAAAAAAAAAAAAAAAACTAAAGAGAATAGATAGAACCAGGAATTATTTTTTTATATTTATATAATAAAAAAATAATTTTATAAGAATAGAGAAAATCAATGGACCAGGAGATTTTGAGCAAAAGGGCAAACGGGGAAGAGAAAGAAAAGAAGAAGAAAAAAAAAAAAAAAAAAAGTGGCGGATGGACAGCGTCTTTTATGCTTTTTTTTTTTCTTTATAAAATAATGCGTGCGCCACGATAAAAAAAAAATGAGTTTTTTGACACGCCCCTCCTCTAGTTGTGTGTGTGTGTGTGTGTGTGTGTGTGTGTGGGAGCCCGAGGGTTGTTTATTTTATTTATATTAGGCAGAATAGGGTAGAAAAAAAAAGGAGGACGAAGAAGCCCTAAGTGTGAATAGTGTTGGGGTGTAGCACTGCTATGACTACTAATACTACTAATACTACTACTACTAATACTACTACTACTAATACTACTACTACTAATACTACTACTACTAATACTCCTACTAATACTACTACTAATACTACCACTGAAAGCTTCATTTGAAAAAAAAAAAAAAAAAAAACTTGAGTGTGATGTGGGCTCATGGAAAGAGGGTGATGTGCGGCAGAAACTGAAATATTAGGTAATCTTTCAACGCTTATTAATAATGGCTGCTAATCAAGCCAATAGCTACAAAGACATTATTCAGCCCTGCTGGCCTACAACTCAACTTATCGTGCCCCACGGGATTCTCCGTATTATGCCATGTTTATGTAATTATAATTGATTCTTCTTAGTAATTAACACTATTCCTATGGACTTACTTCTTTTTTTTTTTTTTTTTTTTAAAAAAAAAATAATTATGTCTACACTCAGATTTCCATATGTGTAAACAGACCAAAACCTGCGCCCGACCGGTCTCTCTCAAAGAAAAAAAAAACATTATCCTTGAAAAAAAAAAAAAAAAAAAAAAAAACAAGTGGGGGAAAAATAGAGCGGGGAGATCCAAAAGGAGGGGTGTATCATTTGAAAAAAAAAAAAAAAAACTCTAGAGATTTACAAAACAGTATATAAAATAGAAAAGGCTCCATCATCATATAGAAAAATTGAGATTTGAAATACAATAAAAAATACAAAAGAAAAAAAAATTAGTTGAAATACCAAAAGTATATAGCTTCTATTAGAAAACCTAATATTTATTAGTATAAAGAAGCTTTTAAAAGAAGCTTTTTTTTTTCTGGGGTTCTACCACTATGCTCCGCTTGTGGTCCGATTCTTTGAGTGCTCTCCCCATTTTTATTTTTCATTTTTAATTTTTTTTGCATTTTTCCACGACCATGTTTTCATTCTTTTTTTATTATTATTCAATATTTGACTCCAAATGGTGGTATTATGTTCATATATCCTGATCCCGCAACAGCTCCGGGGCTATGGTGCTCCAGTCACTCAATCAGCCCACCCGGGGGTTGGCGCGGGCCTTAATTGTCCTTCCTTTTGATTCTTTAATTCTTGGTTGGTTCCTCATTTTTTTTTTTTCAGTTGCAAAAAAGGTAATTAAATAAAATAAAAAAAAAAGCAAAAAAGGACTATAAGGTCCTCGGCTTAAATTTTCAATTGATGAAAAGAGGGTCTTTCTTAAGATAATCTTTAATCGACTTAGTCGAAAGGTAACCTTTCTAAGCTTAGACAATCATGAAAATGGTGATCACCATCTTCAAATTTAATAATATATAGTACCTTCTAAATCACTAGACAATATACTACTATCATCATACCTATTGCTCTCATTTTATCCCCCACCTTTTTTTTCTTTTTTTCTTTTTCTTCTTCTTCTTCGGGAGGATAGAGAGCCATTTTTTTTTCAACTATATTACGAAATTCCTAAATGCGATTGGTCTGATAACGAAGATACTTCACGGTCGTCCCCACCCCTCTTGATGTATGTATACTACTACTCAGATATACTTTGCCCGTGCTGGTGTGTCTTCCACCGGAACTAGGCAAAAAAAAAAAAAAAAAGGTGTGTTTGTGTGAGTGTAAAGAGCGGAGGACGCACCAAGGAATAATTGGGGGGAGGTGAAAAAAAAAAAAAAAAAGACAATCACATGCGCCACTACTTTTCCCAATATATATATATATATTAAACCCCCCCATTTAAATACAATTCAAGATCTTTAATATTTACACTTTTTTTTATAGAATATAAATTAATTTTGTTTTATTTTGTAACTTTTTAATATCGAATCTATTTACTTATAAGTAAATAGATTCAATATAATTATATTAAAAGTTAGATGGCTTTGTTATGGAAAATAATAATGTCTCTCTCTAGCAGGACGACCTTTTCTGATATATGTAGTGATGTGCAGCCGGTTTCGCTTAGCATGTCCTAATTGGGAAATTTCGTTGATTCCAAAAGCCACCATACCCAATATCAGATTGGGCATCGTCATCATCAACTTCATCATTTCCTACATAGAACTAAAAAATAAAAAATAAAAAATAAAAAAGGCAACCAAGAAAAGCAAAGTCTCAATTTTTATAAAACCGAATCTTTCATTCTTCTGAAAAAAAAAAGTTTTTTTTCTTTATTCCTTGGCTCAATTAAAAAAATAATAAAATAAAAAAAACTCCTCCTTTTCCAGCTGTTAAACTAATCAGAAAATAGAAAATTTTTTGATTCCCCACAGACATTATTTTTCTTCTTCTTATTCTTCTTTTTTTTTTTTACTAGTAATGCAGAGAAAATTCTTATTTCAACAATTTAAAGAAAACTGCAGCTTTACCAGTGTAACAAATGATAAAAAAAAATTTTTTTTTCTTTCATCCAAGCATTAGGTCTTTTTCTTATACTGTATAATTTCTAATTACTAAATCATAATTGGCTTGTGTTTCTAGGCATTCTCATAACCTCAGTTTTTTTTTTAATAATTATAATAATAATAATCTCTGTAGATATAAAAAAAAAACTATGATAAAAAGAAGTGACGGGTTATATCATCAATATATACAATATTATTTCATATTCCTACTATCAACAATTATATATAGTAGAAGACATAATCTTCGCCTCAAGTTGTTTCTTCTTCTTCTTCTTTTTTTTTTTACCTTTTCCCGTCCCGACAAACTGTCGGCCCTATATGGACCGCGGATGCTAAAAAATACCCAAAGTTACATTCTTTGCTCACTTTTTTTTTTTTTAATCTTTTCATTAAATACTTGTGTGTGAAGCAGCACTTTTTTTTTCTGAGTCATAATTACCACCATAATAAGAGACTTTGGTACTCAGTACTAATTCAGTTTGTCCAAAATGCCGACCAGAAATATACTTGAAAAAAAAAAAAAAAAGGAAATTTTTTTTACCAAACTTGCATACTCTTAAGAACCTTTTGATATTTTGTATTTATTTTATTTATTTATTTTTTTGGACATAAAAAGTGCTTCATCTATGAAAAAAAAATTGTTATCTGGCCAAAAAAAAAAAAAAAATTGCCCTTCTGTTTGTTTTCTTCTTTCGGACCCTCTCCCACCGGGGCAACGGGCTGCTTCGTGGGCTATCGCGGGCGGAACTTCTAGTTCTACTTGGATAATGGAACCTGGCGATAGTGTTCTACTCAATCAATACTTCCAAAAACAAAATATACTAAAAACTTGTATCTTCTATTTATGGCAATAATACCCATAAAAAATCAAAACTATCTTGAAAATTTTTTTTTTTTTTTTTTTTTTTTGGGATGATTTCATCATCAATTGTCTTGAAAAAAAAAATGGCTTTGCCCGAAAATTTTCAACTTTTTTTTTTCTTTATCATTATTATAGTCTAAAACTAAGTTATCTGAATCATGTATCATAATTTTTCCTACATCTCATATCAATACTTTTATTTCCCAAAAAAAAAAACTCCTTTTTTTTGTTTTTTTAAACATCCTCATCGCTGCTGTTACCAGCAAACTCATCATCATCATCTTCCTCTTCCTCTTCATCATCTTCCTCAGCCTCTGCAAGCTTCTCCTTCTTACGCTGCTGAACATTGTACTTGCGACCAATTCGCTCATACACTGTCCGGTTACTCAGAGAATCCCACACCTTGAGCTTACCGCTCGCACCTGCAACAACAATATGTCCAAGCACCTCGCGGTCAGGAGCAAACCCAACACTAAACACCTTGCCTACATCCAAGTCACGCGACAAAATCATTGACGGGCCCTTGCCACCCTCTGTCGCACTGCTCAAGTCCCACAGTTTGATGGTCTTGTCCGAAGATCCTGTCACCATAAACCCATCCACGTGAGGGTTCACGTCAAATGTGCTAACCTCAGAATCGTGTGCCTGTAGCTTCCACACACTCTTGTCTGCAACACGCGCATCAAACTTGTGTACAATACCGCTTTCTGTGCCCACGTAGAAATGTACACCATCTCGGTCCCACTTAACGCCTTCAATATCAGATTCAACAGACCACGAACGACGGGCAGACTCAGACCCAGCTGCACGCAGGTCACTCACAACCGCACGTCGGTCAAACCCACCAGAAAGCAAAACAGTGCCTTGTTCAGGGTTCCAACGCACAGATGAAACCTTGTCGTCATGAAGCTGCAAACTCCGCGCGCAAACACCCTCGTTCAAATCCCACAGCTTCACAGTCGTGTCTGCGGAACCAGAAACAAGCAGGTTGCGGTGCACACGGTTTGCTGCCAGCGCAAGCACGGCGTCAATATGGTACTGGTCGTTAATCTTCTTCTTAATAGCTTTCTTCTTCTTCTTCTTCTTGAGTTGCTTATCGGCATCAGTCAGTACAGTGTTGTCATCATCCGGCTTGGCTCCCAAAATCATATCAGGTAGAGGTGAATCCACGGCATCAACATTCCACAGCTCAATTTCAGGCTCAAATGTGCCCACCGCAGCAAAGTTACCAGGTGCAACAACACCGTCAGGTCCAACATGGCCCTCACGTGCCTTGCCCACGCGGAAATCCAGCCACTCCACACACAGGGGGAATGACGGCAGCATAATGTCGTGGTGAATGTACAGATTCGAATCATGGCGTCCATCCTCATCCTCATCATCCTCATCGCCGCCGTCCAAAGCCTTATCGTCGTAAACGTAAACCTCAAGTGTCGAGACTTCTTCTTCAGTCTTGGTTGCCAAAATCAAATTGTCGGTGGGGTAGATTTCCCACTCGCGGCGCTCCTCTTCTTCTTCTTCCTTGCTGGGAAGTGTAATGTATGGATCATCCTCACCATTTGCATGATAAACAAGGTTCTTAATGTTGCTAAACATAGCCATGCCCTCGCCATCGTCCTCCTTGTTTGCATCATCATCATCATCATCATAATGCTCCAGATCGTATTCCTTCAAATCTTCGTCCAAAGCAAGACTATATGCATGTGTTAAAATTGAATATTATACCAATTTCTATATATACTTACTCTCCATCTTCTTCGTCCTTCTTCAGTGTAGAAATCTTCTCCTTGTTGCTGGTCTCGGCAATCTCTTCTTCTTCTTCTTCAAGCTCGTCCTGAGCCTCTTCGAGCTGAAGACGAGCAAGACCTGCAAGGCGGTCCATTTCCTCGTCATCAAAGTCGTATTTGACAGGCAGCTGAGACGCAAAGCCTTTAGGAACCCACGATGTAGCTGAAATCAAAGACATGTTGGTTTGGTATGATGTATGTGAATATCTTTGAAGAAAGAAAGAAAGAAAAAAAAAAAAAAAAAAAAAAAAAAGTTAAGCCGTGAACGTTAAAAAATTTTTTTTTGGGTTCGCATAAAAATTTTCAAAAAAAAAATGTAAGGACTTTTGCCAAATCTGGATTTTCAGCCGTATGGTGAACCATATTTAATTGTAAGATATATGTTTTCAATTTAGTTTGCAAAAAAGAAACGATACCAAATTAGGATGAAAATTGTGGGAAGAAAAAAAACAAAAAGCTTCAATTATAAATATTCATTTTAAATTATATTTCCCCAAAATTTTAAATAAGAAAGTTATTATTATTATTTTTTATTTTCTCAATTAAAATAATCCAACTTTTTGTTAATACCCTATTCCATGCGGCTCCCTAGTTTTTTTTTTTTTTTTTTTTTCTCTTCAGGTGTGCTGGCCTGGTTATTACCAAATATACCACTAGTAAAATATAAACCACTTACCCACCAATAATTTCTCAAAACCCTCCTTTTTTTGCCATCTTCTTCTTTCTTTCTTTCTCTTTTCCACCACCCACAAATCTTCCTATCCAATCTCTATAACAATGAGTGATCAATTCAAGGAAACCACATCAAAGTCAACCGACGACTCTAAGCTTCCGCCTGAAGAAGTTGCCAAACGCATTGGTGAACTTCCATCAAAATCTGGGAAGGCTCCTGCTCTTCAGGGTCTTTCTTTGGAAAGTCTCTTTAAGCTTCTTGCAACTGCTAATGCCACCCCTGATCCTGAAGAAGTAAGTTATTTTTAACAGGAACAAATTCCACTCATCTTATCTATACACCCAAAATCTGACTCAGTTTTTTTTTTTTTTTTTTAATAGAAAAACAAACCCAAGCCTATGGATGAGTACAAATTCTGGAAAACCCAGCCTGTAGTCAAGTTTGGCGAAGAAAAAACTGAACAAGAAGGCCCCATTGACAGTGAAAAGACTGTTGACGATGTGGCCAAATCTCCACGCAAACTCCTTCCTAACTTTGAGTGGTGTGTCATCGACCTGAACGACAAGGCGCAAATTGAGGAACTTTACAACCTACTGTACAACAACTATATTGAAGATGATGACAATACTTTCCGATTCCAATACTCTCCGGAATTTTTGGAGTGGGCACTAAAGCCTCCTGGCTGGCGCTCGGAATGGAACGTTGGTGTTCGAATCAAGGACACTGGCAAGCTTGTTGCTTCCATCACCGGTATCCCTCAATTTTTGCGTGTTCGTGATAAGCCTGCCCAAGAAATGGCTGAAATCAATTTCCTTTGCGTTCATAAGAAGCTCCGCAACAAGCGTCTTTCACCAGCCCTTATCCAGGAAGTCACACGTAAGGTCAATCTGGAAAACATTTGGCAAGCGCTGTATACCGCAGGCACTATTTTGCCATCACCTCTTTCTATTACAAGATATTATCACAGACCTCTCAACTGGACCAAACTTTATGAGGTTGGCTTTTCAGCTCCACTTCCTAATCAAACTCCGGCCCAGATGGTGGCTCGTTACGCTCTTCCCGGTGAAACTACACTTAAGAATCTGAGACCTATGACACGTGAGGATATTCCTCAGGTCTCTGAGCTTTTGCACGAGTACCTGAAGCGTTTTGATTTAGCCCCAGAGTTCCAATCCGAAGCCGAGCTGGCCCATTGGCTACTGGGTCCTGAGGATGCTCTTTTCCCTGTGGAGAATCCTGAGAAGAAGCCTGTTCATGCCTATGTTGTGACTGAGGACGATGACAAGACTGTTACAGACTTTTTCTCCTTTTACTCTATCCCTACCACTGTACTTGGAGTCCCAGGTCACGACAATATCAACATTGCATACAGTTTCTATTATGCCACTAATGTTGCGCGTGATGTACCTGCCACAGACCGTACACCAGAGAACCAAAAACCTCTTGTGTCAAGACTCAAGAAGCTTCAACAGAACGCTCTCATTCTGTCCAAGCAACTGGGCCATGATGTTTACAATGCAGTGACATGCATGGACAATCCACTTTTTTTCGAGGACCTCAAGTTCTCCATCGGCACAGGCATTCTTAATTACTATTTGTTCAACTACCGCGCATACCCGGTTCCTGGTGGAATGAGAAAGCAGTTTTTGGAAGCGCCTGCCAATGGCGGTGTTGGAACCATTATGCTGTAGGTTACCTGGTTTTGTCAAGAGTTACCTGATAACTTTTAAGTTACTTTTTGTTGTTTTCAGTACTACCCGGCAGTTACCCTATGTAGACAAACCCTAATACACATTCGGAGTTTTTTTTTGTTTTTTTTTTACATTTTGAAAAAAAAAAAAAAAAAAAATCGTCACTGCCACCACCAAAACGTGCAATGTCACATGTGTTACAACAAGACTTTTTTTTGTTTTTGTTTTTGTTTTTGTTTTTGTTTTTTTTTCTCCACTCTCTCTTTCGCCCAGGAGGCACTGTAAACCCGGCCTTCTTAAGTATATATATATTTTTTTTTTTCAAGCAAAACACGCGAAAAAACACGTCTTTTATTTATTTTTTTTCTTCTTCTTACCAACCACCTCCACCACAACCACCAAATTTTTTTTTTTTTTTGAACACACATAACATTGAGGATACCTGACGGTCTGCACACCAGCCCGAGTTTCTGATACCAGAGAAACCTTTCACTAAGGAAATCTGTTTATATATAAAACCAGTTTTTATATTCCATTGATCTTTTCAGGTTCTCATTTAACACCTTATATTTATCTGTCAATTTGTTTTGAATAGATAAGAAAAAAAAAAGACCTTAATACTACACACCCTTCCCTTGTATTAAAATCGATATATATATATATTTTTTTACTTTCGTCTGTTTACACTGCAATCAATTAATAAACCCAAACTGATTGATACCACCTTGTGGCGGCGATTTACTAGAAGAGCACCTTTTATTTGAGAAATATTCTAGTTTGAGACTGTGACTTAGTCTTATCTCCTTTTTGCTTTTTTTTTTTTTTGAATTAATACTCTTTCTCTCCACCAATCTCCTCTTTTAAATCCATAAACAAGAGAGCAGAAAAAAAATTACACTTCAAACCCAAATAACCTGGTTGTATCTCTTAGCTATACGAATAGACATTTTTTTGGAGTGTATATTATAAAATTTTATATAATTTGCTACACACCAGTCCCCCCTTTTTTATTTATTTATTTTTTGCTCTTAGTAGCTCTCTACTAGGCTAACACAACAAAAAAAGAAACCAACTTTTTTTTTTTCTATTGCTTAATTCCAGTGCAGAGGAAAATTTATACTACATCAAAATTTTAACAATGTCGGACGAAACTATTGCTGTCGCTGCTGCTACTGCCCCAGTGGAAACAAAAGCTCCTGAGACTGTGATTGAGCCCACCACTGTATCCGAACCTACTCTTCTGGATAAAGAAGAATCTTCTAAGGAGGAGACTTCTACTGAAGAGGCACCTGTTCCCGAAAAGGAAGAAGAACCAGTCACCACTGAGGATAAAGAGACAGAAAATACCGAACAGCCTCAAGAACAAGAAAAATCTCAAGAGGCTGTTGAAGAAGAAGAAGAAGAAGTTGCAGAACCCACAATCGAGGAACCTGCTGATGAACCTGCTGATGAACCTGCTGATGAAAAGACTAAGGAAACCACAGAGGTGGCTCCTCAAGTAGAACCCGAGGAACCTACAGAAGAAGCTGCTGAACCCACTGAAGAACCAGTAGTTGAAGAATCTACCAAAGAACCGGTGGTTGAAGAACCAGTTACTGAAGAGACAGCTGTCGAAGAACCAGCTTCCAAAGAACCAGCTTCCGAAGAACCAGCTTCCGAAGAGCCAGCTGTCGAAGAACCAGCCATTGACGAGCCTACTGACACAACCGAATCTAGTGAAGTCAAGGCCAGAGAATCCGTCAATGAGGAAGAGGAAGAGAAGCCAGTTGCAAACGGCGCAACTTCTAAGGAAGAGGAAGAACCTGAAAAAAAGACTAACGGAGAATCTAAACAAGCAAATGGTACTGATGAAGTTGCGAAAACAGAAGAAGAAGAGGAGGAAAAAAAGGAAGTCACACCGCCACAATCAGCACAAGAAGAAAAACCCAAATCTACACCAAAGTCTGTCAAAAAGTCTGACACTGCTACTCCTGATTCAAAAAAGACAAATAACCGCCGTGCTACGACAGCTCCTGAACCAGAAAAGCCCTTTACTGCTGGAACTGTTGTTCTTGCCAAAGTTAAAGGATATCCTCCTTGGCCTGGTATTGTAAGTAATACTTGCATTTTTCAATTTTTTTCTTTCACTACTGACTTCGTTCTTTAGATTGTCACTGAGGATTTCCTTTCTGAAGAAATTCTTTCTGCCAAACCCAAAACTTCTCGACGACGAAAAAATGCAAATGTTTCTTCGGAACTTCTTGACAATAACATATATCCTGTCCTGTTTTTTGTTGACCGAACATACATGTGGGCTGCTCGTCCGGATTTGAAACTTTTGACAACAAAGGAAGCCCAGGATCACGTTAACAAGACCAAGAAGACATCTTCTCTCACTGAAGCTTATTCTGTTGCCATGAACCCTCCAGACTTGGAGACTGTGGAACGCGAGATTAGAGAGGCTGCTACTGCAGCAGCTGCCGCCGCAGCTGCTGCTGAAGAAGAGGAAGAAGAAGAAGAAGCTGAAGAGGAAGAGGAAGAAGCTGACGAAGAAATTGAGGAAGAGCCCAAATCTCGGAAACGCAAGTCTCGGGCTTCTACCAACAAGGAAACCCCTCAAAAGAAGCGTGCTACTACATCATCGACACGTAAGACTTCTTCACGACGAACTAAAAAGAACGACTCTGATATTTTTGATCCTGACAATGAGATGGTTGATGCTGATCCTACAATAAACAAGCGGGAGTCGAGGCGTTCTGCCTCCGGGAGAGCTAGTTCTTCAAATAATGGGTCTAGCTCAGGAGATGGTGCTTCTGGGTCTAAGCGTAAGGGTCAACAGCAGGATTCTAGTAGTGGAGCTCCCCCCAACAAGCGAGCCAAGTCGAAGGATAGCAAGGAATCTTCCGGGAGCTCGGGGAACACTATTGTCGGCAAGTTGGGTGAAAATCTTCCCCCAGATGTTGCGGAGCGAGCCAAGAATGTACGAGCACTGCGACACCGTCTCCACCGCCAATTTATCAATACAAAGCTGAATTCGGAGGACATTGCACAACTTTCTCAGTACCTGAATCGTCTTGAAGAGTTGCCTGAAATTGAGCCATTTATAATTCGGGCCAATAAGTTTAAGAAGGTTTTGAGCGCCATTTCCAAGAATGAGCTTCCTGACGAGGAAAAGTACAATATTCGCAACCGTATCAACACACTCATTAGAAACTGGAACGAGCGTGATGAACAGTGCAACCCGGAATCTAACGTTGATGGTAATGCCAATGGTGCCAAAGAGAAGACTTCTACGCCTGAAGCTTCTTAATATTGATCAAAACTCTTTTTCTTTTTCTTTTCAATTCTCTTTTCTTGTTACTATTGTTTTATTATTGTTATTTCTCTCCCCCTCTTTTCTTTGCAAATATTAAACAGGACGTCATTTTTTTTTGTTAAATTAATAAGTTATGTTATTCTCTTTTTTTTTTTTTTCTTTTTAACTTCAGCTTTACTATTACCATTATTTCTACTAGTTATAAAAAAAAAGAAAGGCTTTTGCTAGCGATTCGTATATATAAAGACATAAAAAAAGATTCAAACACACACTCTAAATGCCAAAAACAAGGTCTGCTTACAAAAAACGGCAAAGTGGTTGGCTTTGTTTAACTTCACGTGACATAGTATAAATATTTATACTGATGAGGATCAATTACCTCAACTGTCGGTACACCATAATTTATGCTTACTTGATTTCTTAACCTCTTGAAATAATAGACGAATTATCCAGGCATGAATTAAAAAAAAAAAAGGGTCTAACAAGCAAACATATGGGGTTCATAATCTTCGGGGTGTAATGCTATTGTAAAAAGAAGAATGATTAGGATCATCAAAAATGTATTTGCGAATTTTTGACAAGAGCCCGAGGAGGGAAAAAAAAGAAAAAGGAAATTTTTTTTTTTGTTTTTTTGTTTTTGAGAAATCATATCAAAGAAAAAACTTTACAAGAAACTTTTAACAAATATGGGGATCTCAGAAACAAGAACAATGTAGAGTAATTAGAATGCTTTAGACATTTCAAATTAAGCCAGTTTATTTAATGAGAACACTTGTGAAAACGACACCAATTAAATAAATTATCAAAAAAAAAAAGAAAGGGGAAAAAAAAAAAAACAAAAAGTTAAGAAGATACCAAAAAATAAAAAATAGGTTTAGTAAAAAAAAAAACTTTGCAACAGGAGCTTTTTAAAGAGAAAGAAGCGGGGAGAAAAGACCTGATGACTATTAAAAACAAAACGTCAAGTTTCTTTGTAGTTTAGAAACCTTTCATATGTCAATAATCTGTTGTAATTCAAACATGTTGCTGCTGTTAATAGTGGTATGTTGTTGGAGGTTATTGAGAAATGTACAATGTTTATCTTAATGTGAAGATCATGAGAAATATGTTTTTTTTTTGATGGTTTTCTCTTTTAAATAAACCTCATATTGATAATTATAGCAAAATACAAGTTTGCAATTTTTTTTTTTGTTAAACGAAAAGCGGCAAGAAAGGTTTATTGACATTTCATCAGTAACTCGAAAGAAGGTTTGACAAATCACTCAAACATTTTTCTCAATATAACTCCAGAATTATCAGCATCTCATACACCATAATCATCATCAGCTCATTTTTCAAAATGATGGAAGACCTCATAGACCCAAGAAATTTACCAGAAAACCGTTAAAAAGATTGTGACTTGTTAAGGTGATCTGCAGTTTAAAATATAAGCAAATCAATATCACGTAGTGGGATACTAGCTTGAAGATGGCTGATATCATTATATCTTCCAGCCTCATACCGTTGGGGAATGAGAGGCATATCATTTAATCATTATCAAGAAGAGAGTTGTTGATAGACTTGCTGAGGAAATAGATAAAAGAACCAGCAAAGATTTTTATGAGGCATACCTTTTTTTTTTAATGAAAAAGAGTTAATGATTTTGAGGAGAATACTGATTTGAATAGTTGTGGAAGGTCTTTTTTTTTGGAGGTTTAAGAGCTGTGACATTGTAGATAACGGTTAATCGGATTTATTTTCTTAATACAGGGTAATGGTTCCCAGAGTATCATATTATTCAAAACTTGCAAAGTCCTTTAAAGGACTTCTATATAGAAAAAAAAAAAAAAAAAAAAAAAAAAAAAAAAAAAAAACAAGTCATTTGGCAAATTAGAAAAAAAACAAGCAAAGAAATAAAGTTGATTTCTGGTTATACTATTAGCTTAATGGGGACGATATGTTTATGCATTTCGAAGATACATATTTTTTAGTCTGTTGATAAATAACAAACAGGTTTTAAGAATTCTGTAGATTTTTCAATTTTTATTTATGAAGAAAACCCTATGATTCAAAAAAAAAAAAAAAAAGACTTCAAAATCAAGCTTTTATTACTCTTTAAGATTTTTGTACACATTATGATAATTAATAACCAATAGTAAATCACATAGTTTATTTTGAGGGCTGTAATACAAAAGGCTCATCATTAGCCTTTTAATTTCTACTGAAAGTCCTTCAAGATAGATGATGAAGTAAATAGTGGGCTTAGAAATCCAGCATTTAACAACATTCATAATTATTGAAAAGGAATTAATTAATTTTTTTACAAGGTAATATTTATATTTTATTTGTATTTATTTTCACTTGGATAGTTTTTTTTTTTATGTTCAAGACCTTCTATTGTAATTTTAGTTTATTTCTTGAAAAAAAAAAAGGGAAAATTTAGCAGTTACTTGCATTAATAATATTGATGAGGAAATGATTGATTTGAATTTTTTTTTTTTTTTTTTGATGCGGTTTACACTTGCAAAATGGAGTTAGTGAATTAGAAGGACCAACATGCTAATATAATTATATTATAATAGAATATTGGATAAACCTTGAGAAAAGAAAGAAAAAAAAGAATTTATATAACATCGATCATTTAAGGTAACGATAAAAAAAAAGTGTGTTCATAGGTGCTTCTTAAACACTAGTGATCAAATGAAAAAAAAAGGTCATTTTTTTATTTAATACAAACAAAACTTGAAAGATAGACATGACTTAGAGAAAAAAAAAATATGAAAAGGACTTTAATGGGAAAATAAAAATTTGAGAGAAAGAATATTTATAGAAGAATGTGAAGAAAAATTCAGGTTAAAGTTGAGAGCCTTTTTTTTTTTTTTTTTTTTCTCCCTACATTAGACTTTTGTTGCACTAATCATGATAAGAACTTAAGATAGAAGTATATTAAATGCTTTATATCAATCAGACCATTAGAATAACCTGGTTCTACATAATTATAAAATTGACGAACTCAAAGTGGCTTTAGTGGGAAGGACAAGAACGCGGAGTGGACAGAAAGAGACGAATGAAAAATTAGAAAAAAAAAATTTTTTTTTTGACAAAAATAATTTTAACAAAAATAATTTTTCACAACAACAACAAGCTTTGAGATAAGAGGTTGGTTGCAACTTTAATATCAAGTATAGTATTTTATCTACCCGTAAGAGATAAACTGATACGAAAACTATCAGGGGTTACGATTGCCCTTTGAAAAAAAAAAAAAAGAGTCAATATCAAAAAATGAGTAATTTACTAATTTATATAAAGTCGTGGCAGTGTGGAATTTGATAGAAAATATCTTCAGTTATTTTTTGTTTAGTACGAAATATTCTTACGATTTCTTTTCATACCCCTTAATACTGACCCAATTAGCTTCAATTTTTATTATATAATTATATATTATTATTATTAATTTTTTTTTTTTTTTTTGACAATAAATAATCATTTCATTTTAATATTTTACCGAAACAAATAACAAATAAGAAAAAAATTAATAATAATAATATTTGAGACTATGAATGAGAAACCAGCCATATGTGTGCATTGTTACCACCGCAAGCATCGACAGCAAGACGAGCTACAGACATGCATTTGTAAGTTTTTGGCAGAATATTAAACACTCGTGGGGTACTCGGACGTAAGCTTAGACAGGAAGCCTGGTTTACCATTGGTGACTGTAGTAGATATATATATATATATATACGTCAGTTTGAAGGCGCGGTAAAAGAAAAAAAAAATAATCATGAAATTCCGGGCAGGAAGGGCCCATCTCATCGAAGGTGCTGTGAAAAAAAAAAATTTCATCATCATCATCATCATCATCATCATCACCACCATTGCTCATAAAACTAAAGTGAACAACATTTTGAAGGACCCATCACATGAATTAGAGGACCAGTTAAAGAAAAATGCACATTACTATAGAAAAGAACCCATTAAATGTTTTTTTTTTTTTTTTTTTTTTTTTTGAAAAGAAGCCCTTAAACTGCACTTTTATTATATAGTGAACATATTAAGAAGGGATGAGAAACATCCTTGATGGGAAAAGGAAATATATTGGACTACATGGGATACCATAATTAATTAAAATAAGAAAGCAAAAACTTTTATTTAAAAATACAAATAATTTTAACAGAAACAAAAAAAAATTATGAAATACACAGACAAAAAAAAAAAGAAAAAAGAAAAACAGCAATCAAAGAGAAGAGACAAGAGCGGGGAAACAAGTAAAACAATCCAGGATAATCTATTTATCCCAAGGACCCACTAGGCTCAATAATACACAAGGTCGTAAAAATATATAATCATGTCGTCATCACGGTCGTTATATCAAGAAGCAAAAGAGTTTTGTTAGTAACCCTTCAAGGTATTGTCGTCATCATGTCATTTCAGTCCCTAAAATAAAATAATAATAAAGAAAAGACATAAGACCAAATATAATTCCTTTTTTTTTTTTTTCTCTTAAAATATGTAAGCATCGTCGTATTGGAATAAAAAAAAGCAATTATTTCTCATTTCCCCAAGTTTTTTTTTTTTCGTATTGTACCGATTTAGCTTGGAAACTAGGACAAAGAGATCCAAGCCATGACATGGTGGGGAGAAAACAAAAAGCGGAGCTCGACGTTGCATGTGGGAGAAAAAAAATAAAACAAAGTTTAAGGAATTGTAATGTTGAAAAGAAAAAGACACTCCGAAAGGGGTCATTCCGAGAAAAATAAGAATGGTATATTCTTAATGACTCCAAAATCAGTGCATGGATTGTGGGCAATTGAGTATTCCAAGAAATTCAATTAAACCAAATCAATTAATCTCCTTAGAGATAACATAAACTGCTTTGCTTAATGCGGTTGTTATCTTCTTCTGAAAAGGGGAAAATGTTTTGTTTGTTGTTTTGTGTGGTCAAGGGATGCAAGGGGTTTTAAAAGCTAGTCCAAGGCGTGGTTATGTCAAAACATAGATCCTAGTCTTTTTGCCGATACCAGTGGAAAACAAGCTAAACTGCAGTCACCGTCATTGGAGATCAAAATCAGGGAGAGATAACACTTTTTTTTTTTTCAAACATAGTTGATATTTCTGGGCGGTTATAAAAAAATAATCAAGAAAAACAAAATTGGTGATGATAGCAATGTCGGTGAGTCATAAGAAAAAAAAAAAGACTCGGGTAGTACCAGAGACATGCATTTTTTTCTGGTTTTATTAAACAACCAAAATGCTGTTGTTTTTTATTAAAAAAAAAAGAACAAAAAAAAGAAAAAAAATTGAAATAAAGCAAACTTAAAATGAGAAAAAAAAAGAGTCATCATGGCCAATCTCCGGCTTTTCGGCAGACGCTACATATGTGATTAAGAAATCGTGGGACATTGTGAAATAAACAAAGTCCTCGAGTGCGATGACAATAGTGAACCTCTGGGGGGTCTCTGTGACCGCAGCTATATTCGACTGTGATTTGTTTGCACATTTTGTGGAGAAACTTATAATGGAGTAAATAAATGTATAATAATTGAAGAAGTGATAACTAGGTTGAAATAAAGAGGTTTGTAGAATCGATATAATTTTAAAAGTTTAAAGATGGAAATTATTAAAAGTAATATGGAAATGTAGAAAAAGAGAAGAAATATTTATTAAAGAAAAATAGAATTGAATGTGGGACATGTCGGATATTTATAATTTTTTTTTTTTAAAAAAAAAGAGCTTATCAGGGTTGAGATGAGAAATTTAAAAAGGTGGAGGGGAAAAAGGGGGAGGGGAGGGAGTGGTTGATATTTGTTGTTGTGGTGAGAGGCTGAAGGTGCGTTTCATGAGTGATTTGGTTTTTAAGTATCGTCATAATAATAATGATAATAATGATAATAATGATAATAATGATAATAATGATAATAATAATAATAATAATAATAATAATAATAATAATAATAATAATAATAATAATAATAATAATAATAATAATAATAATAATAATAATAATAATAATAATAATAATAATAATAATAATAATAATAATAATAATAATAATAATAATAATAATAATAATAATAATAATAATAATAATAATAATAATAATAATAATAATAATAATAATAATAATAATAATAATAATAATAATAATAATAATAATAATAATAATAATAATAATAATAATAATAATAATAATAATAATAATAATAATAATAATAATAATAATAATAATAATAATAATAATAATAATAATAATAATAATAATAATAATAATAATAATATCAGTACTAGTTTGTCAAAAAGTAAATCATAGGGGTGCTGCTTCTGGTGCTGGTTAAAGATATAATATCACTTTTAATATAGTGGTGATTTGATATTTCTGCTTAAATATTTAATACGTCATTTTGGTGATTTTGGTGACCTGCGCGGCTTTTTTTCACAGCTAGTTTACAAGTCAAGAAAAAAAAAAAGAGTTTTAAAAAAAAAAAAAAAAATAAGGTAATCATGACTAATACTTAGATAACAATGTACGGCTATTTTTTTTTTCTCTTTCTCTAAAAAAATTTTTTATCAGTAACTTTGAAAAAAAAAAAAAAAAAAAACCCAAATTTCAATATACAAGATCAACCCATCCACACACACCATTCACACCTCAAAATGGAAAAAGGACGACCAGAAACCAAATCACAAAAGTCTCGCAAGTCAAAAAAGGCTTGGAGAAAAAACATCGATCTTGGCGATGTTGAACAAGGTCTTGACGCTGCTCGTGAGTATGAGCGGGCGTTTGGTGTTAAAGAAGCTGAGATTTCCAAGGCCGAAGACGACTCTCTCTTCACAGTCGATACTGAGGGTGATGTTGGTCTCAAATCCCGACGTGAGCGTGCTGTTAAACCCATGAAGATTGACCAGATTCTTGAAAAAAAATATACAGAGGGCAAGAAGGGCCAAATGTACTCGAACCATCCTGGCCTTAGTAATGCAAACTCAGCCATTCAACAAGTCACGCTGAATAAGAAACTCAACAAAAAACGACACAACGTCAGCTCAAAGGAACTTGAGCGGTTGAAGCGATTGGCTGGTCATACTGATGTAAAGTCTGTATCACTCACACAAGCTGTTGTCGAAAGCTCTGGCTTTCAGGAGGGCCCTATCTATGATGCTTGGGGAAATGACGATGACCAAGACAAAAACATTGATACCTACACAGCTACTCTTAAAAAAACTGCTCCCAGAATACCCGAAAATAAAACCAAGTCTTACGACAATAAAATTGCCAAGCCTCCTAAACACGGCAAGGTCCAGACTTCTGGATCTTTCATTAATGACATAAAGCCATCCACCAGTTTCCTGAAACCTCAAAGTGCACCTTCCACGCTCAGAGAGGCTCCTATCAACATCCACGATCCTGAGGCACGCGAGGAAAGCATTTTGGCAAGCAACAAGACTATCAAGATTCCAGATGCTGGCAAATCATACAACCCTACCATTGAAGACTGGAAAGCTTTGATTGAACTGGAGCACGGCCGCGAAGCCAAGCGTGAAGAAGAACGCAAAGCTCTCGAAGAGCAAAAAGCAAAGATTCAACTGTTGATTGACACATATGATGACAATGGAGAACTTAGTGACGAAGATGACGAAAGTGATGAGGAGGACGACGAGGAAGAAGAAGAAGAAGAGGAATCCAAGGAGGAAGAAGCCGGCAGTCTTTCTGTCAACCCTCCTGTTAAGGCTAAAAAGAAAACTCGCACTCAACGCAACAGACAACGTCGTCACGCTGAAAAGCTGCGTCTGGAGGCTGAGCTTAAGCGTGTGCGTCTCCAACTCAAGCAAATTGAAGATGTACCTGCTCTGCTCGAAGAGATTGAGAAGCAGGTTGAAGAAGCCGAGGCCAACAATGATGAACCGCGCAACTACGATGCCGATGCTAAGCGCCGCCGTGTGACTCTTAAGAAACACGAGCGTATCATTGAGATGCCCTTGGAAATCAAACTCTCTGACGAACTGTCAGATAGTCTGCGCAGTCTCAAGCCTGAGGGCAATCTGGCGCTCGAGCGGTTCCGATCGTTCCAGGAACGTGGCATGATTGAGCTCAAGGGTGACACTCAGTTCAAGAAGCGCAAGGTTGTTTACAAGGAGGTGGAGAAGATGACTTACAAGTACCTGTTTGATTGATTTTTATAATAATAATAATAAAATAGTATAACCTTAGAATAAAAAAAAAGTATTGATTTTTAAAACTAAAACCCGTATTTAGAACCAACCTCCTTTTTGGTCCGCTTTTGCTGCGCATACATCTCCTGAAGCCCTGCTTGGTTCTGCTGCGCCGACCGAATAAGACTGCTCAACTGGTGCTGCTGCCTACTTGATCCGACTGCCTTGACTGGTCGCTTAATATCTTCGGACATGTTTCCATGGGCCATGTTTTCAGCATAAAACTCATCAACATTAAATTCCACCAATCCACTTGCATCAGGGATCTCGTCACGCCCTCGCTTCCGTGTTCTTTTCCCACTGGTATTTATTATGTTGGTTTCAACAGGAACTTCAGGAATAGCTTGTACAGGATCTTCTACTATTTCAGGGACAAAATTTCCTGGTCTACTGGGTCCAAACTGCTTTGCAGCAAATTGAGAGGATGACCGCACGGGCCGCACAGCTTCTGTGCTTGATATCACGGGTTTATGGGTATCAAAAGAAAACAATGAAGGAATGACAGGCTCCTCAGATTTCTTTTCCGGTAAAGGTGTAACTGAATTTGGCTGAGCATTCTGTGGTATGTTTCTTGACATGTTTATTCGGGGGACACTGTTGGTTGACCCTAGAACACGCTGAGCTGTAGCAGGCTTTGACTGTTCTTGCTGTTGTAGCGACTTTGGCGTTTGTTTCTTTCGATTTTTCGGTGGTGGTAAGAACGATGCTATGGAAACCCGGTCACCATTCTTCGGAGCTTCAACAATATCATCGTTGTTGTCGGTGCTGGGAACATGTATTTCAGGTACATCTTCTGTTGGCAAATCTAAAGTAATGATTTTCTTCTTGCTCTTAGCTTTGGAAACAACATGCTTAGGAAGCTCCTCTACGACCGTAGGTTCTTTGAGATCAGGACTAGTATCGCTGTCGCTGTCGCTGTCGCTGTCGCTGTTGTAGTCGGGTACAAGAGACATGCTATCTAGGAATAAAAAAAATGACGTGTGGGCTCTTGCTTTGCATCTCAAAGAGGCTCCGGCCTTTGGGCTAGCTCATGTGTGCCCGACAAAGGTTACCCGGCCGTGCAAATTTGCCCCGGCCACTCTTTTTCTCTACAATTAAACGTTCCACCCTAACCAAAAAAAAAAAAAAAAATTAAAACCTCCATTCCCCCAAAATCACAAACACTCAACAACAATCACAACCTGCAAAATAACAATGTCGGCCCCAAATGAAAACGGCTACAAGCCTCTGTAGGTTTTTTTTTTTATTTTGCTCAAATTTTCATATATTTTTACTAACTTTTTTTTTTATTAGTCTGCGTACTTCCAAGTACCAGAACCCCGTCAACTACACCATGACACCTGCTGCACTGCGCGCACGCAAGCCCTACTTTTGGAAAAACACCATTGCCTCTATTGTTCTCTTTGGTGTTGTAGGTGGTATTTACTTCTACTCTCTTAATGCTCTTGTTCAAGATGACTTTGGTGACATTCCTGTGCCTCCTATTTCCGACGATAAACTTGCTGAGCTGCGAAGGAAGCGTGATGAGGAGAAGAAGGCCGACCACTAAACCCTCTTTTCTTTTGAACAGAAAAAAAAAGATTAACTTTTCTCCAAAACGACTGGAAATATCCTTAAATTCATTGTAATGACCACAAAACTTGATGTAAATATTGGGCCCATTATTTTTTTTTTATTATTTTGGCCTTTTTTGTTTTCCTGTAGATATAAAATTTCACTTTAAATTAATTCTTTTGTTGCCATCCCTTTGATCACCTTAAATTCCTTAACACCCCTTGGACATAATTCAGATTCGACCTTGAAAAAAAAAAAACACTTCTCATGCGCATGTTTTTCCAGAAAAAAACGGTTCTTATCGTCTTTTTGGCTTTTGTCATTACATACACTCTCTGGTCTTATGTAGACCCTTCCTATGATAATAGCCCGCTCGACGCTCCTCCCATTGTTGACGACTCGGATGACCCGACCGCCAAAAAGACCCCGCTCAAACTCAACAAGGACATTGCTCGGGTACACAAGTCACTCAACCGGCTGGACCGGCTGGCCATAGAGCAGATGCTACCGCCTCCTCCTCCTCAAGCTCAAAATGCGACCCATTTGGTGATTGTCCCAGGCCATGCTGTCTTCATGCCCCGTCGCAGTGTTTCAGTCCCCGAAGATGCTAGCCAGCTCGGTGCGCTTGTCGATGCATATGCCGGCGAATCTCCTCCTGTTAATGTGTTTTCTGGCGGAGATGATGCAATCCAACAACTGGGTGCTGATGATTCGCGTAAATGGCTAGTTGCACCGTTTCAGCGAGGCCAAACTGCCACGTTTATGAAGCACATACAAACAGCAGCAGGTATCACACGAAAAGACAAATCAGCCATTCTTGTGCTTTCTGGAGGACAAACAAACGTGCTTGCAGGACCATACAGTGAGGGTGCCAGTTACTGGAGTCTGGCAGCGCTGGCGCTGAACGAGTACGATCGTCCGCAAAAGGAAACTGAAGATGGCCCCGAGGAAACGTTGGTTAACCGCATGGTTGTCGAGGAACATGCAACTGATTCATATGAAAACCTACTGTTTAGCATTGCACGCTTTAAGGAGTATGTAGGTCAGTACCCGGAGATAATCACTATTGTGGGGCTTGAATTGAAGCGTGAACGGTTTGCAAAAGTTCACAGAGCTGCCATTCGGTTCCCTGCAGCGCATTTCCGGTACGTGGGGGTTGATCCACCCGAGCTTTTTGAAGACCCCGGATCTGTTGAGCAATCACAGCCTCAACAACCGTCTCCAGAATCCGAGCAAAATGAGGGTGAGGAACTTAATCAAGCAAATGAGAAACGGGCTCCCGAGGAGGAAGAAACTGCGGAGCAAAAGGATGGTTCTGCTGCTGGTTCTGCTGCTGCAGAGCCAATCAAGGGGGCCAAATATGCAGCAGCTCTTGAAGGTGAGCGCCAAAATGCACTGCTTCCATTTACAAACGATCCATATGGATGTACTGATCCTGTTTTGACGGCAAAGCGTCGTAAGCGCAATCCATTCCGACGAACCAACCCTTATCTGCTGAGCTGCCCGGAGCTCTATGAGCTTTTTACAGTGTGTGCAAGGGACAATCTTCCCAAGGAAGATGTTTTTGATGCTCTTCCTTGGAACATCAAACCTCCGCAACAAAAGGAATAGAATTTTTTTTTAATTTACTTGTTTTAGATGCCTTTTTCTTTCTTTATTATATATAATATATAAGTATATATATACTTAATTAATGCTTAATAGTTAATGTAACATCATAATGAAGATATTTTTGTAAGTGTAGGAAGATTCATTTAAAATCATTTTTAGTGTCCCAGAAATCAACCAGTTTATTTTGATAATCGTTACTATTTAGAACTCCAAAGAACTTTCAAACTACAGACGTATTAGGTCTTTAAAATAGAGGACTTATCTTCAATTAAGTAATTTGATAATAGTTTTATACTTCATTGGAAGTTACAAACGGTATCTTTTTTTTTTTTTGCCTTGGATGCTTTGAAATTTCCAACCACCCAAATATGACCCAAATACCACCCGACCTAAACTCACCAAGAACTTTTTTTTTCTTCTAGATTGATTTTTATGGACTTTGACCTTTCGAGTATGACTCGGCCATGGCATTATTCACAAACCTTACATTTTATGTCTTCCCAGCACGCACATCTGCTCGCGCATACAAGATCCGGCGAAAAGTCTATGAAACCAATGGGGCCGTAGTCCTAAGCACCCTTGACCCCAAAACATCTCCAAAACCAACTCACATCATTGTTGACTCTGACTGGCTTGCACAACCAGAACGCGTGCGAGGATCTGGATTAGGACATTCGGAAGTGTGGGCCGAACAGAATGGCGATGTGCCTATAGTATGCGACACATGGGTTCTTGAGTGTATGGCTCAGAACAAGATACTTGATGTGGGTCCGTTTCTTTTAAGAGCTACTGAACAAAAGAATGCAGAAACAGAATCTGACTCGGAAACAGAGTCTGATTCCGAGCCCGAGCGGAAACCACAAAAGAAACTTGAGCAAAAACAATTGCATGGAAAGGAACCAGAGCAAAAGATAACCGATCCCGCGCATATATACGATACTGCTCTGGAGGGTGTGCGTACGGGATCAGCTAAAGAAGAAGAATCACCAAATGCAGCGGCTTTACAAGGACTTAAGCGATTACAAGAACATTACAATTCTTTGGATGACCGCTGGCGAGCACTTGGATACACACGTGCCATTTCTGTTCTATCACGAGAAACAACTCCAATCCGAACCTTTCAGGAGGCCCGTGCGTTGCCTGGAATTGGAGCCAGTCTTGCACGAAAGATAGTGGAGCTAGCAGCAGGTCACACGGTTGATCCACCGCTTGTTAGTGCGCTCGATACTGTTGAGATTAAAGCAAACGAGGAGCGTGCGGCGCTTGCCCAGATTCATGGTGTGGGCCCGGCCACGGCGAGAAAATGGCATGCGGCCGGGATCCACACGCTAGCTGATGTGCGCTCGCGGCTATGGGACCAGCTGACGCCTGCACAACAGATTGGATTGGATCATGTTGAAGATTTTGCGGCGCGGATTCCGCGTGAGGAGGTAGAGCAGCATTGGACTATTATCCGCGAAGCAGTGCATGCGGTGGATCCGAGTGCGGAGGCTCTGTGCATGGGCAGTTTCCGGCGAGGGAGTGCTATGTGTGGTGATGTGGATATCGTTATTACTCGTGCTGAGGCCACTGCAGCAGATTTGCGGCGTGTTGTTGCTCGCGTGCTTGTCAAGCTATTTGAATCTGGGTACCTTGTTGCATCTCTTTCAGGGCCCATGCCTGGGGTAGACGGACCTGGGGAATATGATTTTGGCGACGATGGTGACGATGGTGACGATGAGAGTGAATTGTCAGATGAAAGTGATGACGGAAAGGAAGAAGACAATGATGATGAAGGCAAAAAAGGATTCTCTCAATTTTTGGACGAATATTCAAAGGCCACTAGTTCTACCGATTTTTCTTCAATTCCTCCTGCAAAGCGCTTGAAATTGTCCCCTAGTCGGACCACCGAAACTTCTTCTCCGGGGACCCGTGCGGCTGCTGCTTGTACTACTGCCAACTCATCGCCCTCACGTGGGGCCACGAGCCCCAGCCAGCCCTGCGGGTCTCAGCAAAGTTCTCCAGCTTCTTCTTCCAATCTATTCTCACCAAGAATCTCCAATTTTGCTGGATCCAAAAAACCCATTGCCCACAAGCAAAAGTATAGACTTCCAAGACTGTGGATGGGTGCAGGAGTTCTCCCGGAAGGTTCTCAAGGACTGGAATCTGGCCAACCCCCGCGCTGGAGACGCATTGACATTATTATGGTACCCTGGGCTGAGCGTGGAGCCGCCATGTTGCACTACACAGGCAGCGGGCTTTTCAATCGAAGCATGCGAATCGTGGCCATGCAGCGTGGGTACCATCTTAGCAATAAAGGGCTTTATCGAGCTATAGTACCTAAAGGCAGAAAGAGCTCCGGCGTCAAAGTGCGCCTATGCATACCCGAACAATTGGTCGAAGCTACTGACGAATACAAAATCTTTGAAATTTTAGGACTCCCATACCGGCCGCCTAACGAACGCAGCAAATAAATTTATAAAAAAAAACCTGATATATATATTTTTTTGTTTTTTTTTTCTTTACGTAAAACTTTTTCCATCAAATTTCTTTTTTCTTTTTAAGCCTTGTCGGAAAGAGCAGCGACACCTGGAAGGACCTTACCCTCAAGAAGCTCGAGGGAGGCACCGCCACCGGTCGAGACGTGAGAGAGCTTATCTTCGGCACCGTACTTCTTAGCGACGGTGGCAGTGTCACCACCACCGATAATGGCGGTAGCACCACCCTCAACGGCAGCAACAACAGCATCCAGCAGCTTCTTGGTGCCAGTAGCAAAGTTGTCAAACTCGAAAACACCTGGGGGACCGTTCCACAAGATGGTCTTGGCCTTGGCCACAGCGGCAGCGAAAAGCTCAGAGGACTTCTCACCGACGTCAAGGCCCTGCCAGCCATCGGGAATACCCTCAGCATCGGTAGCATAGCCAACCTTAGCGTCCTTGTCAAACTTATCAGCAGTGACGTAGTCAACGGGGAGAACAATCTCGACATTGTTTTCCTTGGCCTTCTTCACGAGATCAGCGACAATCTTGGAGCCAGCCTCGTCAAAAAGAGAGTTGCCAATCTTGACATTCTCAAGGGTCTTCTTAAAGGTAAAAGCCATACCACCACCAATGATGATAGTGTTGACCTTGGGGATAAGGTTATCAATGAGCTGGATCTTGTCGGAAACCTTAGCACCACCGAGAATGGCAAGGAAAGGTCTGTCGGGGTGCTCAAGAGCCTTAGCAAAGTAGGTGAGTTCCTTCTTCACAAGGAAACCGGCAGCACGCTGAGGAAGCTCGACACCGACAACGGAGGAGTGGGCACGGTGGGAGGTGCCAAAGGCGTCATTAACGTAAACATCAGCAAGACGGGTGAGAGACTTGCGGAATTCCTCAACCTTGGCGGGATCAGCCTTCTCCTTGACGCCATTGACCTTTCTAGAACCCTCTTCCTCAATGTGGAAGCGGACATTCTCAAGGAGAATGATTTCACCATCAGTGGCCTTGTTGACGTAGGCCTCAGTCTCAGGGCCGACAGCATCGGGGAGGAAGGTCACCTTCTCACCGAGGAGCTTCTCGAGCTCAGCGGCAACGGGCTTAAGGGAGTACTTGAGGTTGACCTCACCGTTAGGTCTGCCGAGGTGGGAAGCAAGAATGATAGCCTTAGCGCCTAATCGAAAAAGTTAGTTTTTGAATAAGTGGTGAGTAATAGTATTAGCTATCTTACCTTGTTCCTTAGCGTATTTGATAGAGGGGAGAGCGGCAACGATTCTCTGGTTGTTGGTAATGGTAGTACCATCGAGAGGGACGTTGAAATCTGGAGATTTAAAGTGTTAGAAAGATTATAAACAAGTCAATTGAGCAGAATGGAGACTTACCGACTCTGATGAAGACTCTCTTGCCCTTGAGGTCGAGGTCTGTGATGGAAAGCTTATTCTGGAGAGACATTTTGTGAGGAGATGATGTTGATGGAGCGAATTGAATGAAGATTCTTGAGAAGAACGACAAGCGGATTCGGGAAATTGTTAAAGGATATATAAAGTAAAAAGAATTTAAAAAAAAAAAAAGAAAACTGTTAAAGAGTTAAAATAAAATAAAATAAAATAAGAAAAAAAAAAAGAGACAAAAAGGAGAATATTTGCAGGTATTTATACTTTATGGCGGAAACTTCTTGTTCTTGTTGTTCTTCTTTTTGCTTCCTTCTTTCCTTACACTAAACAAACAAACACTCTGGCCGCGCTCTTCCAACTGATGGGCTGATTGATGGGCGGTGGGGGACAAGCCGGCCTATGGGGTGAACGCACGCACGATAATTAGCAGGGAGTATCACGTGAACCATGACAATATGGTACAGTGTTGTAACATATAAGTCACGTGATATTATATTGTGTAACAAATAAAAAATAGTGCCAGCACTTTAAAAAAAATAAAATAAAAATAAAAATTAAATAAAGAAACTTCTGCCTGGCATGTGAGGAAATGGGAAACCAAAACGACGTGCTCAAAACTTAAGAAAAGCTCATTTAATTGGATTCTTAAAGAACCTCTTTGATTATATGAATATATATATTGTAAATAATATATAGAAACAAATGATACTCAATTGATTCTATATATTTCACAATTATTTGTTTGTTTCTTGGCTCTGATTAACTTGTTTTTAAGAAAAAAATAACAGTTCAAGTCAAGTTATGTTCCAGCCAAGTGATAAACCCACGTTGCTTTCAATCATCAAATCTTTTGAAAAAAAAAATAAACAAAACTCGCCATTATTATCACGTAACGCTTTAAAGTAAAAATTCCTTTGTTTAATTTAAATCAATTCTCTAAAAAAACATTGAAACTCTCTTCATTTGATCTTATTTATTACCTTGGGGTTTGTAAGTGACCCTATACACTAAACTATCTCGGCTTCGGCTACTCGAGGTTACCTTCATGGTTATCGTTCGTAACTTAATACTAAATACTAAATACTAAATACTAAACTATATAGATATATATATATATATATATATATAGAATCATGGGCTACATACATGGAATTTGATCGAGGTTTGACCTTTCTTTCTCTCTCTATTCATCACATTCACATACTTTTGTATTACATTAGAAACATTTTATAGTGCAATTTATTTAAGATCCATAAAAACATAGACAAAATAAAAGAGCCTATATTTAATATTGAAATATTATAAAGTTCCTTTAAGATGAAATGCAGATTATTGTTCTAATGTCTAAACATAAAAAAAGACTCTTTTTTTTTCTTTTTTACATCGTAGCATGTCTTTATCAATATAATAAATCCACATGTCTCTCTGCCATTAAACATGTTCCTTTCCTCGGTTTTATATTTAACACTATTCACAAACGATTGGCAACTTTCGATAATAGTTTTAAATAGCTGCAAACTTCTCTTTTAGGGCTTTCCGAAGACCTTGGAATAAGCTCTTTTTTTTTTTTTTTGAGTGGCCTTAAAAATACTTAGCCTGTTTAAGCATAAAACATGGGATTAAAACTCACTATCGTAAAATTAGAGTCAAAACTGAAAGAGGCACAAGTTATTATCAAACTGAACTTCATTCGCTACCCTTGATAAATAATGAAAATCATCGATAATATGTCTACTATGAGAAAAAAAATTTTTTTTTTTTTTTGGTAAATAGTTGGCTTGATTTTCTCTTGAATAATATCTTATATCCTCATAATCAGACAACCGGTAACAAAATGCCGTTATCCCATATATATATAAAAAAAGAAATTAAGTTGTCCCTACTTTCTAGTTCTAACCGATCACCATTTATGAATTGTAATCTTAGAAGGTGAAAGAATAACACGATAAAGCCACTGGTAGTACCAATTTACCTACGAACAAGTACACCACGTTTTAATTTATTTCTTCTTCTTCTTTCTTCTTCTTCTTTTTCTTTTTCTGCTTGCGTGCGTAATCTATTTGAGCTATTCAATTTTTTGTTTCCAGATTATTTAATGCCCATGTATCTTAAAGAAAAAAAAACATTTTTTAAATACCGCGCAGTTTTTCAAATCTCTATCATAAAAAAAATGGAAAGTCTGGAAAACAGAATCGTTCCGGTAACTAACTTTTTTATAATCATGAAACTAATGGAGAGTGCCGCTAAGTACTTTGCTGAAGTATAGCATAGCTTAGCATAGCTTACAAAATGCTTAGTATATATATTACGTTTGGCTATTCACCTTCATATTTCAAAATATAGTTAGTATGGCCCACATTTTCATTTAAATCATTTTTTTCAAGAAAGGTACAAATTTCACAATTTAAAAACATCAATTCAACAATAACTTATCCTACAATCTTATACAAAAATAAGCTTATATCAATATTGATTAAGACCTGTGACAAAGTCATTTCCTTTATCAAAATCAAAATAACTAGCCAATTCTTATAAACCAAAACTTGATAAAAAATTCAGATTAAGATTTGTAGTATTCATACCTTTTTTTTTTCAATCGTATCAGTATTATATAATTTTTTGAGATTCATTTATATTCAAACCAATAATTTGATCTCCTTGCCAAAATCAGCACTCTTTAGGAGAAAAAAAAAAGAATGGATAATTTAAAAAAAAATGAAACCGATAATCCAAGTAAATAAACTTGTACATATCTACATGTAGATATAAGCTAAAAATCGAGGTTTATTTATTTATTTATTTATTTATTAAGGTATCTAAAATAATTTACCTATTCTCTCTTCTACTTATTACAAAGTGATCTGAATGTCAAAAAGAGACTCATCGTAAGTGTTGCATAATTCCGATCTTGTTCCCTTAAAATACTTGTCTAAATTAAAATCAAACTTCACATTCAAATCATCGATAAAAGAAATAACACTATTGAAGTAAATTGTACAAGGTCTTGGGATAAAGGAAAAACAATCAGAGATGGAAAAAGCCTTATCATCAATCAATTTTCCAATGGGACCGGAATCATATGAATTTAAATTGACATCTGTTTCAAAGCTTGCTTTATAAAATAAAATCACATACTTGAGATTCAAAGAATTGCTGTATTCTCCCATTATTTTTTGAAGTGCAAGATTAGGGTATTGGCGCAAAAAGGAATAAGGCGACTTGGCAGATTTACAAGCAACAATGGAAATTTCAATAATGTTATAAGTCAATGCTTGAAGTTGATCAAGCTTCGATAAAGTAGCAAAAAAGGCCTCTTGTAAACACAACATTGTGAAAATTTGTTCTTTATCGTTATTATTGTAATATTTCATCGCTTCAGATAAATATCCCACAGGATCATCATATAAATTAGTGAAAATGTCAACAAGTTGACTATCTTCTGTTGATAAAATTTTAGCGACACAGTCATGCAATTGATGACGACTAACCGTTGGCAAGGCTTTCAATTCTTGAACAACCTTATGAGAGCATTCAAGCTTATGCAAAGCAGATGACGTTTTATCATCAGCGTGTTTCCAAACCATATTAAGATCAACCTCAATCTTTTGAAGATTGGCGAAATATGGGAGAATACGAATAAATTCTTCAAAATACTCCACGGTGTCAATTTTGGGATGAATATTTGTAATACAAGACAATGCTTGTTTAAATGACAAGAAAGAGGGAGGAATAGAACTAGGAATTAATACCAAAACTCTTGCCCTTGGGAATCTAAATTTATTCAAAACTGAAAAGTTGCTCTCAAGATAGATTAACATGGTGAGTTGTGGGATTTTTATAATAATGTCGAGATCGGTAGCCGTAGCTGGCCAAATGGACTCAGACTCATCTTTCAAAGAAATATTTAACAAATTTCAGTTCTTTATTGTCGATGAAAGCTTCATAATTCCTTCAGTTAGGTATTGTGCAATCTCTGAACCAGTCAAATTTTGTGAAGTTATTTCCACGGAATTAAGTAAGGGTGACTTGGAAAACATAGACAACAAAGGTACCACAATGTTTCTCCGGGGGAATGGATATTCTAGTGTGATTCCAATAAACCCATGAATAGTGACAGATTCCAGTAAGGGAAACACCAAGCTTGAAGGTAATTCTGATTCAAAAATATTTTCATAATCTTTGAAATTCACTCGAGTAATGATGCTTGCATTAATTGGTGATGAAAGATCCTGTAGAATGTCTTTACTTTCCTCAGATTCAACCCAAACTGGTAATGAAACTAATACTTTATCTAAAGCAGAAAAGTCTTTAATACTGGAATAAAAGTTAGACTCTATTAATTTTTTCGAAAGATGTAGATTTTGTTGTTCAAGAAAATTAATTTTTTTGACACTAGGATAATCTTTGGCTGAAGCCTTAAAATCTGCAAGGTATTCATCGTATTCGCTATCTTCTATTCCAATAAACAATTCTTCCACTGTTTCATTGGGGAATCACGATGCTTTTTCTGGGTAACTAATGATTCGAAGAGGAACCCCGATAAGCTCGGATGTTTGATCACTTGGTTTCACACTATAGACACAAATAGCTATCTGATAAGCTAAAGGTCTATAGATTTCTAAAGTTTTACGGCACAAGTGACTGACTGACTTGCGCTCAGCATAATTTAAAAACTCTGCAATTTTTTAGTGGATTTCTATAGGCAAAGATTGAAAAGCTCCATTTTTGTTGTCGGAAAATAAAGGAAGAAATGATTGAACAGCTGTCATCCTGTTGATGTCGAATAAAAAAATGAAGAAACTATAGGGTAGTTAATGTTATATATAGTAGACTTATAATTCTAATAAAAAACAATAAAATATTAAATTAAATCAAATTATTTCGTGGAAACATGGTATGCTGGCACAAGGCAGAGCTGATGTAGCTGAAAAAACAACAAAAAAAAAGGAACAATAAAGCGACATATAATTTTGAAATACATGATCCGTAATGTTAAAATCCAAAATTTAAAACCATGAAGCTTGGATAGTTATTTTAAAATCAAGTTAATTTGACAATTTCTACCAGTTTGTCATCGCCAAGTCTATGATATTTTTTTTATTTCTCCAAATTTTAAAATTGATCTACATTACAGTGAGTTAAACTTGGCTTTTTTTTTTTTTTTTGATAAATAGATTATGTCATTTAAAAACTAAACGAATTTGTTACATAATCAACTTATCAAAAAAAAAAAAAAAAAAAAAAAAGTAAATACAATCAATATTGAGGCTCTGAATTGATCCTGACTTTCTTTCATTCAAATACATCGTTTCAATTTTTTTTCCCAGAGAAATTCAACATCAATCCACTATTATCTTCACGCACTTCCCCAGGTCTTTGGCAAGAATTCTTCAATGCATGCAAATACATAAGAACTGTAATAACTTGAGGTAAACCGTCAATCACAGCAGTTAGCTCAGCATCACGAATGATTACAACAATCTATACCCTCTTTCTTAGCAAATTCTTCCACACTGTGATATGTTTTCATAAACTTTTTCATAAACTCTGCATTTTCCAATTGACTCTCACAAAATGACTCATCCAAATATAAATAAAAGAAATCATTAATAATAGCTGTTCTGAAGGCTTTTCCATAAACTGCTCATATCTCAGATAAAACTCGTAGTCAATGAGGCCCTCAATCTATTAGGATTTAGGTAGGCTCAGAAAGCTCTTCTGTATCATTGGAAGAAGCATTTTCCCGCAGAAAAACAAAACTATTGAATTTTTGAGTTTTTAAGTTTTTGAGTTTAAATTATTGGTGGTAGGTTTAGTTAGTTTGAATGATCAAATAACAATTTTAAGATAAGATATTCATTTCCTTTTCAAGTTGCTTCTTTTTAACTACAGCAACTTTGGCGATTGGAAAGATCATTATCTTGCCAGAATTGAAATTTACTTAATTATTACTTTATGATTACTTAATAATAATAACAATAATAGTTGAGTTAATTTTAGCACGTGATTCCACTCATGGTTTTATTTTCAAACGTTCAGCGTCATCATCATCGTCTCAGAAGATCATCCAAAAAAAAAAAATAAATAAAAATAACAAATGTTTATGGAAATTCTCCACTCACTCTATTAACCCGCCACCACTAAACAATCAATATTCTTCAAATTTTTGAATGACAATGCCCTTTTTTTCTAAGTGGTTTCCCTTTAAGTCGGTGCGTATTTTTTTATTCAATTGTTTTGTTTTTTATTTTAAATCATAACTAATGAACATCCTTAGTCCTCATCGCCGCAATCATACGAGCGTGAGCTGGCACAGATTGCGCAAAAAATTAACCAGAACCAGCAACGGGTATACACCTACAACATCCGACAACGCAAGATTGCCGGACTGTTCACTCTCTACTCGATTTTGGTGTATCTTGCTTACCTGGTACTCATTGTATTTACATATTCTACTCAAGGAGCACGGGCTGTGTCCCTGCCTCAGGCTGGAACAGCGGTTGCTACACCTTTTTTCATTTACCTAGTGCGTAGGCTCATCACTTGGTACTTTTCACGCGCAAGTGCTGGAGTGGCTGAGCGCATTAAAGCATTACAGACCGAACAGAAGGAAAAGATTGAAGAACTTAAACAATCGACCAATTTTTACTCCACGAAAGCACTTTTGGAAAGATTTGATTCTACATTTGATGCCAAGCAGCAACAGCAATTACAGCAGCAGCAACTGCAGCAGCAACAGCAACAGCAACAACAACAACAGCAGCATAAAAGACCTGGTCCTAGAAGCCGAGTTGCTTCTTCTTCATCAGGCATAAAAAAGGCAATTCCCCCTGGAGCTGTTCCGACTGGCGAATTGTCATCTTCAGCAGCAACACCATCTGATGGCAACAAACGCAATTCGTTTGCGGTGCAGAATTTTGAGTTTTCGCCTAACCTGCCATTACTTAAGCAAACCTCGGGACAACCGGGCCCAGACTCGGTCCCGACCCAGCCGCAAACCCTTGGTGCAGTGTACAACATTGCATATCAGCCTAAATGGTACGATCGGATTTTGGATGTGATTGTTGGTGAAGACGAGTATAGCCCCAAGTCACGGTACGCGCTCATTTGCAAGAATTGTCACAATCACAACGGGCTTGCGCAACCTGGTGAGCTTCCACAATACGTCGTTTACATTTGCCCACATTGCGGTGCACGCAACGGACAGGAAAAGAAAAAGCGCAGTGTATCGGCAAAGATTGCGGAGCAAAATTTCGAGGATCACCAAAAAGAGTCAACTACGCAAGTAGGTGGTGGGACTCCAGCTGAAAATGTGTCCTCGCTCAAGTTTGATACAAGCGGGTTTGAAGAGCATGATGTAAATGATGACAGCTTATCTGATGGCTACGGAGAAGAAAATAAAGCAGTTAATGGGGAGGATGGCGGGATGACGGAGAAAAGTGTGCCATCGACGCCGCGACATTCTAAACACAAGAAGCGATTGAGCACTAGTGTGGCGGCCTCACTCAAACTGGAGGATGCGGCCGAAGCTGCTGAGAAGGCCACAAGTTCATCTTCTGAGTCTCAACCCCGTCGTCGCAAATAAATCAATGCATATATTAATGGGAAAAGTCATTTGAAAATAAGAGAAAGGAAAAAAAATGAAAAAAAAACCTGTAGTAAGAAGTAAGCCTTAGATATTAGTGTACAAAAAAAAAAAGAAAAAGAAAGATAAAAAGAAGAATTGCATGCTGAGAGTTTTATTAATGAAGAAAAAAGGGATATATCATTAGAAGAAAAAGATGGGAAGACATCTATTTCCGTGGGTCGTTTCGCTGGTAAGCCAGGTATCCTTTAACTCTGTGGGTAGGAAGCATGTCGAGGTATTTTTCAGCAATGTCCTTGCAGTTCTCGTACTGGTTGACGCCCTGGGTCTGGAAGCACTTCTCAAGGGCACGGCGGACGGTCTTGAGGGCCTCGACACGAATCCACTGTTCCCGGACAAAACTTTCCTGAGCCTGCTTCAGGGCCTGGTTGTCGCTGTAGTCAATGTCATCGAAAGAGACGAGTTCGGGGCGCTGGTGTTCTGTGCCTGGATAAGAAAGAAGATCAAAAGGTTAGTTTCAAAAGTCGTTGCTTAAATAGCTGAGAGCGGCTGCACGTACTTCGGGTCATTTTGTGTGTATATGTGTGTATTAATATATATATATATATGTGGGTGGGGATATTTAAGGGTTGTGTGTGTGGTGGTGGTGATGGTAATGGTGATTTGGGGACTATGGGAGGAGTTGAGGAAAGGGAAAATTTTGTGCGAATTGCAGAGCCGCCAAAAAGCCAAACAAAAAAAAAAATCTCACCCAGACAGCTTCCAAATGGGAGGTCTGGGAAAGCCGCGCTGCTTTTATTTGCGCAGTCCTGACTGGTCAGTTATCAGTCACGTGTGTAAATTACAAAAAAGGTATATGCGGCGCATTTTCTGACTTCGGTACAAACCCACACACTCGGTGCTCAAATCAACAGCAAAAAGAAATCTTATATAGTTGGCACATTATGTGTATCGCCCCTCCCTAGAAATCCAAAGATGGAACGGGACTCGGAGCCTCAGAAGACCCAGGTTTCTTAGTTTTATCTCCAGAACTTGCCTCAGGTTCCTCATCCTCCACAGGAATGCCCCACTCATCAATCTCAAATCGTTTGCGACTCACTCGGAACGCGTGCTCGCCCACACGCACATGCATGCCGCCCCGCGCACTCAATACCGGTACTCGGAATACATGAACCAAACCTTGGTATGGTTTAGAAGCACCAGAACTCTCGTCGTTATTGCTATTATCCGACTCTCCTAGCTTCTCAGGGAACGGCTCCAGTTGGATCACGCCGTCAAATAGTTGCTCAGTCCACGAAGTTAAGTAAGTTTCGCGCGGATAAAGATCGAGCGCAAGAGACACAAAAGCCACCAAGTTCCCAACTTGTGAAGAAGCACCAACCAGGTCCTTCAGCCTCGATAGAAACCGTAAAAGCTGTGCAGGGTCAGACGCTTCAGGAGGGTACGTAGCTGGGTGTAACAGAGCTGGAACTACAAGACGAATCAGACCGTGTGGGCCCACAGCTGTACGTGCACGTGAAACTGCAGCTTCAATTTGAATATAAAGGTTATCCAAAAAGGATCCCGGAGTACTTGGTTGAGCAAAGTAGACTCCACCGCCAACATACTCAATCTCACGACCAGCCACAGGACCAGGCACTAGTCGTGATGTAAAATCAAACACGGTATGGTAATGGGGATTATTTTCTGTGATTGGAGAAGACCCAGCTTCTGATGGAGTTGCAGCCTGTCGGCCATATCTCCATGCAATCTTCATGCTACTATTGTCGGTGCCAACGAGCCCCTTTTCCTTTTCAATTTTGTCACGCTTGGCTTGCTTCTTGTCGCGATACTCGCCAGGCAGCCCTGTACCCCACGTAGGACCATCGGCGCCAACTACAATCACACGGGTATCATACACCGAGTCTGGGGTGTTTTTGGTTGTCAGACGGGCGTGGCATATACCCTGGGCGGCAGCCGCGCGCAGCAACAATGCTGCAAAGTCAGTGTTTCCAGACTCCTCAACTAGTAACATGGAGCCCAAGGGCAGGCCACCGTGGCCCAGAAGGGTATCCAAATCAGGGGTTCCTGTAGACACAGTTGGAATATCAGATAACTGTATTGACGGTCGCACGGCCCCGTGGCGACGCATGGTTGCTGCAAGAATTTCTTTGCGCGAAAGAGCAAGTGGCGTTGCTGTTGCACCAGCGCCTGGTCGAGGAACAACACCAGGCCGTACAATGGGTCTGGTACCGGGATGGATAGGTCTTCCAGTTACACCTTCCGGGCCACGTGCCGGAAGAGAACCGCCTCTGGCTGTATTTGCAAGAGACACTGTTTTTCTCTGGAAGGACATTATTTCGGTAGGATTGTTTGGAAAAAAAATGATGAAGATGAAGAAGAAAAATTTTTATGAGAGCTTTTTTAAGACTATGTATTGACTGAATTTTTTTTTTTAAATCCTCTACCCCCCACCACTGAAAATTTTTTTTTTTTTGCTTCCATCAAAACAAGCCATGACGACGACCACACCCGAGATGAACAAAGCTGGTTACGCTCTTAAGTTTGATCTTCTCAAGACCTGTTCGCGGTCCAAGGCTCGGGCTGCAAACATGACTCTTCCACATGGTGTTGTGGAGACTCCAATGTTCATGCCAGTAGCCACCCAAGCATCGCTCAAGGGTATTACACCTGAGCAGCTTGAGCAGCTTGACTGTCGTATCTGCCTGAACAATACGTATCACTTGGGGTTGAAACCTGGACAAGAGACATTGGATGCGGTTGGTGGTGCACATAAGTTACAGTCATGGTCGCGTAATATTCTCACGGACTCTGGCGGGTTCCAGATGGTGTCTTTGTTGAAACTAGCCACCATTACAGAGGAAGGTGTTAATTTCCTGAGTCCGCACGACGGATCACCTATGCTGCTAACCCCGGAGCATTCAATTTCTCTGCAAAACTCGATTGGCTCGGATATCATTATGCAGCTGGACGATGTGGTGGCTACACTAACGACTGGTCCACGCGTCGAGGAGGCCATGCACCGCAGTGTGAGATGGCTGGACCGGTGCATTGCTGCACACAAGCACCCTGAGCGCCAAAACATATTTGCCATTATCCAAGGTGGGCTTGATTTGGATCTACGCCGCAAGTGCTGTGACGAAATGACAAAGCGAGATACTCCTGGAATTGCCATTGGCGGTCTTTCTGGAGGCGAAGATAAGGAGTCTTACTGTTCAGTGTGAGTAAAAAAAAAAAGGTGACTTTTGATTATCGAGATGATCTAACTTTTTTTTATTTTTAGAGTCAATCTTTGCACCAGTATTCTTCCAGAAAACAAACCTCGGTACTGCATGGGTGTGGTAAGTATCCCAAAGACTTTGTTTATCTCATACAAATCTAACGGTTTTTTTTTTCTTTTTCAATTAAGGGTTATGCTGAAGATCTTGTTGTCTCGGTTGCACTTGGTGCTGATCTTTTTGACTGTGTATATCCTACACGCACTGCTCGGTTCGGCAATGCCATCACCAAACATGGTGTCATCAATTTGAAGAACCGACAGTATGCGGATGACTTTGGGCCATTAGAAGAAGGATGCCGATGCCCTGTGTGTCGTCCACGCGCAGACAACAACGGGATGGGGATGACACGAGCCATGATTGCGCATTTGGCGGCCAAAGAAACTGCGGGTGCACACCTGCTCACGCTGCACAATGTGTATTACCAGTTGAATCTGATGCGGACTGCGCGGGCAGCGATTCTGCGTGATGAGTACCCAGCATTTGTGCGTCAATTTTTCCATGACTGGTACTCAGGCGACAAGACGCAGTACCCGAAGTGGGCGGTGGATGCATTGCGGACAGTTGGGATTGAATTGCTTGAGGGCTAGAGAGAGAGAAAGTGGGTAGATCTACCACCAACTCTAAAGTTGAGCAGTCAGGGTATTTTTTTAACGTATATATATATATATACTAGGATAAATTATTTTTGTACGGATTAGGCATTAATTACCGAGCTTTGAGGGAGCACAGCCGCGTTACAGGGGCAGGCGTTTTTTTTTTGTTAAAATAAAAATTTCCATGGGACCCGGGTTTTTAGATGATAATTGTGGGACCCGGGGAGCAATGAGATTAACAGCTGTCAGAGGTGGTGGTGGTGGTGGTGGTGGTGGTAGTAGTGTTAATGGTCATGACTGGCTGCGATCAAAATTGTTTGCCAAGTTACCCCATTCAGTCAGAATCACGATGCTTGCGATTGAGGTGGGCACAAAACTTTTTGTTTTACACAGCTGAGCCAATCTTAAACCCAATCTTGGCTGTCATCGTCGTGGTCTTTATGATTAAAGCAATGTTTGGTTGTTTCTCTTAGAACTTCTCAATCTGAACTTCTTTCCTTCCATCATCATCTCTTAAAGTCCTTTTTCCCTTTCTGTCTTTCTATCTAGAACCAGCAGCTTCCCTTTTTTTTTTTTTTTTTTTTTTTTTTTTTTTTTTTCAGTCTTTCAAATCTTCAAAGTCTAATTAGGTCTTCCTACCATTAAACGTTCTATTCTGCCCATAAAAAACCACACACTCTAATCACCACCACTTACCATTATTCAAAAACAAATATAAATTTGTATTTAAATACAAATATAAATATAAATACAGATATAAATACAAATACAAATATAAGTAACAAAAGACAGAGACCTTCTCTCCCTAATGTCCCACCCGTCCAGAGCTCCGCATCCGAGCTCCGGAATTACCGTCTTTTCTCATCTCTCTCCTCCAGAAACTGACCCGCATCTCTCCTTGCAACCGTCCAAGTGGCTCGACAGCCCGGACCTCCGTCCAACACCTGTGGCCCACCGCACGTGGGGCCGCTGGACATCGTACTTGTTTTGGTTTGCTGCGGCCGCAAACCTTTCAAACTGGTACTCGCCAACATCCTTCATGACAGTCGGCCTCACCATGTGGGAAGCTCTTGGGTGCCACTTGGCAGGTCAGTTTATTGCCGGCGTCATGATGGCTCTCAACGGCCGAGGTGGTGCAATATACCACGTTGGATTCCCAGTCTTGGCCAGAGCTAGCTTTGGCGTTTTTGGTGCAGCTTGGCCCGTCATCAACCGCATCGTCATGTCCATCATCTGGAATGGTGTTAATCTTGTCCAGTGTGGTCAGGCCATTTACACAATGCTCCACGCAATCTTCCCCTCGATTGCGCGGCTTCCCAATGGCATGGCCCCAGACGATGCCCTCAACACAGGCGGCATGATTGGCTTTACCATTTCTTGGGTTCTTCTTGTGGCTGGTCTCTGGTTCATCCCAGTCCCTAAGCTCAAGTACTATCTCAACACAAAGGTCCCGGTTTTCGTAGCTTCTGCCATCGCCATGCTGGCCTGGACTCTTGCACTGGCTGGAGGACTCCCGCATTCAGTCATTAACTCCCGTAATAATGTGGTTCTCACCGGATCTGCCCGCAGCTGGCTGCTGGCCCGATTCATTTTCCTGTCATGGGCAAACAACTCCACCTTTATTGTAAATGCTGCTGACCTCCAGCGCTACACGCGGAACCCAAACGACGCCATTTGGGGGCAAGTCGTTGGCTTCCCTCTATCAAATTTTATCATTGGTCTTGTCGGTGTGATTGTTGGCGCTACAAGTGTCGCTGTCATTGATCCACACTCGGGCGCTGCAGCTCATGCTGCCGGTGCAGGCATCACCTCAGCCACCAAATCTTCGCTCGTGTGGAACCCCATTGTGTACTTGGACATGATTCAGACGCAAAACTACACGAAAGGGAATCGTGCCGGCGCGTTTCTCATTGCCTTGTGCTTTGCCTACAGCGGTCTCTTTTCTTGCATTGTGGAAAACGTGCTTCCTGCAGGTAACGACTTGGCTGCTCTATACCCACGCAAACTCACCATTAAACGCAGCTTTATGGTCTGCGCCCTGCTCACCTGGGCTTGCGTTCCTTGGAAACTCATGGGAACCGCTACCAGCTTCATCAAATGGCTCTCCAGCTACCAGATTTTTCTCTCAGCCATTGCCGGTGTCATGCTGGCTCATTACTATATCGTCACTGGGGGTCTGCTCGCCGTCGAGCCTGATTTGTACACGGCCTCGCGTCGCGGGGTATACTACTATACGCGTGGAATCAATCCACGCGCATATATCGCGTACGTGCTAGGAATTGCGCCCAACTTTTATGGGTTCCTGGGCCAACTCGGTGTCAACATTACACTTCAAGGGACCCGGTTTTTTTACTTTGCTTTTCCCGTCGGACTTTTCGTGTCTTTCACAAGCTACCTGCTTCTTTGCATTTACTTCCCGCCAGCCTTTACTACCATGATCCTTGCGCGCCGCACCCGTTGCGTCGACGGACGCGCTGTCACAACAGATCCTCGCGACGTTGCATCATGGTCTTCGCATGTATCTTCGGCAGCTTCTGCTTCTGTAGCTGACGAAAAGCATTCGGGCGCTGCAGGTGTTTTCCCACTTAGCGGGTCAGTCCGCACGACTTCTGAAACACCCCCTTCTTCTTCTCCTCTTCCTCCTCTTCCTCCTCCTGCTCCTTCTCCTTCTCATCCTTCTGTACCAAACAAAAGCCAAAGCCGGTGCTGCACAGGAGGAAGACTGTGTCCAAAGTTCCAGTTACGCTGGCGCGAGCCTGCAAACTACGTCTCAGCACTGGACCCAGGGCTTCCTGACCAGGAATCTGGCGGCCATAGTTGCAGCGGAGTGGGGCATTCCGAGGGCGGGGAAACTCTGGGCGGAAGTAGCGGAAGTAGCGGCAGTAGCGGCGGTAGGGGCAATGATAGGGGTAATGGTAGCGGTGATAGTAGGGGTGATGGCCTTGAGCTGGAAATAAACGGTCAAGATTGGGAGAAAGCGCCACAGCGCGTTAACCAGAAAACATTTCACTGGTGGACAAGAAAAGCGGATTTAAATAATAATAACCAGGCGACTCAGTCCAAACAAGAATCGCGATTTCCTCAATTTTGAATTATTAAAAAAAAAGATGTTAATGATGATCCATTGTTATATTTGTTTTGTAAATGTTTTGCTATTTTCTTTTCTTTATATATTAAAAATCTTTTATTTATTTACTTTTTTTTTTGACATTTTTCATGTTAACCAAACCTGTATCTCTCTAACTAAACCCAACTAACGATACCAGAATCAAGGTTATACTATTTTTGAAATCCATTTTATGTATATGTATCTTATAATCCCAAATTTTGCTAGCTAGCTTGCTTACTTACTTGCTTGCTTATCTCTACATGACTATGCAATCCTTGTCCTTCTTCTTCTTCGAGGTCAGCTCGTCCATGAGTGGATCGTCGGCAATCTCATTCACACTGATACCTTCAGTATGAGATGTAACTTGCGCCCCTTCAAGGCCTTCTCCGTCAAAATGTCTTTCTCCATTGTCAGCAAGCGACAACTGCTCAAACTCAGATCCCAGTTCATGCTGCTGCTGCTGCTGTTGTTGTTGCTGCTGCTGCTGTTGTTGTTGCTGCTGCTGCTGTTGCTCAGAATAAACAACCTGGGATTGGGCTCGTGAAGGAGCATGGGATGGTGCATGAGACGGAACAGGACTAGAAGTCGATCCACGGATAGAATTCTGTGATGCAATTAATTCTCCTTGCTGCTGCTGGTTTTGTCTCATAGACTCCGTCATAGACGCAGCACGAGATCCTTCTGTAGATCCTGATACAAGTGCTCGCAAGTTACTTGTACTTTTCTTGCGGTGCTTGGTATTGGGCTTTGACGCCAGAATACGGTTATTTTTGATACGTTCAATGGCACGCTCATCCCCGCCTTCGGCTGCCTTGTGGAACCAACGGGAAGCTTGCAAAATGTCACGCTCGGTGCCAATCCCGTTTTCCAAAAAATACCCAGCCGCGTATTGGGCCTTGGGAAGTCCGCGCTCTGCAGCTCGTGCGGCCCATTCATAAGCCTCGTCCTCATTGCGCGGAAGCATCGGCTCAGCACCAACCATGTACCAGGCACACATGGCCAGCATGGCAGTCGGGTCCCCGCCCATGGCTCCAATAGTGTAGTAATGGATCGATAATGCAGCATCCTGGGGGCATCCCAAATCACCATACTCGTAGGCACGGCCCAGCTTTGAAGCTGCAGGGACATACCCAAGATCAGCCGATTTGACATAGAGTTGGACTGCATACTGCAAATCCTTAAAAATCAAGTCGCGGTAACCTTCCTCGTAAATCTTGGCCAGTTCGTAGGGGCCTTGGGGGAAAATGTCATTGGCCACGTCGGCAGCACGCGTAAGCCAACGAATACCATCTTGCTGAACCTTGACTTTGTTGGAGCTGGAAAGACCCATGTGGAGACCCAACTTGCCATAAAAGCTGGCAACACCGAGTCGCAGCATAGCACCAGGATGGTTGCGGGAAGCTGCTTGACGCAAAAACTGGAGTGCACGACGAGGATCCTTTGACGTACCCCAGCCTTCTTCGAGACACAGTGCAGTACGATATGATGCCTCAGCATGACCGTGTTTTGCTGCGAGTTGCAATAGAGCAAAGGACTCTTTAAGGTCTCTTTTGCCCAAGGCACCAGAGGCATACGCGTCACCCAAGATATATTGTGCGTCAGCATAACCTTTATCTGCAAGTTTCCTAAGAAGAGAAACACTTTCTTTGAGAAGCCCACGTTTAATGCGGTACTCGTCTCTTGGGGTATACGGGCCCAAGGCAGGGGAAGCCGTAGGGTCAACGCCTGATGAAGACATGATGGAGGCACTTGAAGACTGGTTAGGAAGGGGGGCAAACTCTAGGGCAAAGTCATCGTCGTCATTTTCATCGCCAGCAGCATCCAAAGCGCTGAAAGATGGAGACTTGGGGGCACCGCCAGCCGAGTTTGCGGTAGCTAGAAGGGCTGTTTGAAGCATGTACTGAGCAAACTGGAACTGGATGACGGGGTCATTTGATTTTTTTGCATTTTTACGGTACATTTCAATGGTTTTCATGCGTGGGACTAAGGAAGACGAGTTAGCACCGAGGTTTGAGGAGATGAATGTTTGAGAAAGATCAAAGGCAGAAGTTCCGGCAAGGTCAGTAAAAGCCATAGACTGGGTTCGGCCGTGGCCTGGACCGCCCATTGTGCGACCAGAGCCTGAACCATTATTGGTGTAGCTGTAAAAGTCTGTTTGATGGCCAGAGCCTCCAGAACCGTCAAAGGAGGATGTTGTTGAGAGCGAGGAGAATGGGCGCGAGTTGCTTGGGGTTCCGAGACGGACGGAGCTGCGGGAAGCTTGGGGCTGGCCCATAAAGTTACCTGAGGAGTTACGTTGGGGGTGGAGCATGGGGGAGAGTCTCGGAGAGTTTGGAACCGAGGAGGGGTTCATAACGTTGGGGGTGGATGCGGAGGGCACAATGTGGGAAGGGTCTGAGCCCGGGCTGTGTGGGCGCATCGAGAAGCTTGGAACAGGTGGGGCCAGGCTATTGACACTATTGTTTGACTCTGGGGCAGCATAGCCAAATCCAGCAAACTGTTGCTGATGATTGTTCTGCTGCTGCTGTTGTTGTTGTTGTTGGCGAATAGCTGGAGAGGAGGATCTTGATGATGGAGATGGAATAGCAGGGTAGGGAGGCATGCCACGTTGGCGGAAAGCCGGATGAGCGATTGCTGGTTGGGCGACTGGGGCTACGATTTGAGGATAAGATGCAGAGGGAGGTAGTTGTTGTTGTTGTTGTTGTTGGTTATTAAAGTCGCCATAGTTGGACAAGTTTGGGACCTTGCTAGGAGAAGACCTTCCATAGCCTGGGTTAATTTGAGAAAGAGAAGCAGAGATTGGGAAAGAGTTATTATTAAAACTGTTTTGGTCTGAAGTTTGGTATTCCGGTTGTTGCTGTTGCTGTTGGTATTCAGGCTGGTAGTAGCCATCTTCGGGTATACTGGAGATGGATGGGGAAGGCGAATGCCCCTTACGAAGAGGAGACCTGGGACCACGAGGAGCAGAAAGATGTTGAGGGCTTTGATTGTAGGGTTGGACAGATGGAGGTGAAGATTGTTGTTGTTGGTATTGTTGATAAACATGGTCCAAGGGAGGAACATTAACATCAAACGAACCTCCTGAGGGGTCTATAGGGTCTTGGAAGGATGCATTTGTTTGAGGAATGTTTGAATGAATATCTCGAGAACTGTCGTCGCTTGCCTGGTCGCTTTGAACACGGGTGATTGTGTTTTTGGCAGGCATTTTGGTGGCAAGTGAAGAAGAAGAAGAGGAATCTGGATGAGTTTTGTTTGGAAAGGTGGAGGATTTGGTGGTGGTGAAAATAGGTGAGTTGTTAGTTGTTGTGTCAGTGTAAGCAGCCATGTTGCGGTTATTAATATTTTTAAAGCCAGTCGGACTGGTGGCAGTGGTAGCAGCGGTGGTGGTGGTGGTGGTAGTGCTAGTGCTAGTGGTAGCGGTAACGGTAGCGGTGATAGAGTTAGCGATAATGGGAACATTTGAAACGGCAGGATAGGTGTTGTTATTATCACCATCCGTGCCTACCTGATGAAATGCAGAATCCACATCAACACCGGGGCTCTGGTGGACTTGGGACTCTCCAATGTCGTTATTTCCGGTAGAATCGACGTGGTCGGGAGATGCTGAATGGTATAGGTCTGCGTAAGCATCCATGACCAAGGCTGTTGCCGAGTCCAGAGCCATTTCAGGTGAGGAAGAAGTTAACGAGAGTGGACTTGAGAAGCTGGTTGGCTTTTGAGACTCCATGGTCATTGAGGTCTCAATTGAATGCAAATTATCTTCTTCTTGAGGAGGTGAAACAGTGAGAGTTGGTCCAGGGCTATTATGATGAATGTCTAGGTTTGCTAGTTGGTTCTGATCATTTTGAAGATCATCTGGTCGGTAGTTTTGGTCCATTGTTTTATAATTGTTTATTTCTTTATTTCTTTATTTATTTGTTTGTTTATTAATATTTAAGATTTTAGGCAATGGGGGAAATGTCTTGGATTCGGATGAAAAGAAGGTGAGATTTAATATATCAATGTTTAAAAGCTTGTGGTATAGTTTAGGTATTAACGAGAGTACGCCAAAAAAAAAAAAACAGGCTTTTTGCTTGTATTTTTTTTTTTGGTAGCAAGAAAAAAATAGAGAAGGAACAAAAAGTTGAATCTTTGAATAGCAAATATATATATATATATATAAATATATTAAAAGCAATTGAATAAAACAACAAAAGATTAAAAAAAAAAAAAACCTTTGCTCAGACCAAAAAAAAAAAAAAACGGTTATTACCATTTTTGTTTAAAGGAGGTTTTTTTTTATTTATTTATTTTTAATTTTTTACTAGGGCCCTGAAATTTTTCGCTTCGGGGCATTTAGTCTGGTGGTGCTATTTTTAGGTTAGCTAAATGTAATGTCACAACGATTCACGTGAAAAATAGTATTGGTAACAAAAAAATAACAAGTCACAGTTAGATTAATTATAATTTTAAGTTAACAATAACTAACAATAATATAAGACAAACTATTCCTGGTTTCCCATAAACAGCCTGCCAAGTTAACCACCAACTCAACCACAAACACAAACACAAACACAACCACCAGCCAACAACAACAACAACAACATCAACATCAACAAACCAACAAACCAACAAACATAAAGGATTTGGCTATTGGTTAACTAAACAGATCATAACAAACCAAAATAATAAAAAAATATTTTTTATTATTATAAGGATAAAATCGACATCATCAATTTAAAAATCCATGACAGATTTTTTTTAATGACTAATGGGAATCTCTTATTTGTAAGTGTTTTCTTTAATAATTATCATTAATTGATTTCATTCTATTAATATAATTCTTTTTTTTTATCTTTTTTTTTCTTTTTTTGAAAAAAAAATAAAAAAAAAATAAAATATAGACACTCAGCCTTTTTGTAGTATGCTCGGCCATCCTAGTATACTCATTCAAAAGCGCACTAGCACCAATAGTAAGTACTGCCACTTACAGACTCCAAGCTCTTATTGATCCTTCACTCCACGACGGCCGTATAATTCTTAACGATGATGATAATGATGATAATGATGAAAATTATGATGACGAAAGCCATGAAGAAGCAGGATTAAGAAATGGAGGCTTTGCCAATGACGGAAATAGATATCGCTATGGTGATACTATTAATACACATTCTCCGATTGTCTCTTCTTCCACATTCCATACTCCGGACCTTGAACGGTTTCCTCTAGACCGATCTTCCGATTGAAGAGCATTAAAAAGAAAAACAAAAAACAAAAAACAAAAAACAAGTTTTTTTTTTTTATAAATATGCTTCTTTATTCATGTTATCTAAAGTCCAAGATTAGAAGCATTATGCATATATATATACTGAAGTCAATAGGAAAGAAAAAGAAAAAAAAATATATTTTCTATTGACGTCACCATTTTGTAAGATCATTTTGAATATATTGAGTTGTTAGACCTGTTACTTTAAGATAACTATATATAGTATATATATATATAATATAATCTCATTACATTTATGTTACATTTTATTTGAGAATTTAATTTAATGTAATGTCAATTTTTCTTCTTCTTCCTTTTTTTTTAGCCGCCCCTCTTTAATTTCTTCTATATATATATATATATTTTTTTTCCCCCCACTCTTAAGAACAAACTTGTTGAAATCTCCTCAATTTCTTTTCTTTCCTCGTCTCCTTCTTCCTCCTCCCCCCAAAAAAGGCCTGTAATAATGCTACTACAGGTGCTTACATAACAGATCCTTCTTTTTTTTCCAAAATAAAAAAATAAAAAAATAGTCTCTCCGCCAATATCTCGCGCCTTTTCTTTTTTTTTTTTTTTTTTTTTTTTCCCAACAATAATAATAATAATAATAGGTTTATGAATATTATTATTATTATTATCATTATATAAATATTGAAATATTTTCAATATATCCTTCAATATCTCATTTATTTTATATATACTATAATAATATTTCTTTCTTTCCCCCCAAAATAAAAATAAAATAAATAAAATAAAACTCCTCTTCTCTTACCAAACTTTCCACCCATAATTATCAAAGGACATTATTATTATTATTATTTTTTTTTTTCATCCCTATTTTTCCTTGAAAATCTCTCTCTTTCTCTCTAAACTTCACATATACGATGGTCCCCTCCATCGTCGTCCCACAGGCCCAGACAGCCATCTCTTCCCCACCGCCACCTCCTTCACTTCAAAGACCCCCCTCAGCCTCGGCCGTGGCTTCGGCCTCTTTAGCACCTTCACCTTCACCAGCTCCTATAAACACCAACACCAACACAAACAATACTGTCGTCAATGACATTCTCGCAGACTCGGCAAACAAAATATTTGGCTTTGAGAACTTTGGTAACACCTGCTACTGCAACTCAGTGCTTCAATGCCTTTACTACTCAAAGCCCTTTCGAGAGCACGTCATTTCGTTTTCTCCGGACCCCGCAGGCTCTACCCATAAACGCCGAACTACCGTCCCGGGTCTCAAGCCACACCCATTTACAGTTGATCCAGTAGCAGCAGCAGTTGTAACATCAAATCCAACAACAGCTACAATTGCAAGTACTGCTGCAAACATGTCCAACCCGAATGGTGGACCACATAATAATCTCTCATCTGGGGCAGTTATGTCTAATCCCAACCCTTCTTTCCATCATAACCATCTTCCGTCAGGATCCACGTCATCCTTAAGTCCATCGATCCCTCCAGCAGCATCTCCTAATACAAATACACCATCATCAAGCTCACATGATTCCAATGGCAAGTCTCAGGCCTCACTCGGACGAAGACTTTCCATCTTTGGATACAATAAGGATAAAGATAAAGACAAAGATAAAGACAAGCAGTCATCATCATCTTCTTCAAATACTTTAAAAACTGTTCCAGAGCCCATAAATGGCTCATTAAATGGCAATAATAACTATAACAACAATAATAGTAATAGTAATAATAACAACAACTATAATAATAACAACAATAATAGTAATAATAATACCCCAGGCACAAGTTCCAACTTGCCTTCTTCAACGTCATCTTCAAACATTGCATCACATCAACTGCCCACACAAAATGGTAATCATAATGATTTCCAGCATCAACAAGACCCAGAACACCAAATCGCCGAGGAAGAAAAAGACGTGGATCACTCGCATCTACTCCACGATACTAAAGCCATTCCACTTCCCAACAGTGTAGCCTTTGATACCAATGGCCCGACCTCTTATCAAAACTCTCGGCTACTATACCCGGCACTCCGAACCATTTATCTTGGCATTCGCCAATCAGGCCAAAATATTCCGGTCGTTGGCCACACAATTGACCGCTCCACCACGCCTGAGGTCCGCAAGCGTGCTGCTCTCATCAAGGGCCCTATTGTCAACGTTGACTTGTCTTATGCTGAGTGGTATCATATGAAGGAATCCCTCTTTACAGGCTTGAAGGACATTTTTGAGTGCATGGCTGAGGTTAACTCTCAAATTGGCATTGTGTCACCGGCAAAGCTTATCCAGGTGCTTAAGCGTGAAAATGAACTTTTCCGAACCTCGATGCACCAGGATGCCCACGAATTTTTGAATTTTTTGCTCAATGAAGTCATTGATTGCATTGATCGCCAAAATAGACTGGCTCCACCAGTTAAGCCCGTGCCTGGATCTTCGCCACTTCCAGGATCTCCATCCTCAAGCTCCCGATGGGTACACGACTTATTTGAAGGACTTCTTACGTCCGAGACCAAATGCCTTACATGTGAAACGGTTTCACGTCGCGACGAGCAGTTTTTGGATTTGTCGATTGATATTGAGCGTAATACGTCAGTCACGTCATGTTTGCGGCAGTTTTCAGCGTCTGAGATGCTGTGCGAACGCAACAAGTTTAATTGCGACCATTGCGGCGGGTTCCACGAGGCGCAAAAGCGAATGAAGATTAAAAAGCTGCCGAAAATTCTGGCGCTGCATTTGAAGCGATTCAAGTATACTGAGGACCTGCAACGCAATGTTAAGCTGTTTCACAGGGTTGTCTACCCCCAATATCTACGCCTCTTCAACACAACAGATGATGCGCAAGACTCTGAGAAGCTGTACGAGCTTTACGCGGTTGTTGTGCACATTGGTGGTGGGCCCTACCACGGCCACTACGTTTCAGTTGTCAAGACGGAAAATGCAGGTTGGCTGTTGTTTGATGATGAAATGGTGGATGCAGTGGACCCCAACTACGTGTTTAACTTTTTTGGTGATAATAAGAGTTTGGCTACGGCATACGTGCTTTTTTACCAGGAGGTGTCGCAGGAAACGTATGAGCGTGATAATCTTTATTCCAATGTCAATATTGTGCGGCCGACCCGAGCCCCGCCTCAGCAGCAACAACAACAACAACAACAGCAACAGCAGCAACAGCAAACTTCTGTTCCTAATGTGTCTATGAACAGTAACCAGCCAACAAGTCATTCTTATGGATCTGGGAATGGGTCGTCGGTGGTATCACCAAAGCCTATTGCTGTTTCGACTATGACGACGCTAAATAGTCAGGTGGAAGCTTTAGAGAAGTCTGCACAGGATGAAGAAAATAATGAGCCTGTTACTTTTAACTATGTGGCAACGACTGCGTCAACGGCTGCAGCAACGGCGACTAATTCTTCATCATCTTCTTCTTCGGTACCTTTTGTTTCTACCACCATGGCTAATACCAAGACTATGACGCCTACACCTACTACAGTTCAAACATCATTTCCCTCTGAACCAGTTGCACCAGTAATTCCAGTAATTTCAGTTGCACCAGCTGCACCAGTAATTTCAGTTGCACCAGCTGCACCAGTTGCTCCGGTTGCTCCGGTTGCACCAGTTGCATCAGCTGCTCCGGTTGCAGCAACCACGGCAGCTCCTCCGCCTCCCCCTTCGCGCTCTGTGTCGCCCAAACGTCGACCGATGAGTGCATTTTTTTCTAAACGAGCAGCAGCTGTACCTGCTGTGGTTCCTGTTGTTGGGGCCAATCCCAGTCAACAACAAGCCCCTGCATCGTCACCCAATAAGAGCTTGTCACCGTTTGCGGATACTATTGAGGAACCTTGGTCTGATCAAGTTTTGGAAAAGACCCTGCCGGCAGGGCAGCAGCAAAATCAAAATCAGCAGTGTTGCATGTCGATATCATCTCCACCACCTGTACCTGACTATGCGGCCAAACCCTTACCCAAACCTTCTTTAAAGCCTACACTGTTCCATGGGAATGGATATCCACAACAACAACAAACACCAGCATTATTATCATCATCATCATCGTCATCTGCTAATTCATCTACGGGAGCAGGGGCAACACCAGCACCTTATGGTGGATTACCTTCGTCGTCTTCGCATAGCTACGGGCTTTCTCGGTTTAAGTCTACTCGGCGATCTGTGAGTGGAGCTGGGTCGAAGGAGAATGGTGGTGGCAGCAGTCAAGCAGATCGGTACAATAATCTTGGAGGGAACAATGAAGAAGGGGTTCCCTTGAGTGCTGCGAAACGTAAATCTCGGCATCTTTCTTTTGGCTTTAAAAAGCACTAAAAAAAGCACTAAAAGTGCACTAATATTGAGAAAGCATGATTGATTATTGTGTTTTGGTTAGACTGAGAAATGGAAACAGTAAAAAAAAGAAAGAAAGAAAAAAAAAAAAAGGAGAGTAGTTTAGGAAATATATTGTTATATAGTAATAAAATAATGAAAAAATGAAGAAAAAAAAGGGAGTAATAATCTTTTAGATGGATATATTGTCTTATAGGAAGTATTCAAAAAAAAAACAAAGCTTCTTTCCATAAGAAGAGAAAAAGTTTTGGATAATGAAAAAAAAAAAGTTTTTTTACAGAATTCCATGCGTTTTAATTCTTCTACAAGTGTTTAAATAGTATTAAGAAGAATGCAAAGAATAGGAAGAGGAAGAAGAAGAAGAAAAAAAAGGTTTATTTGCAAAAAAAAAGTTAAAAAAAAAGTTAAAACAAAGTTAAAAAAAAGATTGAGGAAAAGAAGAATGAGAAGAAATAATTATCATTATTTATTTATTTATTTATTTATTTATTTAATTTTTTTTTTTTTGACATTTTTGTTCTAGAAAAGTTAAAAAAAATTTTTGAGAAAGAAATCATTCCAAGCTTTTGGGATTCCCCCTTCCTCTTCAAAAAAAAAAAAATAATAATAATAATAAGATTTAAACTGAGAAAGATAATAGAGTTGTACTGCTGAAAATGGGAAAGCTTCTTTGAGGATATTAGAAGAACCGATTGTTTTTTTTGTTTTTTTTTTTATAAAAACAATACAAGATAGATAGAAAAAAGACAATTATGTTATTATTTAATAATAATTTTAATATATATATATATATATTTTTTTTTTTTTTTGAGATTGAATTAAAAAAACAAGTAAATATATAAAATATTATTATTTTTTATTGAAATTATGAAATCATGAAATTGAATAATGAATCCTCAAATTGAGGCCAGAATGTTCAGCCTTGGCTGTAGTAGCAGAAGTTCTTTTAGTTTTAGGGCATATAAAGAAAATCTGTTTGTCTATATGTGTGTTTGCCTTCTCCTCCTCCTCCCCCCTTTTTTTTTTATTTTAAAATGTTTTTGCGCCTTCCATTAATTAATTAATAATTAATAATTAATAATTAATAATAATAATAAAATAATTATTTTTGTGTCACTACCACCATATACTTTAAAAAAATAAAATAAACGGCGGGTTTTATTTTTTTTAAAAAAAAAATTATTTTATTGATTAATTCATTGATTGATTTATTGATATCGCCACTTTTTATTTTTAATTCTTGAGATTATCAATACTAATTGGATTTTAGATAATAATATTTAAAAATAGTAAATTAAATTAAAGTAAATTAAATTAAATTAAGTAAATTAAAGGAATCTTTTTTTTTAAAAAAAAATAAGTCTACAAATATATATATATATATATTTTAATTTTCATTTTTCAATTTTTCAATTTTTTCATAAAGAAAAAAATCTCTTCTTGTTCTTCTTTTAGATTAATTGATTATTTATATAAAGATATAAAGATATAAATAATTCCCTCAGTTCAAGATCTCCCTTTTTGGTTCCTTTTTACTTTTTTTTTTTATTTATATATATATATATATATATTTGTTTTATTTCAAACACCTCAACGCGTCGTCTTTGTATGTGTTTATTATTATTATTATTATTTTAAATAAATTAAAAAAATTAAAAAAATTAAAAAAAATTATTTTCCTTCCAACTCACCCTTTGTGTGTCAATTCACAACATCAACAATAACAACAATAACAACAATAACTACCTAGAAATCCCAAAAATCCTTTATAAATATAAGCAATCAACAATAAGCAATCATCTTCATTTTTTTTATCCTTTTTTATTCATTCTTTCTCTTTGTCTTTATCTTCCAGTTTCAATATCCTTTTTTTTTTTTAAAAAAACACTATGCCCTTGGCTTCTCACCTCCTTCTTCCTTTACTCCTATAGAACCATTCATTCATATCCATCCTCATTCACATCCTTTGGCTCTTCTTCATCTTCTTTAATTTCATCATCATCATCTTCTTCTTCTTCATCTTCATCATTTGCACATGCCACTCTCAGGCCCACCAAGGGGTCCCAATCTAACAGACCCCAATGAATCTAACAATTCTTCTAATGATGATAATAATAATAATACTCCAAGTACCTTTAATCCTCACCACTCTCATGAAATAAAAGAAAGAAAAGAAGAAGAGATAGAAAAAGGAAAAGAAGAAGAAATCGAAAAGGAAAAAGAAAAAAAAGAGACTCCCCATCACATTGAAACTAAAACTGATGACTCAAATCAACTTTTTAAGTCCTCCTTTACCTTTGGAGCTCCTCCAACACTTTTTTCTTCTTCTTCTTTACCTTTGCAACAACAAAATGTCGGGCCAGTGGCGACAAATACACCAACACCTCCCTCTTCTCTTTCCGGTGCTGCTACTACTACTAATACTACTAATAAAATTACTGCAGTCCCACTACGAAATGATAATGACAGCTGTGGTGGTGGTGGTGGAACCCATTTTGACCCCACAACAAACCCTCCACCACAACCACCACTACCATTATTATCAACGGCTCAAATAACAACAACATCATCATCATCATCAACAACAACCTCTCCTCCACTACAACCACAATTACAAACAATCAACACCCCTTTATCGCCACCACTTGTAAATACACATGGCCCTCTCGAAAACTCACAACTTCCCACTCAATCAAATCCCAGTAATGATCTTAATACCCCTAATTCAATTGCTACTGCTACTACCACTACTACTACTACTACTGGTGCAGCTTCTACTTCTGTTTCTGCTATTATTACTGCTACTACCTCTTCAACAACAACTGATATCCCTCCTCTACTACAACGAAGACAAACTGTCACTCAAGTCCCACCACCTAAAAACATCATTGACCGACTCCGCGAGTTCTCTCTCTTCAAATCTGCACCTGAACCCTTTCTCAATACCCTTGCCAGTAAACTGCGACCCTTTAATGTAAGCGCCCATGAATTCATCATAACTGAGGGAGAAGAGGCCCGCGCAATGTATTGGATTCTTCGCGGATCAGTTTGCATTGTTTCTCGCGATGGCGAGTCAGTCCATGCTGAGCTTGGCCCAGGATCCTTTTTTGGTGAAATTGGAATTCTTTTTGACCGCCCAAGAACTGCATCTGTCCAGGCACGAACTAGATGTACACTGGTGGTGCTTACTGCAGATGCTCTCAATGAAGTTCTTCCGGCATACCCCGAAATCGAGCGCCTTATTCGTGACGAAGCCCAAGAGCGGCTGGCCGTTCTTGAAAAGAACCAAAAGCCTGGACCTGGACCTGGACCTGGACCTGGACCTGGACCTGGAATCGACCCTAATTTGGATCCCCAAGCCCCTTCTGAAGAGTCTCAGCAAATACAAACTCAACAACCCCCAATCTTGCATCAACCGCAACCTCAAAGACCTATCCAAACTGATTTGGTTACTGAAGCATCAACATCAACATCATCAACAGCAACAGCACCGGCTTCTTCAACTACCAATGTCACTAACTCGTCTTTTGTTCCTACCTCATCCTCAGTCTCCTCCTCTTCTCCTCCTCCTTCACAACCTTTAAACACTCCTGCTGTTGCTCGCCGTGGAAGCGTTGGCGACCAAATCTACTTGGAAACTACTCGCGTGCGTGAACTACTCGAGGAACTCGCCCTCTTTGCCGAACTCCCAGCCCCAATTCTTCACAAACTAGCCCTCTCCATCGAGCCCTTAACTTATGCACCCTTTGAAACAATCATCCAGCAAGGCAGACCTGGCAAAGACATTTACTTTATCCTTGACGGCCAAGTAGAGGTCATTGACGAAGATTCAAATTCAACCATTGCTCGGCTCTCGCGCGGTGCTTACTTTGGCGAAATGGCCTTTCTATCCCTCGCCCCCCTCAGAACTGCAACCGTCCGCTCCGTTTCCGAAGTCACTTGTCTCGTGCTCACAGAGCGCGCCTTGGATGCTCTTTGTGTAGACTACCCTGATATCCCGCTTAAAATCGAGCGCACAGCCAAACAGCGCATGGACACAAACCAGTCACAAAACATTTGGGATCCCAGACAAGCCGCTGCCGGATCTGGTATACTTGGCGAGGGGAATGATGCACGACCTAGTAGTACTGGCAACGGTGCAGTTACTCCAGACTCGCTTGACAATTTGCATTTGCATAAACACCGTAACCGCCACTCTAGCATTTCCACCAGCTCTTCTTCTGACCACGGTATTGCCTCTTCAATTGACTTGAAGGTAAAACCTCTTGACCAAGATCCGTTTGCCGCCCGCCCAGAACGCTCGGACGATATAGGCCAGGGCGAGTCCGGGCTCGGGCTTTTTTCCAAATCTTGGAACACTGCCGGTTCCTTTGACACAGCCCTGCGGCCACCAATCCCAGAAGACCCGCTCGATCCCATGGACCCACACAGTCCGGATTCATATGAGGCGAATAGTGGTCCGGGTAATAACAATAATGGAAGTAATAATAATAATAGTAGTAGTGCCCAGGGAATTACCCACGAAGCGTCTTCTATTTTTAAAGAAAGCTTTTTGGGTGAATCGTCGTCTCAGGGACTACAATCTAGCAATAGTCCTGCCCGACCCCCTTCCATTACTCCACCTCCACTAGCTTCTACGGACCTTGGAGACCCATCCTTTGCATTGCAGTCTTTACAACATCCACATCAGGCCCCGGCGCTGCAAACCCAGCAGCAGCTAGAGGAAGAGCAAACGCAGAAACAGCAGCTTGAACTCCAGCAGCAGCTTGAACAGCAACATCAGCTACAACAGTTGCATATTCAACAGCAATTCCAGCAGCAACAGCTGCAGCAACAACAACACCAACACCAGCAACAACAACAACAACAACAACAACAACAACACCAGCAACAACACCAGCAGCAGCAACACCAGCAGCAGCAACAACAACAACAACAACAACAACAACAACAACAACAACAACAACAACAACAACAACAACAACAACAACAACAACAACAACAACAACAACAACAACAACAACAACAACAACAACAACAACAACAACAACAACAACAACAACAACAACAACAACAACAACAACAACAACAACAACAACAACAACAACAACAACAACAACAACAACAACAATATCAGCAACAACCCCCTCCACCACGTCAAAGTCGGAAATCTGTGTCTCTTGCCATTCCGGCACCTATAGGGTCTCCTTCTGCCGGGGGAATGGTGCCAGGTGGAAGTAACTTTTCTGGAGGAGGACCCTTGGACTTGGAAACTGAAGACAATAACGGTCAACCCCCAGGAACAATCATTGTAGCCCCAGCAACTGCTCCTGACAGCAACTACGAGTCGCCGCTGGACCGGCGGCGACGGTACTCACAGCCAATGAGCACCTCATCTTCCACCTCACTGCACACTCTTGGCGGGCTGTTACTGCATCCACGAGTGAAGCGGGCTCGTTACGGTGGTCGGCGGCGGTCGTCGCTCGTTAATATTGGTCCATTCCCAGATAAGATTCAGATTCAAATTTTCCAGCACTTAGGACTACGAGACTTGATGCGGCTGCGACGAGTGTGCCAGCATTGGCGGCACATGCTGCAAACATCGCCATTTTTGATGCGCGTTTTAGATCTCTCTGCATTCAATACAACCATCAATGATCGCAGCATTGTATCCATTACCAACTTTGCAGGAACACGTCCGAAGATTGTTGACATTTCCAACTGTTTCCACCTCACAGATGAGGGCTTTTCATATCTGGTCAATGGCATTGGCTTGGCCAAAATCCAAGTTTTCAAAATGAGGTCTGTTTGGGAAGTCACCGGCATGGCCATTATGGACTTAACGGTGCCGTCCATTGGCTCAGATTTGGAAGAAATTGATCTCTCCAACTGCCGCAAGGTTGGCGATGGAACCCTGTCACGTCTTATTGGGTGGGTTGTTCCTCCGCAGTACCCTCCCACAAATGATCCTTTGATTCCACCAGGAAGCCAGTCGGTACAAGGTGGCACGGTTGTTGGGTGTGCGCGTCTTAAACGCATTTCTCTCAGTTACTGCAAGCACATTACGGACCGGTCTATGTACCATATGGCAATGTTTGCATCGGACCGCATCGAGTCGCTTAATCTGACGCGGTGCACTTCCATCACAGACCACGGGTTTTCGTACTGGGCCCTACGCCAGTTCACGGCCCTCACACACTTGTGTCTGGCTGACTGCACGTTTCTCACAGACAAGGCCATCATGGCCATAACTTCAGCTGCAAAAAACCTACGGTCTTTAGTTTTATCCTTTTGCTGCGCGCTCACCGATGTTTCTGTGGAGGTGTTGGCTCTTGGGTGTCCGGCGCTGCAGTCGTTAGACCTGGCCTTTTGCGGGTCTGCAGTCTCGGACGCGTCACTCACAGCCGTGGCTTTGCATTTGCTGGAGCTTGAGTCGCTTTCTGTGCGTGGGTGTATCCGAGTAACTACGACCGGCGTCAACCGGCTGCTTACAGAATCGCAGCGGTTGCGGTATCTGGACGTTACGCAGTGTCGCAATGTCGTTCCCCCGCTTAACATTCCAGCAGGACTTGAGCCGCCGCCGCGCTCCTTGGTCCGCGCAGAACCTTTTTCGCACACGGCTCACCCAGCCATGCTTGCGGATGCAGTGCAGGCCCAGGTTCATGCCCAAGTGCAAGCGCAACTTGCGGCAACGGCACATGCAGAGGCAGCAGCAAGAGCACACAATGCAGCTATGGCTGCGCATCATGCTGGGGCGCATGGAGCGCATCAATTGTATGTGCACAATCCCGCACAACAAACACAGGCCGGACAACAGCAAACAGCCGCTCCCAATGTAGGTCCATCGACGATTCCTCAAATTATGCCGTTTTTGTTGGCGCAAATCCCCGCGCCTCCACCGGCCCGTCCCTATCTTTTTATTAAGATGGACTGATAAAAGATAAATGAGTTTCTTTTTTTTTCCCCTTTTCTCTCGCTCTCTCTACGCAAGTAATAATAAAATAATGATAATAAACAGTGGTAGAATTGGTTTTTTTTTTTTAACTTTCAAAATTTTCAAAATTTTCAAAATATGAAATAAGTAATTTGGATTAGATATTATTGATACATGGGAAACAAAAAAAAAAAAGAGAGAAAAATTTAACAAAGACATGAACGAAAAATGTAGAAGAATGGAGGGATGGAGGTAGTTATTGTTTGTTTGTTTGTTTGCTTGTTTGCATTTTTTTTTAAAAGACGGCAATGTAGTTATTGACGCGATCCTTTTGGTTTTGAGCAATGCACTCAGCAATCCAAGTAATGTTGCGGATTTCCTGTTCACGGGTCTTGATCCAAGCCCAGACGGTAGAATAAGTAAACTGCTGGGTAAAGGCGGCCTTGCAAAGTTCCATTTCCTTTTGGTAAAAATGGTCTTCGAGAGACTTATTGCTGCTGCCGTCCAAGAGTGATGAATCGACCGTGGGGCTACCACTGGTGTCAATGCCAAACTTGATCTGTTCCACGTCTTCAGCGCGTGACAAAACATCAGCAGCAGAAGGATAGAGAGAGCCAAACTCTGGGAAAAGTGAGAAACGGGCTTCGCGAGTGAGCTGGGTACCAATGGAGTTAATGGAAATGTTGATTGTGCGACGGTCGGCTTCAAACTCAAGCAAGCGGGCCATAATTTCATTGGTTGGGGAAGGAAGGGTTTGTGAAAACTTGTAAAATTCCTGGAGATAAGCCTTGTAAAGCTTATTACGAATGACTTCAATATTCAAGTCGTCGAGCTCTTCAGCGCTCAAATTGTCCTTAAAGTATGGTGCAAGTGGCGAGTCAATCAGAATCATGTCGTAAAGCGACGCAATATCAGTAGCCACAGAAATGGCAGGCAGAGACTCGAACCAACCCAAGGGGTGGACGCGTGCAAGCATTTCTTCACGGTCGCGGTCGTGGACTGTACCTGTGATGAGCAAGGCCACATTATCAATCATGTATCCGTGAGTAATAAAGTCCATAAACTTGGCGAGAGGCTCAGTAGCCTGTGCACGGACGTAGCGAAAGTCATCCACAAGCTTTCCAAAGGCCTTTTCCTGAATGACCGAGGTAGCTAGGGGAGAGGGCACGTTGGCCAAAAAGTTACCGTAGCCAGTAGCTGAGAGTTGAAGTTTAAGGTCTAAAAGAGAGAGTTGGTTAGTTAGTTAGTTAGTTAGTTGGTTAATTATTTAAGTGAGTAGTATAAATAAATGACGAGATATACCTTCAAGAGTATCAGATTGGGTCAGGTTCATGTACTGGGAGCCTGTGAGGAGGTCGTTGCGGTAGCCCCGGACAATACCCTCAATGTAGCCACTAGACAAAGTATTAGGACTGTGCCAAAAAAAAATAAAAAAAATAAAATCAGATAGAAACTCACAAGTCAATGTTGATAAAAAGGCCCTCCATTGTTTTCTTTTTTTTTTTTTTTTTTTTGTGAGATTAAAAAAGTAGCAGAATGGTGGTTATTTTTGGTTATAAAAGAGGAGGGGAAGAAGAAGGTATTTTAAAAGGTTTGGTTTTAGATGAATTTGTAAAATGTGAATTGATGGTGGTGGTGGTGGTAGTGGTGATGTTGGGTTTTAAAAAGGTTTTTTGGGCAGCACAGAAATGGCAGCAGAGCAAGCAGCCCAAGCAGCCCAAGCAGCAGCAGCAGCAAATTCGAATTTTTTTTTTTTTTTTTTTTTTGCAGCATCACACACATACAAACATAAAAAAAAAAGAAAAAGCAGCACCGCCTGTTATGCGATAAAAACCCTAACCCATATATAGCATAACTTCATACTATCAAAAAAAAAAAAATAAAATCCTGCCAGCACATATCTCGTCCTCTGAAAAAAAAAAAAAAAACATTCCAAGCATCGCATCCCCACACCAAAATGGACCCCCCAGACACTCTTCGGGCTCTCCAGAATGACCCATCTTCTTCATCTTCTTCTTCTTCCTTCAAATCCCTAGGAGATCCGCTTCTGGATCTCCTTGTACCAACGCTACCGAAACAAACCGCGGCAAGCGTCGTAGCGCACGCGCCGGCCGCGCGCGCGTCGGTCGCACGGCTCCGCGCAAGCTCTCTGGACGCCATTATGGCAACCTCGCTGGACGACCAGCTTGCAGCAGAGTCTCAAGTAGTGAATGGTCAGTTGGCACGTCTGACTCATGCAGCGTATCCTCAGCTGTTACAATCTGCAGGTGTTGTGGACTCACTACTTGCACAGTTTGCGCAGTTTGAAAAAACAGCAGCCGGGTTTTATGATGCCCAACTCGCATACATTGACCAAGAAATGCACCACTACCTAGGGCTGTCGACAGCTGTAGATGGTGAAAAACTGGGAGGATATACTGCAAATAGTGCCGGGTCTACAGAGAAACCAAGGAGGAGATCATCAACAGGAATTGACGACAATAATGTAGGGTCTATTGAACCACCAGCTAAAAATGCAGAAGATGCAGTAATTGTGCTAAAGAATCTCGAGAAAATCCAAGACATTTTGGAGTTGCCTAACCTGGTACTAGCATGTGTCAACAATGGCTACTACGCAGAAGCTCTTGATCTGGCAGCCCACTCTGCCCGGCTTTCAAAACGCTATAATCAGGTACACATTGTCCAGAATATCCAGGCTCAAGTGGATGACGCTCTCAAAACCATGACGGTGCAACTTCTGCAGCTCCTGCGCGAGTCTGTTAAATTACCCACTCTTATCAAGGTGGTATCATATCTTCGCCGGTTGCCACCGTTTGCTCGGGGGGCTGGTGAGTCCATATCCCCTGCGGCTGCTGACTCAATTACACGCCAACTTCAGGAACTATTTCTGTTTTCACGTCTACAGTATATTCGTGGGCTGCTTTCATCGTTGGACCCCATCAAGAAACAATCCCCAGATGCATACCTCAAGCGCTACGTCGAAGTGTTCCGTGAAAACGTTTTTGTGACAGTCGTTGGTTTCCGTTCAGTATTCCCAGACCATGCCGACCCTCTGACACCAACAACAGCCTCTCAATTTAGCGGCAGCTTACTTGTGTCATCATTCATCAAGGCCCTGGTGGAAGAGTTTTACACTACGGTAGCCGAGATTGCGCCCTTTATTGACGACGAAAACGCCCGTAGTAGTTTGTGGCTCCAGATCTCGTACTGTTCCAAGAGTCTGGGTCGCGTTGGTGCAGACTTTTGGCCCACGGTGCAGGGCCCCGAGGACCAGAGTGGACCAGACGGAGCGTTGAGTAAGGCCGAATGGATTGCTGCGATTCAAAAGCAGCTGGATATTTCCAAACATTACTCAACCACTGCAGTCAAATAGCTATTTGATTTGGTTGTAGCTAAAACGCCAAAATGCCAAGCGTTGCGGCTTAAAATGGTATTTATGTACAGTGGAATCAAAATTAAATAAATAAAAATAATGAATAAAATCAAGGTTGTATTCTCATTAAAAACTTTTTTCTTCTTCTTCTTCTTCTTCTTCTTCTAAATTATAACTATTCATGGGTCTCGTATACTAAAAAAAAAAATTCATTGCAATTCAATTCCTGCTAAAGAGCACCGGTAACGCTGCCTGCTCCAGTGTGGCTTGTGCCTACAGCATTATTTTCAAGCGCAGCGTTGCCTGCCTTTTCAGCAGTGGCATCAACAGCAGATTCTTCTTCATTTTTCTCTTCTCTTTTTTTTTGTTTCCTTTCCTCAATCTGCTGGCTGGCCCATCCAATGAATGATGGAACATCGGCTGCCACACTGGCCGTTACAGACTTATCCTGGATCCATCTGGGGATACTTCCACGCGCATCACTTGTCTGTGCCATGAGCCATTCAACATGGCCTTCCTCCTCCTTAAATGTGACAACCTCAATGGCACAATATACTGCTCGTGTCAGGTGCGTAGATACTGTGTGTGCAGATGGCAGTGAAATAACGAAAAATTGTTTTACCTGGGGGTCAGGCTGAACTGCCAAAACCCATACCGCCATCTCACGATCCGAAAATAACTTGGGGAATTTGTAGTGGACAGTATATGCTAATAATAATTGTTAGTTTTGAATAAACAAATAATTAAATAATTAATTAATTTTTATCATTAATCTTCATATTCTTACCCTTCCAGCCCTCAGGCGAGTCTTCGGGAATAGTTTTATCGTTTTCATGAGTCCGGTATGCATTCAGTAGTGGAATATATTTGAGTTCGTTTGCTGTGTGATTTTCTAAAACAAACTCTTTAAACACTTCAAATGTGATTTCGTCGTCAGCCTTGGGTTTCTTCCCCTTCCCCACGGGGTTGGGGTGATGTGAAATGCGGGCCATCCAGAAGTCGTTCCCGTGACGCGTGTTGTAAGTATGGACAACTTGTCCTTGATCATGGTATTGTTTCCCCTTTGTCCAGCTTATTTTAATCTGCTTTACAAATTCGAGAGCAGATTGGACTGCTTGTTGCTTGGTGGGCAAGTCCTGCAGAGTTAGTTCTCTATCATGCGAGAACTCAAAAGGCATGATGGTTGGTTTGATTCAAGCAAGAAAAAATAAAATGAAAGAAAATCTCTTAAAGATCTCAAACAAAAGTTTAACAAAAGAAAAAAAAAATATATAGATGTATATATATGAAAATGATGTTTATTAAAAATAAAAAAAAAAAAAAAAAGAGTCAAGAAAAAAAAAATTTTTTTTTACTTTCTTTTAATAAAATTTTTTTTTCTTTCTTTCTTTTGGTCCAGAAGACATAAATTGCCTTTTTATTTTTATTTTTGCTTCCTCTATGGAAAAGTCGTAAATTCATGCATCCACCACTGCAGTGTAGCCGCAAAAGTTTTCTTTCTTGTAGCTACTTACCGGAAAAAACAACACAAAAACACGTCGCTTACCCCCCACGTAAAATTTCCGTTTAAAGTGGTCTGCGGCGCTCGGCAGCCACGTCAACCATTTGATGTCCCATCGTTTCGAAAAAAAAAAAAAAAAAAAAAACCCAAAGACCCGAAACACCCGAAACACCCGAAACACCCGAAACACCCGAAAAGAAAATCCCATTGAGATTCTGGGATTCTTAATACATCTTCATTAAATCCCAAGCCCACCCTGTAAAGGAAACATTCGCGCCAATCCCGCATGTGCCGCAGATAAGTATTCCATCGCAAGCATCCGTGCAACACCCCATCGCTTCTTGTCGTTGCGTCCTTCTCCCGGATCTTCTTCATCTTCTTCATCTTCTTCATCTTCTTCATCTTCTTCCTCTTCTTCCTCTTCCTCTTCCTCTTCACTTTCAACCTCGGTCATCGGAGCCAAGCACTTCGCAAGCTCCTCAATCACATCCTCCAAATGCTTCATCCGACACTTACTCGCATGCTTTGCCGAAGCTTTCCGCTCTAGCTTCTCTTGAAGTTGCCTTACCAGCCTCGACCGCTCCAACGCATGCACATACATAATCTGCGTCACAAGCAACCGCGCCTCAAACAGATATTCGTCATCAACTCCACTCAGCAGCTCCTCGTCAAATGCCCACCGAGTAGAAAAAACTCGATCCAGTCGCTCACGCTCTAGTCGCCCAGCTGACCGCCGGCCCTTATACGAACAGTCAGTCATATCTTCATCGGCGTACTCCGGCTTCTGCATAAGTTCGCGTACTGTCTCGGCTATCCGCGGTATGCCGTCCGCCATAAACCACTCCCCAAGTTGCCTGTAAACGGCCCTGACACTAGGCTCTTCCAACTCCAATCTCTGCAAAAGCCGTTCTTCCTCTCGCTCGCTCACCGACTTGTCTAGGCTATCAAGCACTTGCTCTTCGTACGCAAGTAATGCATCAATACCAATAGATAGCAAATGTCCCTCAGCATCACATCCAACTGGAACCCGAGAATTCTCAAGCTCGCTTTCGTTTTCGTTATCATTCTCGCTCTCGGACTCGTCTGTGGAATGGGCCTCGGTATCGCTATCGTTTTCTCCAGGCATCCGGCCACAGTTTTGGGCCAAAAGCGTGCGCTCTAATAATGCGCTATGAGTGATCTTTTTCTCTTCAAGAGCTCGCACGGTATCAATCATATCTCGGATATCATTTTCAGTAAACTCGTCTAAGCTTCGTGGAGGTGGAATTGCCCGAATCATAATCTTCTTGCGCATCTTGCTACCAATGGCATGTGCAGAATAGTCCAGTAGCTCATCAGAAAGGTACTCTCTGTCCTCGTCCAAATCTCGAAACTCGTCCGCTTGTAAAGGCTTCATCTCTTCAGACTCCTCATCAGAATTAAAATCAATCACACTCCGAGAATCGTCCACATCATTTGTTTCCAACGGCCGCTGCAAACTCCCATGAACTTTTTCTCGCAATAAACTATACGCAGACTGGTAATCCCTTCGATTCAGCAAAAGATTGCTATGCCACGACGTGTAAAACGGATTGTAAACAAAAGTACAAAATTTCTCTACCGTCTTGTTCCGCACCGACGTCAATACGTCTACGTTTTCCCGCGCAAGAATACTATTCAGCAGCGTGTGTCGTGGCAACGTAAAGTCCATTTCCTGCAACATCGATAGCACCATGGTCCGTGTCACCGTTAAGTTTTGTTTTTGGTATCGCGACTTGGATGCAAGCATCGCAATCATCCGCCCATAGATTGCGCGCACAAGACTCCGCGTATAATCAATCACAATCTGGTTTAGCTCGTCCAATGTCTCGCCTTCAATATACTGTAGTTGAGTGCGTTCTGCAAAGTCGCGGCTTAGAGAGTCTCCCAATGGCATGTTCCAGAACTCGTGGGCCATAGCCATGGCTGAGCTTGCACGCACAACCTTATTCACAGGATCATCAAAGTACGGCTCAAAAGCAGGATCTTGAGACTCGAAAAATTCCTCAGTCTCACCATACAATGGCGGATCAGACTTGAATGGGTTATTTTTAAGGTCAATTAAAACGCCCGTCTTGCGAGCGCCCATAATTGAGACCTGGGGGTTGTAGTAAACACTCTTGTCGTCGGTCTTGTCATGCTCCAAACACCCGCTTTCTAAATGGTTGGTCCAGTCATCGAGAGCCTGCGCCTGCGCCTGTTCAATCTCGATCCACAGTTCACTCATCTCTGCAGCTGCCGGAATCTCTCCCAAAGAAATGCTATTCACATTCCCCTCTACACGGTCTCCGCGTAGTTTCTGAGCCTCACGAAATAATAAATTATGGTATATCTCGCACTCCAGAGCAGTCTTGGTGCCTATAGCCTCGGCAATCCCAGCCATATCATGCCGCGACCGGCGCCCAAGAAATACAAAAAACTTTTCCTTTTCCTCGCTAGTCCATAGAGTTCCGTAGGACGTACTTGTCACAGGAGCACTCTTTGTTGCCGAAACCATACTAGGCTGGAGCTCCGAGGGACCCGAAACTCCCGTTAAAAACTCAACGAGCTCAGCGTTATAAACTGATGCATAGGATTTTAAAAACTGGGGTCGCGCAACTGTGCACACTTTTGCTCTCTTGCGTGGTCGAGACTGTTGCAGACTGTCTTCATTCTCTACCCCAATAGGCTTGCGTTTTTTCTTAACTTCCTCCTCATAATGGCTGTATGTAATGTCCTCTGGATCATACGCAGTACTGTCGGCCACTAGCACAACTTCACGAGGAGGTCGCTCAATGCCGAGCTCTTTACAAACGTCGATACGGCGGCGCGGGAGCAGCACGCCGGGCGGCAAGTTCAGCAGTGATGCAAGTTGGGCAAACGCGCGAGGGGGCATAAGCGGATACGCGTTGGGCGCAGGCACCATGTACGGGCCCATAACATGTGGGAGCTGGGCATACAGGTTGTCCGAGTAGGACTGGTAATGCTTGGTACTGGTAAACAAGTGCAGCGGGTTGGCAAGGTATGCCTCAGTCTCGGGCGTCAAGCTCCGGATATTACACGGCCGCAGCCCGGAAAGCTCAAACGACTCCCACATGGCCATGGCGCTTTGGTCTGTTACGCGCTCATCGCCATCTTCGTCCATAGTCGTGGTATTTATGATGTCGAAGAGGGATTTGGGAAAGAATTTTTTGTAAAGGGAAAGATAGACATGTACAGAAAGAAAGAAAGAAAAAAAAAAAAAAAAAAAAAAAAAATCGCAGAGGTTACCCTGTTGAGTTTAAAATTTTTCCCCATCTTTGTAAATTTTCAATTTTTTTCCTGATTCACCTAACCATTTCCGCCAAAAGCTCAATAATAATAAAAAAAAATGTTAACGGCGAGGGCTTCATTAGCATGTAGCCGGTTTCGATTTGGCCCCATGATGGCCCGGCGCTGGGCTTCATCTTCCGACTCTACATCTGACAGTCCTACTGCTCAGCCTACTTCTCAGTCTGATTCTCCTCACGGCGTCAAGCTACCGCCGCGCGCACAGAAACTGGTCATTTTAAATGCGCGCAGCGCGCGGATTCTGCCGCGACCACGGCCCATGGTGCGCAAGGGAGGCAAGGACGACATTAATATGGACCAGCTGGATGCACAGCTCAAGAAGCTGCTCAAGTTCAAGCGTGACGTGCCTTACGAAGTGATTCTCCAAAGCATCACGCAGCTACGGCCGTCTACTCAGCTTGTGTCGCGCAAACGTTACGAGCAACTTTACAATGATATTATTCGCGCATATACTGTGCCGCAACTAAGGGACTTTGTAAAACAAAACGATGCTCAGGCACCGTGTAGCACGTGGCGTAAAACGATTCTGTCACGGTACATTCTTGACCGTCTGTGGGGGCTTAAACCGTCGATGGAAATTGACGAGTCGTCGGACGTTATTGTGGAAAACTCGATGGACTTGTCGCTGCGCGATATCTTCTTGATTGTTGCCCGCAACGGTCAGCTTGCTCGGTCGTGGACTAAATCCGGAGCCAAGATTGTGGTTCTTCCCGATCACCAACAGATTGTCATTCGTTCGACAAAGGATACATTTAAATGGATTCAGGTTTCTATGATGAATGCGCTTAGCAATGTTGTCACCAAGGAGTTTGACTTGACTCCGTTTACCAGCATTATCAACATTGACGAGCTGCCATTGGAAACCATCCAACGACTTTCTGATACCTATATTGATCGGCAAGGGACACGGCTGGTAGCCTCTGCTCTTGGTCGCAAGTTTTTGAACCGGGCCGAGCGCTTTATTTGGGGGTCTGTAGGCTACAGCCCGCGGTTGGTAGAATCGTACTTGCATGATACGAATGAAGTAAATACCAAGCGCGGGGTTTTGACTCAAATCATTAACGACGACGCACTGGGGTGGATTGACCGGGATAAGGAGTGGGCGCGCTGGAAGCTGGCCAAGTCCAAAGTGAGAAAGAGCGAGGTAGCTAAGGAGAGTGTGGATATTGTTAATGTTTTTGATGAGTTGGCTACAAAGACTTGGGAAAATGAAAAGGATACCACTGTGAAGGATGCAGAAGCTTCTTTGGCGGCTCTTAATCTGGAACTTTTACAAGTGAAGCCTACGAAGCAAAGCTTGGAAGTTCTTAAGGAGGATTTTGCTACAACCATTACAGATTCTATTTTGAAGACGTTCAAGTCAGTTAAGTTTAGTGGGCTGGATACGGAGGCCCCACCTCATGTGACTGTTGCGGCGACATTTGGTAATATTCTTCACCAAGCTAGTGATAAGAGTTCCCTTTTGAAGGAGTTTTCTAGTGAGTCGAAGAGTGTTCCGAAAACCACGTTTTTGACGGACGTGGCCAATGTGCTGGATCAGTGCCGGAAACTGCCACAGTTTAAGTATGAGACGGAGGAAGCTGAAGAATATGAGGGGTTACTAGATGAAGATATGTTGGGGAACCCTAGTGAAGGCATTTCTTTGGCCAAGCCGACCGACCCATCACCAACGATTCGTACGCTTCTTGACGAAAGCAAGACACCATCAGAGCATCTTACGGAATTGTTTGAAGCGACAGCGGAGCGGGAAAGCGAGATTACAGACGAGCATTCTTATTATGTGCAAATGAAGTTTTTGCCAAGTCCGTTTTTACATGACGGCACATCGACAGCAGCTGACAATATTGTGTCTGCGGCACAGTTTAAGGAATTCCCGCCAATGGAAATGTGGTTGGAGATTGATGAAGATGAACGGGCGGTCAATGAGAGTGTGAATGTTGTTTTTGTGCTAAAGGAGGCCAATACATATGTTTCTTTGGCGCACTTGAATACGGACGTTAAGTTTTCGGCAGCAAAGACTGAGTTTGTATTAGATCCTGGAAGTGTGTATGATGCAGAAGGAAGTGATTCATTGTCTGAACTAAAAAAACAAAGACTGACAAATGTGCGAGAGTACCTGGGTAAGTCACGACTTGATTTCTCTGGGCTTGTGAACATTAGCGCCCCGAATCAGTTGTACCTGGCAATGTCTGTGCCAGACAGTAAGACAGGTGAGCATAAGATAGTTTCTGTGCCGTATATGTACCACTCTATGGTGTACCGGAAACAGACTGACTTGAAGTATAAGGGTCATATTCTGCAGTTGGCAACGGTTGAGGGAGGTGTGGTAAGTGGCCGACGCACAGAGGCCAATCTGGTGTTGGATCTGGCAGAGGCTCAAGTGTTTGAGGGGACCGAGAAAGAAGATGAGGAGAATTATAAGATGCTGAGGACATTTGTGGAAGCTTCGATGGAGTTTGTGCGACAGTTGGAGGTACCTAGCCGTGGGGGGAGAGTTTTTATTTAGTTGAGGGAAAAAGGTTGTGGGGTGGGGGAGATAAAATGATTTTGTAAAATTAATATTCACTTGTAAATACTTTTAGAAAAGCCGCATTATATCAAAAATAGAAATTTGTGTTACGCGTCAGATTCGCGTGATAAACGCGTTTTTAATTTGTTTTTTATTTGTTTTTTCAGTTATTTTTATTTTTATTTTATTTTTTTTTTTTTTTGCCATCTCTACCACCACTTTAAAAAAAAATCTCAACACAGACTAGCTAAACCACGTTTAGATTTCGGTCCTCCCCCCCCCTTTAAAATCCAGCAAGCAAGCAAGCAGAAAGACTACCCGAAATGACAAGTACGTCAGCAGATGGGAATGAGTGGAACGGATCTGCGTCCCAAATGTTCCCTGAGCTGGTGATTGATAATGATCGCGAGAGTGATGAAGACTATGAAGTTGGGGCAAGTCAGTGGCCCGAGTCTTTGAAGAAACAGAAGCGCCGACAACGCAAGCATAATCATCGTGAAAATGTTACCTCGGATTCATCTAGATTAATAGACAGTCATAGTGGGCAGAAACAACGAGCAGGATCGGTAAACACAAAACATACGGGACCTGGGTTACGACGCGTAAGCCTTAAACAGACATCAACATCTACAACATCTACGACATCTACAAAACATACAAACTCTAGCACTGGAGGGAAATCAACACATGGCTCTGCGGCAAAAGCAGTCAAGACGCTGACACAGCTTTTTGCGCTGAGCCGGAACGCACAGTCGCGGGACGACAGTGCGTCGACAGCGACGAGTTCTATAGGTCGTTCGAGTATGGGACTCGGAAGCATTGGTAGGGCGAGAGTAGGTATGTCTACAGGTCAGTGGAGTACTTTGGGGATGTCTATGGGCGAGAGCAAAGTGAGGTCAGAAACTGAGTCTAGGGATGTTGTGTTACCTGAGACTGTTGCGTTATCGCAGATAGCAATCAATACTCCTCGGGTGGTGCGCAAGGTACGGGAAGTTCCGTCGTCAAGTCCACGGAAACAATGGGAGCCACTGGAAGCTGCGGACGAGAGGCTTGCGTTGCTTGTTCGAGAAGAAGGTGATGCGCAGTTGCAGGCCGCGGAGGCTGCATATCGAGCTTTTTTCCGTGCTGCGCGGCGGGCTCGTGGGAGTAAAAGAGAGGAACAGGAGAATGAAGATGAAGATAAAGATAAAGATAAAGATGGGAATGGGAATGGGAATGGGAATGGAGATGGAGATGGAGATGAGGAAAGAAAGATGGTGAAGTTAAAGGTGGGCCAAAGGGCGTTGCGAGAGATTGATGGGAAATTGCGTGAAAAAGTACAAGGACAAAAACAAAAACAAGATACCATGGAATCATCTTTACGAGGAGGACAACGTGGGAGTGTTAAAGAGCCTAGGGAAGTAGTAGCGGCTGTTAGTGGTATTAATGATGTTGGTAGTGTTAGTAGTGTTGGTTGTGTTGGTTGTGTTGGAGATACGCCAAGGATGGTAGTTACGACGGGAAGTACGGAGAAGAATGGGGGTCCGATTGGCGTCATCACTAAAGAGAAGGAAGGTGAAGGCCGGCCGACGGTAGTTTCAGGGAGTGGTAAGTTTGCATCGGCCACAGCGGCGGCAAAGGCGACAGCGGCAGCTTGTGAGACATTGGATAAGATTCCTCGGATTAAAAGAGAGTCAGAGGGACAAGATGAAAGTATACGGATTGATAAGGAACATGTACAACTAGTGGGGGGTATGGAGAGGACGATTGTTGAAGACCAAAAAGAAAAGGAAAAGGAAAAGGAAAAGGAAAAAAAAAAAGAAAAAGAAGAAGTTTTGGTTAAACAGGAGGAAGATATTGAAGCATTAAGGATTGGGAAGAAGCGAAAGATGGAAAAAACAATGAAGATGAAGATGAAAAAAATGAAAATCATGAAAAAGAAGATTAATAATAATAATAAAAATAAAAATGATGATGATGATGATGATGATGATGATGATGATGATGATGATGATGATGATGATGATGATGATGATGATGATGATGATGATGATAATAATAACGAGCGACGGGAAGAAACGGATGGGTTTATTAAGCAGGAAGATAAGGACGATGGTGGTGTGGACAAGAAAAGTGGGCAGCAAAAGGCCGGTCCTGGTACGATTACGAAGCAAAATCAGAAGCATAAGCATAAGCACAAGAAACAACAACGTGGTATGGACCCACTAAATGGCGCAGGTAAATGGCGCGGAGAAACTTTTCTGGGCGATACTTGTGGTGATAGTGGTAATGGTAGTCGGCTTAAGGATAAAGAAACGAATTTCGTGACAGATACAACAACAGCTACAGAAGCAACAGAAGCAACAGAAGCAACAGAAGCAACAGAAGCAACAGAAGCTGCAAGCATAAAAATCAAAGTAGAATCTGAGGAAAAGAGTTCAAGTTATGGACCCAATGTCAAAGACAAAGATGTCAACAATGACAACAATGACAACAAAGACAACAATGACAACAATGACGATGATGATGACAACGTACTTATTCCTGCAACACCACAGCCATGGCTAGACGGAGTGTTTGGATCCGTTGGGAGGTCAATGCGGGGGGATGATGATTTATCAGAAACTGAAGAAAGCAGCAATAATGGTCATGAATTTGAATTTGAATTTGAACAAGAAGAAAATGAAGAAGAAGAAGAAGAAATGCCATTTGCATGCGGACAACAGGACCCGTACCTGACACAGGACCATGGTACCGGATCAAACGAGCCCGCATTGACTGATTTAGGTGGAAGTGGAGGTGGAAGTGGAGGTTGTAGTGGTGATAGCGGAAATGTGGGCTCCAATGGTGCACCGATGACAGTAACGGCCAATAGACGCCCGCTAGGACTACTAGACAAACAATGCCAACAACAACAACAACAGCAGCAGCAGCAGCAGCAGCAGCAGCAGCAGCAGCAGCAGAAACAGAAACAGAAACAGCAGAAACAGCATTTACAACAACATCCTTTGACGCCACCGACGGCAGCTCGGGAGTCTCTTAGTATGCTCAATTTTTGGACTCACGTTGCGGGGCAAAACATTCCACATCATCAACAAGTTGAGTCATCAAGTACAAGTCAAGTAAACCTTCCACCCAATTCCTCTCCACAGTCTGAAACCCAATCCTACACATCCCCAGCAAAACCCTTTACCCAACAGCAGCATCAGCATCAGCATCAGCATCAACCACACAACACACAATACTATCTCAACAAAATTCTCACAGAAAGTGCCTTGGAGTCACTTCCTCTTCCACCACCACCACCACCAAATTTATAAAAAAAAAATATATTCACATTTTTAAAACAAGTCATTACATAAAAATTTAAGCAGAAGCGTCAACCTTGGAAATGTAAACAAGGAGGTCAACGACACGGGCAGAGTAACCGTACTCGTTGTCGTACCAAGAAATGAGCTTGACAAAGTGCTCATTGAGGAGGATACCGGCAGTGGCATCAAAGATAGAAGAGTGGGTGTCACCGAGGAAGTCAGTAGAGACAACAGCATCCTCAGTGTAACCGAGAACACCCTTAAGGGAGCCCTCAGAAGCCTTCTTCATGGCAGTCTTAATGTCCTCGTAAGTGACAGCCTTCTCGAGTCTGACAGTCAAGTCAACAACGGAAACGTCAGAGGTGGGGACACGGAGAGAAAGACCAGTGAGCTTGCCATTGAGCTCAGGAATGACCTTACCGACAGCCTTGGCAGCACCGGTAGAAGAGGGAATGATATTGTCGCCGGCGGTACGGCCACCGCGCCAGTCCTTGTGGGAAGGACCATCGACAGTCTTCTGGGTGGCAGTGATGGAGTGGACAGTGGTCATAAGGCCCTCAATGATGGTGAACTCGTCATTGACAACCTTGGCGAGGGGAGCCAAACAGTTGGTTGTGCAGGAAGCGTTGGAAATGACATCGAGATCAGGAGTGTACTTTTCGAGGTTAACACCAACAACAAACATGGGGGCATCAGCAGAAGGAGCAGAAATGACAACCTTCTTGGCACCACCCTTCAAGTGAGCAGAGGCCTTCTCCTTGGTGGTGAAGACACCGGTGGACTCGACAACGTAGTCAGCACCAGACTTGCCCCAAGGAATGTTAGCGGGGTCTCTCTCGCCGTAGACGGCAATTTCCTTGCCATCAATGACAATGTGGTTGTCCTTGAACTCGACATCACCAGCAAACTTGCCGTGGGTAGAGTCAAACTTGAACATGTAAGCAGCGTAGTCAGTGGAGATGAAAGGATCATTGACAGCGACAACCTCGACCTCGGGGTTCTTGAGGGCGTTTCTGAGAACCTATAGATTACAAAAGAGTTAGAAAAAAAAATTCAATTGAGATTGGAATTGATATAATCAAATATAATAATAATAATAATACTTACAATGCGGCCAATTCTGCCGAAACCGTTAATGCCAACCTTGGTAACCATTTTGAATTGTATTAATTAAGAAATAAAGTGAGGGGGGGGAGAAAAAAAAAAGATTTTAAAAATTAGAGGGTTTTAAAGAAAAAGAAGATGATGAGGAAAAGAAGAAAAAAAAAAAAAAAAGAGAAGAGAAGAGAGAGGAAAGAAAAAAAAAAAAAAATTTTGAAAAGGAGGGGAATTTGGGCTCTTTATATAGTTGGGTGAGTAAGTAAGAAAGTAAGAAAGTAAGTAAGTATTGGAGGGTGGCGGTTGGTGCTGATGGTGGTGGTGCTGGTGCTGGTGCTGCCGTGGCCTGAATCATCATCACCACCACTAGCAAAATCAGTGTGTGTGTGTGTGTGTGTACAGATTTAGAATGGCGGGGGAGAGGGAAAAAAAAAAAAGGGGCAGGGCTGAGAGGTCTAAGAGGGTAGAAGGAGGAAGAAGGAAGAAGGAAGAAGGAAGAAGGGAGGAATTGAGGAATTGGCCAATCATAGTAGTTTATGTTATGTAAATTATTAGTCATCAATAGGTATATTAATCAATATATTTGAAAAAAGAAATAGTGATGAAGAAGAAGAAGAAGAAGAAGAAGAAAGGCGGGGATTTTTTTTTTATTTTTATTTTTATTATTTGTTGGAAGATTATATGAATTGATTTGATTTTTTTTAAAAAATATATATATCATATTTAATAAAAATATAAATAAATATAAATCCAAACAAATCAAATAAATCAAAGCCAACAGGTGATGAAGATTTATAAAGATTGTGGTGGTATAAGTAGTATATAGTAATAACAATAACAATAATAATAATAATAATAATAATAATAATAATAGTATCTTTTAAGTCTTTAGAATAAAAAAAAAAAAAAAAAAAAAAAAGGAGGACCTTCCGAAGAACTTCCATTTAACTTTGTTTAAAGCCTTAAAGCACTTTTGTAGAGATCAAACCAAGGAATTTATTTTTATTTTTATTTTTATTTTTATTTTTATTTAATTTGATTTAATTTTATTATATATATAAAGTCGACTGATTTTTTATATGTATATAATAATATATATAATAAATATATATATGTCTGATATGTATATGTGTGTATATAAGTATGTATAGGTATATGTATATAGCTGTATAGGCTTATCATCATCATCAATATTGTCAGTAAAAAAATAAAAAAAAATAAAAAAATAAAAAAAACTTTAAATCTCTACAATAAAGAATTAAATAAAGAAATACTTTCAAATTGATTTTATTTTATTTTTAAAAAATAAATTAAGAATTTTAAATAAATTAAAATAAATTAAAATAAAATAAAATAAAAAAAACTCATATATATATAGTCCAAGATAAAAAAAAGATTCACTTCACGTGGTAGATAAATAAAAAAAAAAATTAATAATATATCAATTGATAAAATTATTTATTTAATCATTCAATTGATAAATCATTTATTCAATTATTCAAAAAGTCAGTTCATAAATGCAAAAAACTCAATTAAAATCCAATTGACCTTTAATGTTCATCAAAACCACCACTACCACCACTACCACTAATACCACTAATACTTACCACCATCCGATGATTTAATTTTTTTTTTTTATTTTTTGTTTTTTTTTAGTTGCGTGGATATTATTTTTTATTTAATATTATTATTTAATAGTAGTCTGTCAAAAATAATAAAAAAATAATAATAATTTTCTATAATAAAGCCACGCGAAAATTTATCGGAACTTTTGTCTTTACAACTTTACTTCTATTCCTCCCCCGCACAATTCTCGTTTTTTTTTTTATTTTTATTTTATTTTTTTTTTTTCTAAGAAAAGAGAGGGGAGAAAAAAAAAAAAATAAAAAAAAACATGGAGATCATCAAAAGAAAAAAGCCGGGCACTCCGTCAATTCGTTCTTTTTTATTCTATTTTATTTTATTTATATAAAACAAAAAAATTGCAACTTGAAATGGAGATTCTTACAGGATAGAAATAGAAAGATTAATTATCTTTCAATCAAATCATCAAAAAAAAAAAAAAAAAAAAAAAAAAAAAAAACTTCATCCTCAATCCATCAATTGTCCAATCACATAAAAAAAAAATTCAATTTTTATAATCTTTAACCCTAACCCTAATATATATTTATAACAAATAAACTTACTTACTTACTTACTTACTTACTTAAAAATACTTTAAAAATTACTTAACTTCTTTACCTACCAACAGTAACTTTATCCTTCCGTCCTTAGCCGCTCATCCGTAACAATAAAATCATTTTTAAATCTTAACTCTTAACCTTTAATACTTAATACTTATATCTTGGTACTAAGCTCATCTTCCAACCTTATCAAATTTTTTTTTTCTTGTTTTTTTTTTTTCTTTTTTTTTTCAGATTCCTAAACCACCTTTAAACATCTTCACCCAAATTCCTCCCAAATTCCTCCCAAAAAAAAAAAAAAAAAATTCATTAATTTCTCATCCTATCCCCTCCCTTCCTTTCACTTCCCTCCTCATCATTCATTCCATCTCTTGTCCACATGTTTGGTCTTTTCCGTCCAGTCCATAATCAACCTCAACCTACCCTCCGTCTATTCTTATCAACCTCTTTTTCTCCTAAAATTTATATCAAATCATCCCCAAAATCTTCAAGACCAGTCCGTCAATCACCACTATCCCCATTACCTCAACCTTCCACCACTACTAGTACTACTACTAACCCAACCTCTCTCATTTCCATCTTCAACTACACCTACCCTCCCTTCTCAACTGAAACACCATTAAACATGGAAGGTATCTTTGCAATCTCAAAACCATCCGGCCCATCCTCCGCTCAAGCAGTCAACGCCCTTAAAACTGCTCTCAATGCATCCCCCTACGTGGAAAACTCAAGTGCTTGGGCTAAACTCAATGGCGTCAAAATTAAACTCACAACAGACAAACGTAAAAAACAGTGGTGGTACAAAAAACACGACAAGAAAAACTCAATCGGAGGTGTTAAAGTCGGCCATGGAGGAACACTAGACCCCCTCGCATCTGGTGTCATCGTCATTGGTGTAGGCGAAGGAACTAAAAACCTTACTAAATATCTCACCGATTGTACTAAAGTTTACGAAGCAACTGCAATCTTTGGAGCTTCAACAACTACCTACGATGTCACTGGCTCCATCGTAGAGTACTCCCCAGACCTCTCAGCCCTCACTCAAGACTCCCTCGCCCAAACAATCAAAGATAAATTCACTGGACAAATCACACAATACCCCCCAGTCTATTCCGCCCTCAAAATGGATGGTAGACCTCTTTACGAATACGCAAGAGAAGGTATCCCTCTTCCACGTAAAATCGAGCCACGCGCAAGTAACGTCGACTTCTTCGACATTGTCCCTGGCTCCTTTACCCACATTACCCTTGAAGAAGCCGCTCTTCCTAAAATCATGGCTACAGAAGAAGAACAAGCCTTTTACCTCCGTGAAACAATGCCTCCACCATCCAGTGATCAATTGGTAACTTCCCCCGTTCCCATCCAGTTTGTGCGTGTCAAATTTAGATTCAGCGTGTCGTCAGGCACCTACATTCGGTCATTGATCCATGATGTGGCCCGTGAAATGGGAGTTTGTGCTTACATGGCTTCACTTGTACGAGCACAGCAGGGACCCTTTGAGTTGGGTAAAAATGTATTTGATCTCGATGATTTGACCAAAAACATGAAGGACGAAGAGTGGGTCCCCATGGTCAAGGTCATGCTGGAAAGGGGACCAGATATCACAATTGAGGAAATCAAGAAAATGGCAGAAGAAGATGCAAAGAAAAAGCAAGAAGAACAAGAAGAAGAAATTAAGACTGTAGTTGGAGAAACTAAAGATGGAAAGACTGAGATTAAAGAGATTAAAGATGAAAAGACTAAAGAAATCAAGGATGAAAAGTCTAAGACCGAAGAGATTAAAGATGAAAAGACTGAGACTGAAGAAATCAAATCTGATGAAAAAACTGAGACCGAAGAGATCAAAACTGATGAAAAAACTGAGACCGAAGAAATCAAAGCTGATGAAAAACCTGAGACCGAAGAAATCAAAGCTGATGAAAAACCTGAGACCGAAGAAATCAAAGCTGATGAAAAAACTGAAGCCCCCCAGAATAATGTTCAAGATAAACGTCCTGGAGAACCCCTCGAGGAACCTCAAGCCAAAAAAACAAAACCTTAAGTGATGCCGCTCTTTTGTAAATATTTTTTTTTATATTATATATTAACTAATACCAAAATCAAATCTTAATATAATAGAATAGAATACCTCTCTCTCTCTCTCTCTCTCTCTCTCTCTATAAGATACTCAAACATACAAACAAAATAACAAGATACCCCCATACAGAACTTCTAATCCGAACCCCACCACTCGTCCGGTACACGGCCCCAGGGAAATTGCACTGCACTGACCCGTCGTTCGCCTTTGACATGTAGTACCCTTCAAACCCAATCTGTCCAACCTTGGGACACGCAAACCCCATGCTAGCAGGACAGTCCTGTACTAGTGCATCGCACATGCCAATACATGGTAACAGCTCCTTATAAGGCCCTGGCCGGATAATTTCATCGATAAATGAGGCCCGCGATGAATTCACCGCACGCAACGTCAAGTAATCCCCAGGAGATGTTGCATCCATGCACCTTGGAATCGTAACCGAACACAGCCACTGCCGATACGACGTTGCACAATCCTCACACGTCCGTAGAATCGAATATTGCTCCATCGTCCGTATATCGCACGATACCTGCTGCAACGACTTGTTAAAGTTCCCGTACCATCCACTTGCCTTTGCATCATAAACCTCTCCGAGCTCCAGCGGAGTAAACGCAGAGGCATTCCCTGGCACCGCATATGCCACATCTGAACAAAACTCAAGATCGTACACAATCTGACAGTTTTGCTCTGCATTTGTTCTCATCGAAACCCCAGGGAATGCTGTTCCTCCATTACTGCCTGCTCCCATCTCTGAATCAGGGTTAGCCGCACGCGTCAAAAACACGCTGTAGTCAGTCGACATGTTAAGACCACTCATAAAGTATTGCAGCTTAGGCACTGCTGGATTGCCTCTTGTAGTCACTGAAATGTCCGCGTTACCACGATTTAGTAGCTGGCTTGGTGCGCTGCTCATTGCACAGTAAGACCCCCCAAGCCGAGTCGCCAGCGCATCACCCGCTGACTTAACAAACACATGAATGTCATAGTATGTATCCAAGTCCTCGTAAAATGTCATGTTCTCGTAGCCCTCCTTCTGGTCTGTCATCCCGTCCGTCACCAGCAGCGCGTGTGCAAAGTCCGTATCCACAAGGTACAAGTTGGGTCCGCTCGAGTACTCGTGCAACGGGCCCGCTGTCGACGCTCCTAGCTGGTACGTCCACGAGTCACTGCTTGAAATATTCTTGATATTGTCTCCGGCTCGTATCATGATGTACAGCGAACTTATATTTGTTGCCAAAACAGTCAAGTTGGAGAATCCCATATAAAACCCAGTGTACCAGCTAATCACCCCAGATGACACTGTCAAATAGTCATCCGAGTCTGGGTTCTCCATAACATCCGAGTCTAGCGACACCGCCGTGTAGTTGGCAGAACCTGCACTTTTTGCAGATGTCAGGTCCGTTAGTGAGGCAGCCACTTGGATCTGTACTGAGTTGCTAATGTTTCCTGTGTCCCCGGCAGGCGCTGAGCACAGGTTGGCCGTGAAAAAGGCTGTCTGAGCAGCACTCGACACGTTGGTAAGATGATAAACATGGTAGTCGCCTGGTGAAAGTTCTCCCTGCAAAACAGTGTTGTTTGGCAGATCGGTAGCCGACGATAGCGATGCAACGCTTTTACTTGGAGGGTCTAGGATCCCCTTGGAGTTATTGTCCGAGTCATTGTCCGAGTCAGAGTCAGAGTCACCGTCAGAGTCCTTTTTAGAGTCATCAGAGTCTTTGACTACCCGTGGCAATAATTGCACCCGATCAACAGCGGCAGCATAGTACCCTGGTTTTAACGGTTCGTCCTCAAGAAGAAGACCTGGGTTAAGGTTTTGTAGGTTAATGGTGGGAGGGTTGTTTCTGGTCCCATCTAGCGCCTGCGCAGGAGCCACCACCGCCGGGAACACCAAAGCCAGAGCCGTTACCCAAAAAAGAGTAAGTGCCGGAACCGGTCTGAGCATAATTTTTTTTTTTTTTAAAAAAAATATAGAGAGCAAATATTAGCTCGTCGATACTTTTAAGAGACAAGTGTTATGCAGAAATAAAGTGTCTGGCTTGGTTAGCAGAAAAGATCTCTGGAGCTGCTTACCTCGTTGGCCTTGCCAGACAAAAAGAAAGTTTAAGCGTGAATTATGTAAGCATGTTTATTTTTGTTTGTAGACATCACAAACCACCGAAATTTTTTTTTTTTTGGCACTTCAATAAACATTTCAATCAACACTTTTTCAACAAAAATAAAATGACCACAGAACCTCCAAAATCACCCAAGGGGAAGTCCATAACCAAGACTTCTTCTTCAGATGCAGATACTAGGCGTGAACTACTTCCATGGGTTGAAAAGTACCGACCGTCTACGCTTAACGAAGTCACAGGCCAGGACAATATCATTTCAACAGTACGCAAGTTCATTACCGCTGGTCGCCTGCCCCACATGCTCTTCTACGGGCCACCAGGCACAGGTAAAACCACGACGATCCTTGCGATTGCGCGCGAGCTTTATGGTGAAAAGAGCTTTAGACACATGGTGCTGGAACTAAATGCATCGGATGATCGTGGCATTGATGTTGTACGCAACCAGATCAAGACTTTTGCAAGTACACGACAAATGTTTGCGTAAGTTGGATATCAAAACAACTGAAAAAAAAAAAAACAGGTACTAACAATGATAGAAACTCCAAGCATAACTTCAAGCTGGTCATTCTGGATGAAGCAGATGCTATGACCAACATTGCTCAAAACGCTCTAAGACGAGGTAAGTCTGTCTTCATTATCTAATTATAATAAACCTAACATTTTTAGTAATTGAAAAATACACAAACAATACCCGTTTTTGCATCATTGCAAACTACGCCCATAAAATCAACCCTGCGCTGCTTTCGCGCTGCACTCGGTTCCGATTCTCACCCATGTCACCTGAAGCCATCCGCACCCGCCTAGACGTGGTCATCGCCGCTGAGAACGTGAAGATTGACGCTGATGCTGTAGATGCACTGGTGACACTGGCCAAAGGTGATATGCGTAAAGTACTCAACGTTCTGCAGCCGTGCCACCTAGCGACGACTGGCGAGACCGGGGTCGCTGCGACCGTGACGGTAGCCATGGTGTACGAGTGTGTTGGGTGTCCGGTACCTGCAGATGTACGACGGCTGATGACAACTATCATTGAGGACGACTGGACGACAGCGGTGCGGACTGTTGCGAAAATCAAAGCGGACCGTGGATTGGCGCTTGCTGATATTCTTGAGGCTTTGGCAACGGAGTTTGAAGGGTATGAGCTCAAGCCAGAGGCTCGTATTGCGTTACTGGAAGGATTGAGTGAGATTGAGTACCGGTTGAGTGGCGGTGGAAATGAGGCCATTCAAACTAGTGGTGCAATTGGAGTGGTCAAAAGAGCTTTAGATATCCAGGGAGGTATTGTACAGGAATAAATTGAAGGATTTTGTAATGTTCAATCAATCAATTATTATTATTATTATTTATAAATAAAATACATCAGTCTAAACAGTGGTTTGACTTAAGCCGAAATGGAAACCTCCTGGTCAGGCTCGACATTAGCAATGTTTGGGTGGGCCGACAAGACCGAAACATGGTCGTCAGGAAGAGAGCAAGAAAAGCCTGGGATTAAAGTGTATTCATGCTTGATGGAGCCGCCAGCAGCTGCCACGTCGCTCTTGATTTTGGCCACCACGTCTTCAGGGGTGTTTTCCTTGAATTGGACCTAAGAGAAAGGTTTAGTATTGGAATGAGGTTTAATAAGGAATTGAATAAAGGACTTACAATGTAGTTCTTGGACATGGTGAATAAGGTGCGATAAGAGTTTATATAGCGACGGAGAAAAATTTTGTGAGTGGCGATTTAGGGAAAAAGTTGGAAGAAGGTTTTTGTAGACAGTGCAGAGAGATGGTAAGAGAGAAGGAAAGTCTGGGGAAAGAAAAAGGCCCTTTTCTAGGAGTAGCAAAATATTAAAACGTCAGCAATAAATAAAGAGAAATATTTCCGATAAGATTGTTCTTTGTAATATTTCTCAAAAGACTCAGTTTTTTTTTATTTTATTTTTATTTTAGATTGCTACTCAAAACACTTCATGAATACACAATTAAATTGACAACCCGAAGACATATCTTCGGTTTTTACAGTTAATATTGTTGTTGTCGTTGTCGTTGTCAGAAATCTTTAATTTGGTCTTCACAGCCCGGTGGCGCGTGGTCGTGTCAATTAGAGGCGTCCTGGGATTTTGACAGTAGAATAGCCTTTTTTTTTATTTTTTTTTTTTTTTTGGTTCTACATTTGAGCAATAAATGATACAAGAGTGGAAATAAATGACAAAGAGTAATTGAGAAACATGAAAAATGTCAGATAACAAAAAAAAAAAAAAAAAAAAAAAAAAAAAAAGTAATAAAAATACAAAAACAAAAGACCCGGTATAGATTGCTGGCCGGTACTCTCGTGTAGGACTCTTTAGTGTCCTGGAAAAGGTTATGTGTGTGACGTCAAATAACGTGGAGGTGTCAGCAAAAGTTATCAGTGGGTAATTAATATTAAGTTACTATTTATGTTATCTATGTTATTATTAATAACATAGATAAATATATATAAATATATCTACACTACCTAAATAGCTCCCATAAAATGATTCATTTTTTTAATGTTACTTCTAATCAAAAGACCCCTAGGATCAAATCTCTGAATCCTTTAAAAGAACCTCTAAACTTTTAGAAAATTTTATTTCCTATCCAAATTCCAAATGAAGAACATAATTATTAACGTTTCTTTAATTTTTTTTTCCCTTTATTTTAAAGAAAAATTTCTATAGTCAAACATCATTTTCTATTTCAATCTCAACCGGCCCGGAACGCGTCGCGGGGTATACGGCACGTGTAAGACACCCTAACCCTGGCGTTTTTTTTTTTATATAACTTTTGAACCAAATGTCTTGTCTTTTTATTGGAATATCAGCTTTGTAAAAATAAAGTATAATATAATAAAAATCTTAATAAATCCTTCAACTAGATCTAAATATTGTAAAAAAAAATTATTTTTGAAGCCATCACCTGGTAAACATCTTTGACAGTTTTCTTTTTTTTTTTTTTTTAATGTACCGGCCGTACATTTTCTCTCTGTGTGAGTGCCGGTGTGTAAAATTTTTTTTTTCTCAAATTTTTTTTTTTTTTTTTTTTTGCACCACCAAAAATCCTTTGCATCACCAACTTTCAACGCCTTTTAAAGGCCTAAAAATTTCCTAAAAAAAATCCTTTAGACACATCCTTAGGCACCCTTCACGTATAATACAGAGCCCAAGTTCTCTGGATCTTTCTTCTTATTTAAAGATTTCCTTAATATATGCAAAATATTAATAAATCTCTTTAGAAAACGCGTCATAATAACACACGCGCGCCTTTTTTTTTTAAAGTTGTCTCCCATCGGAAACTTTCCTTCATATCCAACAGCTACCACCACCACCACCACCACCACTTAGACCATACGGGATCATCCCTTTTTCATTAACACTACCAATACCGTACTATCCAAATAAATAAATAATAAATAAATAAAACAACAACATCAACCAGCAATCCGATTTTCTGTCCCGGGCGTTTAATTCTTTCTAACACTTACAATAACTATCTTTTACTTGTGCCCTGCAACAAATCTGACTTAGAATTTCTTCTGTCTACAGTCTATTTTGCATCACCACCACCAAAATCATCATCATCGTCATCGTCATCGTCATCGTCATCGTCATCGTCATCGTCATCGTTATCATCACCATTCTTGACATCTCAACATACTCTTCCTTCCTTCCTTCAAATAATCAACTTTTCTTCTACCTTACCTATTTACTTCTCTTTCAGCGCCTGTAAAAGCGCATGGTCCGATTCACTCCTCCGTCACCTCCACCCCGGACCCGTTCCTAGAGAGAAAAAAAAAAGATTTTAGTCTCTTTTGTCTTATCCCTTTTCTCTCTTCTATCCCTTTTTTTTTTTAAATACTCTCTTTTTTATATAAAAGAAGATGAGTACTGTATCACCCGGGTCTTCGTCTCACCCAGTGACCAGTAACGATGACATATCTTCTTCCTTCTCCCTAAAACAAGAATTTGAAGAAGACAATACTCACCAAAAACAGCAATTACAAGACCATCAGATAAAGCAAGAGCAACAAGATGAAGAACAAAATCCTCATAATGTCACAGTTCAGGATATCCTCGACTTGGAAATGACTGATGCCGGCGATCTCGCAGATATTGACATCGACTCGCTCCATATTGAAGGCCTCACCACCCAACAACTCCCTTCTACACAACCAACAGACGACAATATGTCTCTACTACCCACATCTGTCACAGATGTCATCATGTCCGATCTTCCAGTAGACCTCCCAACTTCTTCTGATACACATCCACCAATAACTACAACTTCAACTACTAATATTACCGCTACTACAACTTCAAATAACAACAACGATGCATTGGCTTCGCTCACAACCTCTTCCATCCTTCTCGATATGCTCCCATCAACTCAGCAAGCCTCTTCCTCCGTCACTGATGATGATCACAATAATGACATGACTGACATTAACCAAGATATTAACAACTTGACTACTGCGTCTACCATGCTTACGGAAGAAGATATACAGAATCTCACGCGCCCTCCGTCTCAAGAACCAACCCTGCAACACTCTCCATCTTCCCATTCTCTCCCACAACAAGCATCCGAATCATTACTCCCTACAAAACCTCCATCCCAGCATCTTTCTTCTTCAGCACCAGCAGAGAACGACAATCGTCCATCTTCCCCTACAGATCAAATTACCCAGGACCTTGGCGCAACCCAACTTTCATCCCATGATTTAAATCTTGACGAGGCTAGTGCTGCCGATATCGCATCGTTCACACAAATGCAGTCCCACGAACTTGATTCTATAGTTAACGAATTTCAAGCGCAACAAAACGCAGCTGTTGCAGCAGCAGCCGCAGCAGCAGTCGAAGCATCGTCGCAGGAGCCAGTCTCATCATCATCATCCACAAGCAAAGACAAGACACTGTTATCACTCCCAGAATTTGATAAAAGTCTGATTGATCAATCTTTAATTGACGCCATTACTTTGCCCCCCCTCGACGACATTGACGTGCTCAAATCAAAACACCGTGATATCTTAAATACGATCCCCTTTGATTTAATCTTACCAGAATCGTTTCAAAAGCTCGCCAAAAATGCAGCAAAACAATCCGGAGAGTCTTTAGATGCGTCGTCAATCTCGGCACCCTCATCATTCCCAGAGTTTAATCTCTCTAAGCTTCAAGAATCCTTCGACAAGTCTTCATCAGATGCCGCTGCCACATCATCTTCCCTACCCACAACTAGCATACCAGACCTCCCAGATGACCTTTCTCAGCTTGCAAACTTTGACAGCTCGTCTCTCTTTTCTTCCATTAAGTCACAGCTTGTCCGCGCACAAAGCGAGCAACTCGAAACAACTTCCACCAAACCTCTCCCGCCATTTCATGCGGCGTCTGTCCCACATTCGCCTTCAGCTGCATCTTCAATCATTTCAAACTTTAACTTTTCCATACCCGATTTGAGTTCTCTTGACATTCCACCCACAAAGGAGGAAGAGGAACAGTTATTCAAACTCACTCAACCTCTTTCAGGGGATCTACAAATACCCCATATAGATTCACAGTCAGAGCAACAAATAATAACCGAGAACCAGGATCAACTGGAACAATCCGCAAGTCAGATAAGTCCAGCCATTAATACGACTGAAAACACACCTAATTTCCCACCAGCAACAATACACTCTCCAATTCCATTCCCCCGAAGTAAAGCAGACAAGAGTTCGACCCTGAAAGCTATCAATGCTCTCAACAATGATGAATACACTAATCAATCGCACGAGCTTGACAATGTACCTCGAGTTTCTGCATATGCGCGTCTCGATTTCCCCTCGTTTGCGTTTTACGTCCAAACTCTTCAGGTGATTTTGGGCCGCGGTGCTGAGTCGGCTGGATGCTCTATGGTGGATGTTGATTTGGGTAATTCCAAGGCAATTTCTCGTAAACACGCTAAAATCTTTTACAACTTTGGTACACAAAGATTTGAATTATCTGTACTGGGCCGTAATGGCGCGTTTGTCGATGACCAATTCATAGAAACAGGCACCACAGTACCTCTTCGTGATGGGTAAGGTTTAAAATACTGATCAACTATTTTTTCTTACTAATTTTTTTTAGAATTAAAATCCAAATCGGGCAAATTTCATTCACATTTGTTCTTCCTCCTGCGTCTGGTGCAGAGGTCAAGGATACCGGAGATTCTATCAAGGAAGAAGATGCTGAAACCAAAAAGGAAGAACAACCTGAATCCGAAGAGACTTCCAAGAAATCAATCTCAGTACCAGAGCCTGAAGATACTCACAAAGAAACTCCTGAAGAGCTGGAAAAGAAGGCAGAGGCTGCGGCAGCCGTTGCTTCTGAAACTGCTTCTTCTACACCAGCTGATGCAGCGGCTGCTTCAGCCAAATCTTCCAAACCTGCAACTGCTCCCAAACCAAACAATTCAAAGAATCCTCCACGCAAGGAGTACTTGCCCGAAGAAATTCCCGAAGAATACCGCGAAAAGCCTCAGTTTTCTTATTCTCATCTGATCGCCACTGCTTTGCGAGCACACCCAGAAGCCAGTGGAATTTCGCTTTCCAAGATTTATAAGTCGATCCAAGATATCTTCCCTTACTACCAGTACTGTCCTCATGGTTGGAAGAATTCGGTGCGACACAATCTTTCGTCTAACAAGGCGTTCAAGAAGATTTCAAAAGAAGGCAAGGGCTGGTTATGGGGTATTGACGAGGAATATTTCCAGGAGCGTGAGCGAATCAAGAAAAAGGCTGCAGAAACGAGTCTCAACAAGGCTCGAGCAGCACAAGCGTTTGCTCAAGCCAAGGCAGAAAAGGAGCGTGAAAAGGAGCGGGAGCGGGAGCGGGAACTGGAAAAGGCTAAAGAAGCAATGGCGCAAGTCGAAGAGGCTAAAGCGCTGGTGCTTCAAAAGGAAGCAGAACTGGCACGGATTCAAGAACAGGAACGAATCAATCAAATGGTGGCCAAAAATCTTCTCGGAGCAAATGGCGCAAAACCAGGCCATATTCAAATCTCAGGAGTCCGCATTGGACAAATTCCTGCGTCTCAACAACAGCAACCGGTGCAACAACCACAACCACCGCAACAGGTCCAACAGCAACAAGCTCAATTGCGGTCTCCTGCTCCAAAACCGCAAACTCAGTCTCAGCCTCAGCCTCAGTCCCAGTCCCAGTCCCAGTCCCAGTCCCAGTCCCAGTCCCAGTCCCAGTCCCAGTCCCAGTCCCAGTCCCAGTCCCAGTCCCAGTCCCAGTCCCAGTCCCAGTCCCAGTCCCAGTCCCAGTCCCAGTCCCAGTCCCAGTCCCAGTCCCAGCCTCAGCTTCAGCAACAACAAACGCAGCCACAAACACAGCCGCAGCCACAACCGCAACCGGTCCTTTTACAAACTTCGGCACCCCCCAAACAACATCAACAGTCAATACCCCCCAAACCACAACAGCATCAATTCCCACCTCTCCAGAATACCAAACCACAAGCTGCTGTCTCTGTTCCTCATCCATCAGCTGCTGTTACAACAATAAAAACCACAGTAACTTCCTTCAAACCCTCAAATGCATCGTCATCAGCACCTATTCCTAAACAATACCCCGGCGGCGCGCCTCTCTCAGGAATGCCTCCTTTCCCATCATCTCTACAATCACAGTTTAACATGCAGCAGCAACAGTCTTCGCAACCACAACCGCAACTGCAACGCCAGACACAGCAGCCCAACTCATCCTTTTCTTCAAAAATACCATCTTCCATTTCCGGCCTCCCGAACCAGCTTCTTCCTACATCCAAACCATTATCGGGACTTCTTCCTACGGCCCCTGCAGGTCCGCCCAAACAAGTTCAACATACTGCTGCATCTACAATAAAGGGACCAACAGGAACTTTAGTGAACCAAAAGGGAACAGGAACTAATTCATCTCAACGGCCAATCAATCACATAACGAAACCCGGGCCCACCGGTGGAGTTCCATCCAAATCCCAGGTGCCACTCCCATCACACAATCAGCCTCAGAGGCAACAACAACACAAACAACAGGAACAGTCTCTGCCGCTTCAGAAACAAGCTGCTATCCAGCAATTTACTGGCCCTGATAACAGGCTACATCCTCCAGCTGCTATCCAGCAACCCCTCACATCCAAGTTCTCGTCGCTGTACAATTCTAATCTGCTCAAGGAAGGTGGTCTGCTGTCAGATATTCCGGTGCTGTCGCAAGACCCAACACTTAATCCGGCTCTGCACCAGCTTTCGGAAAAGGCCAGGGCCAATGCTTCAAGCCTAGCTAACACAGCCCTGGGCAACACAGCGTTAAGTGCGATTGCCAATCTCTCTCACAACACCAGTACAATACACACGGCACCGCTTGCTGGTGGTATTGGCCCAACAGGTGGTCTCAACTCGTTGTCAAAAGACGAGAAGAAGAAAACTATCGCAGAACTGGCGCGTGAAATTACAATTGATCGCGTGTCACGGCCTGATTACTCCAACATGACGCGCGAGTCGTTCTCAACTACAGGGCCGTCGCAGGGTAATGCATCTAATAATTCTAAGCCAGCTCAATCATCTACTGGTAGTACCAATGTTCAGATAAAGAAGCAAGACGTGCCTCCACCACCGCGAATTGCCAAACCAGTGAGTAATACCCCGGTTGTCATTGGTGGTGCGGTCAAAAAACCCAAACCGACCACAGGACAGTTACCGCCGAATAATAATAGACCGGCCCCTACGTCGGCGATGTTATCAGCTACTACAGGCGCTTCTTCTTTTCACCCTAATGCAACGGCTGGCCCTGTTTTCAAACCGAGTCCTGCTCCTAACCCTGTTCCACGGAAACCCCCACCTCAACAACAGCAGCAACAGTTTCCTAAACAAAATGTTTCTGTCAAAAAGCCGGTAAACAATTTTGCGGGTACCGTTCCAACTACCAATACTGTTCCGCCGTTACGTCCCCCTCCCCCTTCTCAGCAGCAGCAACAACAACAACAACAACAACAACAGCAGCAACAACAGCAACAACAACAGCAACAACAACAACAGCAGAAGCAACAGCAACAGCAACAGCAACAGCAACAGCAACAGCAACAGCAACAGCAACAGCAACAGCAACAGCAACAGCAGCAGAGCTTTGCACCACGCCAGAACGCATTCAAACCAACTCAAATACCACCCAAACCATCGATGGGCCCTGCTGCACAGGTCACACAGCCTCAACTGCAGAAACAAACGTCGGTGCCACAAATGCGCGTTAAACCTCAGGTGCCCAATCAAGCTCCTGTTGCTCGTCCACAAATGCCTCAGCAGCAACAGCATCAACATAATGGCCCTGTGATGAATAAGGGAGTAGCAGCAAATACAGTTGGAAGCGGGCTACTTCCGACTAACCCCAATACCCCAGGGTTTAATGCGGGAGTTTCCCAAAGGAAACCAATGCCATCGCAGCAGCAATCAGTTCGTGCTTCATTGCCTCTGCAGCAGACTAACATGCAGCCACAACAGCCCCGACCTGCCCAAAGACCTGCTGCTCCAGTTCAGGCACCGGTAAAGCAACCGGCTCCTGTCAAAAAATCTGCGCCAGTCACGCGCCCACCAGTCCCCGCTCCCCAGCCCAAACCACAAATCGGGCCTACAGCACCTAAGGCTAGCAGCCCTCCCATGCCTGTGCCTGTGCCCGTGCCTGTGCCCGTGCCCGTGTCCACACCAGTGCCTGCGCCAGTGCCTGCGCCAGTGCAAACACGCGCCAGTCCTGCTCCGATTACAGTTTCTAGCCGTTCTGCATCACCTTCTGGCTCAGCAGGGCCTTCGAAAAAGGCCGGTTCTGGGCTGAGCGGGCTGAACTTACCTAAGGAAACGCTGCGTATGCTAACGCTTCTTTCTGAAAAAATCAAGCAGCAGATGCAAAATACAGGCCAAGTGGTGAACCAGACGGTGCTGACAAACGCATTGGCTATTGCAATTGCCCAGATTACGAAAAACGGAGGCGCAAATGCTCTCAACCAGTTGCTCCAGGGTAAAGGCCAGGCTCAACTTGTGAGTGCAATTAACGCGGCCATCACATCGTCAGTAAAGAAAAATCAGGCCAAGGCAGCTACTGCCTCGATCGGAACAACAGCTACTCGTGGGTCTGTGGGACCGAGCGGGAAATCTGCCGTCGCTACCAATAAACCTATACCCAAAAGCTTTTCACCTTCTCCACCACAGTCTGCTTCTCCCATGAATGCTCGCAGTGTGTCGCCACCAGCTGCCATTCGCAAAATTCCTGTACCACCGCCGTCTCTTGTCCCAACGTCTATGGCTTCGTCTTCTGCACCTTCTGTTTCTCCCTCAGCCTCTATTTCACCACCAGAGCCAATGCCCATGTCACGCACATCATACCCTGTAATTCCCAACGCGCGTACGGCTGGTCTCAAGGTGCCTGCGTCTATCTCACAACCAAACTTTGCGGCACTGCCTTCGTCTGTTCGGCTCCACGGGACGCTTCCACCATCTAGTCCTGTGGCCAACTCTTCTACGACAGGTGTGTCAAGTGCTGGTGTAAGCAGCGGCAGCAATATCAGTACTGGACCCCAGGTTTCTGCAAATTTGAATAATGGATTAAATAACAATGGTGTTAACATGCCATTTCGTCCATCAGGACCTCCAAGTGGATATGGCCCATTAAGCAAACAACAGCAGCCACAACAGCCAGCCCAGACAACGTACTCGACTCAACCTCCGTCAACAGCGACGCAAGCACGACCTGGGACCAATGCCAATCTCCAAAAACAAAAGACTGTGACACCGCAATCGAGACCTCCGCAACAACAGGCTTACAAGCCTCCGATACCCAATACAACGCCAAACAAGGCGAGACCGCAACAAAAGTCTCCGATTCCCACTCAGCAAGTTCCACCTAGACAACCACCTGTTCAACGTGTTCAGACGCTGTCATCGCCCCCACTTCAAACGCAGTTTCAGCAACAACAGCGGACAACTCAGCAGACACCTGCACCTGCACCTGTGCCAGCTCCACAGTACCGTGCACCAGCTTCACAAAACGTGACCAAGCCTGTGCAACGACTGCCACCTCAACTGCAACAAGCGCCTATGATCCAAAACACTGGTATCGGACAGACCAACTCTGGTGCTGTGAAGCCCGTATCTGCGCCTAAACCTGGAGCTGTGAAACCCGGAGCCGTGAAACCCGTAACAACTCCAGCACCTGTCACTACGCCTGCGCCCAAAACGTTCACCCAAACGGCGCCCACCGTACCTCGACCACAAGTTAAGGCACCAGCATCTGTTTCGCGGCCTGTCCAGCAAACACAACCTTTGGTGAACCACCCGGTATCTGCACCGACACCACCTGCTGTGGTTCAAGCCAAACCCCAGGTAGCGCCTGTTTCCAAAACAACAACAGCAGTTACTACATCTACCTCTGGCGGAAACACAGGAGCGCGGCCTGCGGGCGGTGCTTCCAAGGATCCAGGGAAACAGGCACAGGAAATCGCAGAAATGTTAGCCAAAGCTAGCAAGCTTAAGAACCCGTCACCAAGCATTCTTGCCGCGCTGAAGCAGCTGGAGGCCCACGCAATTAAGCTCGGGTTGCCAATTGGCAAGATGATGCCGAACGCAGCTAGTGGAAGCAGTGTTGGTACGTCTTCGTCATCGCCGGCATCGACATCGATATCAGTAGGACAAGGTGCACAGGAACAAGGAGGAAACACGCCGGTTGGAGCTGGCATGAAACGCGGGGTAGATGCAATTGTGAGAAATGCGGCGGCCCAAGGACCTGCACAAAAGATGGTCAAAAAGTGATAAAGGAAGTGGATGAAGGCTGGAGAAAAAAGGGCAAGATATTTGACCATCCTCCACAAAATGCACTTATGATAACTACAAGATCCTTCAAAAATTTACCCAAGAATATAAAAAAAAAACTACGCTTAGGCGTAATAATTGCACATGAATGATGATAATAATGACGAAGATGATGATGATATACGAACTTGTAATTTTTTAATGAATTTAGATTTTTATTTTTATTTTATTTAATTTTTAATTTTGTTGAGCCTCATAACTGAATTGGGGAACCGTGATCACCAATTTTTTTTTTTTTTTTTTTTTTCATTTCATTAAAAAGGGGGATTTATATCAAATTACACATTAATTGGGAAGAGACATGACGACATTGTTGAAAGAACCCTCTGCCTCCTTGGCCTTCCAGAACTCGGTATTGACATCGTAGTTTCCATGGTAGATCCAGCCATTCTCCGTAACATGGTAAAGGTTAACAGAACCACCCGAGTAAGCGTCTCTGTGGGTGGCGGCCAAAATACTGCGCTTTCCGAGCGCCAGGGCCTCTTCGACAGTAAGTTCCCACTTGTAGCTTGCATCCAAGACACCATAAGCAAAGGTCTGACCGGAGCCCACACAGAACAGGTCGCCTTTGAGTCTGGTTCCGTCCGAGTCGACATAGTAAATGGCGGGACCCTCACGCTTGGTGTAGCCGCAAATCATAGTACCCATGGACAGACCCATGCCCTTGTATTCATATGTCAGGTTTGATAGAATCTTAGAGGCGGCAGCAACAGAGATGCGCTGCTTCTCGCGCAGCTCGTGCAGCCGGCATTGCATGCCCAGCCAGGTTTCCCAAAACTGACAGTCGGCAGCACCACCAGCCATGGTTCCCAACAGGAACGGGTTGATTTCAATGACCTTCTTAACAGTCTGCGACGAAATCCAGTTGCCAGCTGTCGCACGCGAGTCTACGGCAACAATAATGCCGCCTTGGAAACGGAACGCGAGTGTAGTTGTACCGTGTGCAATCTTGATCTTGACATCTGGGTTGGCATTGTCGTCTGTGTGTGCACGTAAAAAGGCAGTAGGCTGGAGTTTGAGTTAGAATTATGAAGTTAAATAAATAAAAAGGTATCATTTCCAGAGCTTTGAGTAGAATATTTTATAGGGTTGAAAGGCTATGCTACTTACTCGACTGATTGGTGGCAAACTAATTTCTGGGACGCCTGTTCGAAGCTCGCAGTCAAGGATATCTTGCTCAGACTCTTCAAAAGCAGACCGGTCCAGGGTAGCTTCGTAAGAGTATTTTTTGGCAATTGTGTCCATGGTGTATAGATATGGTTTCTAAGAAGATGGGCGGTGTTGATTGTTTAATAGGGTGGTGGTGATTGTGTATGTTTGAAAAAATGGCTGGTACTAACGTATGGGCTATCTGGGTGGCACTTTGCCAATATCACGATGGGTGGAAGCGACTTTTGGAGGAAAATAGAGGGCTGATGTAACAAGTTAAAGAAAAAAAAATGTAACTATCAACAAGATTAGTAATTATTAATATCAAGTTATAAATCATATCTTAATTAACACGTGACATATTATTTTTTATTTTTTTTTTACCTTTGTATCTTATTAGGTGCAACATTTATGCGCTTTACTTTTTCTTTTTTTATTTAAAGTTTCCAAGAAATAAAACTTGTGCTAACGGGCAAAATCAGCTTTGCTACACGGGTAATTGTGGCGGCTGCTTCAGAAGCTCAGTGGATGTTGTAACCCTCATCTCTGCCATCCCTTCCTTTTGATTTCCCTTTTTAAATATTTTAAAGTAGCAGATGAGCATCAAAAAAATAAAAAAATAAAAAAAAAATAAAAAAAAACGTTGTTTACAACCTTGGCTTCCAACAATACTTGATTTTCTACGTAGTAACGTTATTGTAACAACAATTACAGTTATATTTAATTATAGCTCAAGAAACGAAACATTAACTAACTTTAACAGCATCAATAGAGAAAAATGAAGGAAAGCCATGATTTCACCAGTGTGCGCAGCAGCAGTAACCCACAACTATGCCTCGTGCCATTTTAACTATCAACAGCAACTATTAACCAATCTACCAGTTTACATGCGGTGCAGCTTGTCCAAATATTATTTGCTAACATGCCTTTTGTTTGTGATTGTGTGATTTTTTGTTGTGCGTAGTGATGGTGTTTGTTGTTATGTGCTTGGGTTCTCGTGCGGTGTCCATAAGGCTTTCACGTTAAAAATTTTCCCGCTTTGCCACCAAAAATAATATTTTTTTTTAATTTTTTTTTCCCTGCTTTTCCTTACTTTCCCCCCTACACTACACAATCCTCACCACTCATCCTGAATATCGCCTAGATTCGAAGGTGTAAGTAATGCCGTGATATCTATTTACATCTATTTCTTATATGAATTCGACTTGTTTTTTTTTAATACTACATATCGGCCTTAAATGCAACATCATGGAGTGAAGAAAAAATTAACGAAAAAATAAACAAAAATAAACAAAAAATTAAAAGATTGTAAAAAAAAAAATTGAATTAAAAATAAAAAGATTAAAAGAATGAAAGAAGGGCCCAAAATACTCCGATTTATCTTACAAAAATGATATGCCTTTGATCTAGAAATCCCATATTTGCAAAATCACCCAGGTTTTACGAAAGAAAAATGGATCTTAAATGATCCATTATTACCTCAGCTTTTAATTTACTTGTTTATCTTTTTTCTTCCTCCTGCGAAATTCCCCCGAAAAGTCGCAATAGATGTAGATGTTAAAAAAGAAACTTGATTACTGACTTTTGTTTCTTACATTTTTACCCTTTTCAATAGACATCGTTTAATCTTAATAAATATAATATTCTTAAACACACACATAATGTCCACCGAAGAGACTGTCAAGAAGACTGAAGAAGTCGTTGCTCCTAAGGAAGAAGAAAAGAAGTCTGTTTTCTCTGGTGCCTCCGCTACCACCGCCAATGCCTTTTCCCTTTTTGGCGGTGCTAAGCCCAAGACTGCCGAGTCCGACGAAAAGGAAGACGCTGATGGAGAGAAGAAGTCTGACGAGAAGGCTGACGAGGAGGAGCCCGATGTTCACTTTGAGCCCATTGTCAAGCTCGAGAAGGTTGATGTCAAGACTAACGAAGAAGACGAAGATGCCATCTACAAGGTGTAAGTATACCCCGGGACTTTTACTTGTGATTTACCCTCAATTGTTTTTTTATTTTTTTTTAAAACTAACAAAGTCTTTCTCTCCAGCCGCGCCAAGTTGTTCAAGTTTGACGCTGACTCCAAGGAATGGAAGGAACGTGGTACTGGTGACGTCCGATTCCTTAAGCACAAGACCACCGGCAAGGTTCGTCTGTTGATGCGCAGAGACAAGACCCTTAAGATTTGCGCCAACCACTACAGTATGTTGAATCAGAACGAGTCACCAATTACTTTTTAACTAACTCAATTGTGTAGTTCTCCCCGAGTACGAGCTTAAGCCCAATGTTGGTTCTGACAGAAGCTGGGTTTACAACGTTGCAGCTGATATCAGCGAGGGTGTTCCCGAACCCCAGGTTTTGGCCATTAGATTTGGCAACTCCGACATTGCCAATGAGTTCAAGGCCAAGTTTGAGGAGGTTCAGAAGGAAGAGAAGAGCGAGTAAATTATTATTAATGCTCTGTAATTAAATGTTTTTGATGTACCAAACAAACCCCTTGTAATGTCTAAATTGATGATGATAATGCTATACTACGTTCCAAAGTTAATGAAAAATTGAATAACGCAATTTTGAATCAGATATCAATCAGCCTTTCAAGTTTTTACCTTTTCGGTTATATTTTTGTTTAAAATTTAAACCTAAAAGTTATGACTTGGGAATAACAGCTTAAAGCGTAATTAAAATAACTTACTTTTCTCATTAAATTAATCCTTTTAGGGCTAAACCCTATGTTCTCATTTATTCTTAAATGTTATTTGTTACAAGTAAATCACAGACTGGTATTTGTTGCAACATAAAAAATTTTAAAGTCACGAATATTATTTTGTGTGGTATGTGTGTGTAAGAGTATGTGAAGAATTGGACCATAGGATTAAACAAAAAAAAAAAGGCGAGTGGTAACAAAATGTTGTAACAGCGCGTTTAGTAACCCCCCGCGAAAGATTTTCGTATGGGCCAGTTTCTAATACCCTTTTTTCCTTTTCCCCCCTACCGGCTGTTCGACGTCTCGACCTCTACCGCACAACCATATACCTCGACAAATAGACAAGATGGTATGTACGAACATGAAATGAACATGTGTATATATGAAAGAGGATTTCGATATAGGATATAATTCATTATGACAATGACGACGGAAGACGATATTAGTGATTGTTGTAGATACCCTGTTTGACAAAATTGTTTGTGAAAATTTTTTCACCATGAGAATATCTATTGAGCTTGAGCTGGAATTATACACAATATTGAAGCTTTTACAGTTTTTTTCTAACTGATTTGAATTTATAGAGTGACAAGAGTGCCAACCCTATGCGTGAACTGCGCATCGAGAAGCTCACCCTCAACATTTGCGTTGGTGAGTCCGGTGACAGACTTACCCGTGCCGCTAAGGTTCTTGAGCAACTTTCCGGTCAAACCCCTGTCTACTCTAAGGCCAGATACACCGTCAGAACTTTCGGTATCAGAAGAAACGAAAAGATTGCCGTCCACGTCACCATCAGAGGTCCTAAGGCTGAGGAGATTCTCGAGCGTGGCCTCAAGGTCAAGGAGTACGAGCTCAAGCAGAAGAACTTTTCTGAGACTGGTAACTTTGGTTTCGGTGTCACCGAGCACATTGATCTCGGTATCAAGTACGACCCCAATATCGGTATTTACGGTATGGACTTCTACGTCGTCATGGGCCGCAAGGGTGCCCGTGTTGCTCGCAGAAAGAGAGCTAGAGCCACCATTGGTCTGGGCCACAAGATCTCCAAGGAGGACTCTATCAAGTGGTTCAAGCAGAAGTACGATGCTATTGTTTCCAACAAATAAACGACCTATGTACTTGTATAAAAATCCCAAAAAATTGCAATGTCTTGACGCTTAAAAAAAAGATGAAGAAAAGTTTGCCTTGATTTGCTTTGGGGTTTGATTTTAGATATAGGTGTTATTTTGATTTTTTGTTTTTATTTTTTAAAAGAAAAAAAAAAGAAGTCCAAAAAAAACTATTTCTTCCCCAAGCTTCTTCTCACCATTCTTTTGTAACGTTTAAAAAAATTTAATCTTGCACAAGATGGAACAGAATCGTTTTAGTAATTCACCTATTGCTTTTGACCGGTCATGCCAGCCTTATAATAGGACTAAGGAAAGTAGACCGAAGTTACCATTATCTCGTAAATCATCTTGCTCTGACCTTTCACCGTCATTTTATACCAAACGTCAGAATTTGAAAGCTGCTGGACCTCTGGATGCCATCACTGCAGCTCGATTACCACACTTGGTAAATCCTAATACCAGTCTGCAATCATCTCTATACCAAACACCTCTATACCAGGCCTCCAATGTGTCGCTGGCCAGCAGTACCTTTTCTAAATCATCTTACAAAACATGCTATTCGCCCAGTTATACCCCTTCGCGACAAGGGTCTCAAGTTTCGCGGACTTCATCACAAGCTACAGTGATTCATACCCCAATGATAAAGAAAAACAAGTCGCAGATACTAAGAGTTGGAAACAATGCAAGAAGAGCATCGGGTACTTCCTCATGGTGGGACGCAACGACAATGGTCGAGGACCTTTTTTCTGAAAAGTACATGACGCCGATACACAATGATACCCTAAAAGAAGAATGGGACGAAAAATACCCGAAAGAAAGTAGAGGAAATCAAAACGATTTTACACAGGTATTCAAGGCAGTGGGTTTAGCACGTAAGGCTGCGGCTTCTGCTGAGCATACTGCTCGCATGCTCAAGGCACGCAACGAACAGCTGGAACAAGACTTTAGACTTTTGTTTGCACAATATACCCATGCATTAGATACTCTTGCGCTAGAAGCCGCTGGTGAGAAGGCAGATCAAGTGAAACGGTTGCCCTCTATTGCTCCAACAAGTGCACGCGCCATGATTTCACGAATCGAGGGCAGGCATCGGATCCGGTTGCCGCCTCCGGGCGGGGTACCCAAAAGCGGGAAAAATTTACAATACGGCTGCGTCTCTAGAGACAACAGCGGTATGGCTACTATTGTGGCTACGCCGAGAAGAAGTGCTGCTAAAAGAAGAGCGATGGGACGCAGGGTAGAAGAGTTGTATGCGTTACCAGATCGCATTGATGGCAAGAGGAGACCACTCATGTCCAAATCACGTGCCTATGTTCCATGGGGGTTTTCGGCTGATGAGCTGGAGGAAGAAGCAGCTCGGCGTCACCATCAGCAGAAACGAGAGGATAATACGGGATCTTTTGTGGGTGGGAATGGGAATGAATCTTGGGAGTATCCGTTAGAAAAAACGTGTCCTGTGGAATTTTCGCAACGAAGACGAAAAGAATTAGAAGAAAATGAAAATGAAAACGAAAACGAAAACGAAAACGAAAAAAAGGAAAAGCAGTTGGTGAAAATAAAAAAGAAGGATGAAAAGCGACAGCAGCAAGCAGTGATGCAGATGGTGCGAACAACGAGCTACATGTCGTTTTTAGACATGAAGCCTGGGCAGTCTGTAAATGTTTGTGGATTAGCTGAAAGTAATTGCAACAACAAAAACAACAGCAATAGCAATAGCAATGAGCTTAGGCAATGTTTTTGGCGACGAATGCGACGCGTGGCTGTTTGCGTTTGGCCATGGCGGAGACAGAGAAGACGTCAACAGAGGGATTTGGCAGTGCTAAGGAAGGTGAAAGAAAAGGAAAAGGAGCGACGGGTTTCTTCGTTTTACATGCGAAGTTGGTGAAACTTTAGTACAAGTGTACATTGATAGAATTGATAAAAGAAATGTAGGAAGTATGAATATGATAGAAGTGGAAAAAAAAGTCTATATTTGAATTATGAAGAGCACAACCAAAAAATGGCCGTTATCTGTCTCTAAAAGGTTTCATTATGGACTTGCCTGTACATAAACAATTTGTTCCAAAAAAATAATAAAAATATTACGACCCCGGTGAGGATTGAACTCACGATCTCACGATTAACAGTCGTGCGCCTTCACCAGCTTGGCCACGGAGTCTTGTAAAACTATACGCTATTTTAAAAATTCCAGACCTACAAACCTAAGATGATTATTTAAAATCATGTGACATATTATGTACGGCTGAACATTTTGAAAGGAAAAAAAATTTTATCTCAATTCTTTCTTCCTTTTCCACGCACATTAGAGCAAACGACTTTTTGTCCAAAAATCATAATGTCCGACAACGAAACAACCACCGTGCCTACAGAGGCACCTGAAGTGTACACCGGGACAAGTGTGACAGCTCAACGAGATACTCCACAGACACGGAAGAGTAACCGTACGTGGCGAGAGCAGAAGACGCCATTACGGATCAGCGCGCTTGGAGTTGGAAAAACAGCATGGGAGAAGCGAGTGCAAGCTCGGACAGAGGCAGCAGCATTCAAGGCACGAGTTCAAGAGATGAAGGATGAAAAGGAGGGTGAGCGACGGCGGCGAATGGAGGAACGGGCAGCAAGAGAAGCTGCGAAGAAGGAAAAGGAGCGGTACGCGGAACTGGCCAAGAAAATGCATGCAAAGGTGAGTGATAAAAGAAGAAAGAGAATTCAAATGAGAACTAACAGAAAATTGTTTTTTAGAAACTGGAACGACTACGAAGAAAGGAGAAACGCAACAAGATGCTCAAGGAGCGTTAAACGGCCAAGTGCAATATGTTTATTTTATTATTATCATTATTATTATTATTACAGTATACTGTCATTTTTGTGTTATTTTTATAAGAATAGTAAACAAAAAAAAGGAAAAAAAAAAAACAAGTACCAAAACAAAAAATTAATGAAGAGATTCCTTAAATTTCAGTCACACACATAGTGGTATCAATCCGGAACCGGTGATCAGGATTTGTACGAAGAGCGGCGCGAGGCCCGCGCGCCAGGTCGTACAGCAAGATGTGTTTAGATGTGAAGATGAGAAGGCGGGTGTTACCGACAAACTTGAGGTTACGTATTGCAGGGGTTTCCTGTGTGTTGTTGCCGTTGTTGCCGTTGTTGGCGAAATCACTTTGGAGCAAAGACGGGTCGTCATTATTGTCTTGGGGTGAAATGGTGGATGAAGTACGCTCGTAAATATCTTTTTTGAGATTGAGCTCAACAATACGGTGAGGAAGATATCCTGTGACGAAGCCGTCTGAGAGCGCATCTGGCGCAAGAACGTAAATGTAGATACGAGTACCGGAGAGAATGGCAAACAGCGAAGCGTCTTGAGTCACACAGTAGATGAGATCAGAAAAGGCAAGGATTTTCCGAGAAAAAAGAGGAAATTCGGCCTTGTGCAAGTTTTCCTCCTCCTCCTCCTCCTCTTCTTCTTCTTCTTCTTCTTCTTCTTCTTCTTCCTCATCCTCATCCTCATCTTCTTCGTTCTCTTCGTTCTCTTCATTCCCTTCATTACCATCGACCTCCTCATTGTTATTGCCAATGTTTTCCTCGATATCTCTGTTATTTTCTTGGGGGTGGGGCTGAGAATGGTTATCGGCAACCACCGTTGTTTCCATGATTGTAAAGTTCGGAGTGCTCCGCATATCGTTTGTATGTATACTTTTATCATCATCATCTTCACCCAAGTCTTCTTCCTCTTCCTCCTCGTCTTCTGCTTCTTCCTCCTCTTCCTCGTCTACACCATACTGTAATACCCTTTCAAGAGGTCTAAACCCCATCAATTCTTCTTCATCTAAAACTACCTTTACTGTCAAGCCGCCTTGGCGACTACAATCAAAGCCAAGATATGCGTTTGGTTTTTGAAGAGCAACCGCACGTTCTACTGGCACATATGAAGAGATGTTATTTTGGACATGATAGAAAAAGTAATCCCAGAGAGACCCTTTAGCTGGAGAATTTTCCCCTGAGTCGTCTTGTTGAGAGGAGGAATGTGTAGCCTTACCAAATATAATTGTTTCATTCCATCCAGAAAGCATGAGGACCTTATCGTCGTACTGAAGGGACATGGAAAGATCAAGGCGGTAATGAGGGATATCGATTTCTTCAGAGGTGCGAATGTTGACGATTACCAGGCCGCCTAGCCGTTGGGCGCGCAGGAAAAGAACTTCTCCGCGTGCGGAAATGGCAAGATATTTGACATGGGAAGGATACTGTCTAGAAAAGAGAACACGGGGTTCTATTGGGTATAATGGGGATATTGATCCTGGTGGAGTTATTGGAAAATGGGGATTTGTTGTTCCTTGAGAGGAAGACGGAGATAAAGATGCAATAAAAAGGTCAAAGACTTGGACATAGCCCACGTCGTATGAAACGCCGAGAAACTTATTATCCGTGGATAGTACTACTTGGTTGACTTGTCTATCATTAGTCCAGCAATAGTAGTAAGTAAGGCAAGGAGTGGAAAGTGTACTAGAGAGTTTTTGATCATGATTGTTTGGAGACATTAAAGGTTCAATGAGACTGTATCCATAAAGAAAGTGAAGATTGTCAAGACCGCGTTTGACAACCAAAAGATATGATCCGTCTGGAGAAATTCCAAAGCATTCTGTAAGCTGGGCATGAAGCTTATCGGAAGATGGTGTTTGAGTAGATGAAGAGGATAGTGGTTGGGGGTCGTGTGTTGAGAAAAAGTGGTCTGGAAGGTTGAGAGTATATGCAGGGACGACCGAGATTCCTATGAGCTGGGCACGAAGAAGTTTATAGTAGAATTGGACGAGAGCCAAATTTTGAGAGTTAGACGGTAGGATGGTCAGCGAAGTGGGCTGTGGTTGTTGTTGTTGTTGTTGTAGTAGTAGTGATGGTGATGGTGACTTGAATGTAGAAAAGGCTTTGAGGGCTTCCGTGTAACGAGAATAAGTAGCTGCTGAAGAAGTGCACGATGCGCTTTCTGAAAGGGTTGGGGGTGAAGGGATAGTTTTTATCAGGGTACCTTCATTATTAGAATCTAGAGGTTTGTCTTGTATACTTTGGCTGTCGGTATCACAGGTATCAATATTGTTATCATTTCTGGAGACTATATGGTCGTAGAGCCTATAAAAGGCTTGGCGGTCTTCCTGGTCAGAAAGCCAGGTGTCAATGTGCCAGAAAAGGGTGTAAGGCCATAGAGAAACAGCACGCCAAAGCCGAGATGTGTGAGCAGCTGCGAGAAAAGATGGAGGGTCGAGGCAAAGGAAGATATTGCGGAGAACTTCTATAGGTAGATCATTGATGGTTGTTGGCATGCTAACTTGAGAAGACGAAAAAAAAAAAAAAAGAAAAGAGGGAGTAAGAGAAGGAAGTCTATGAAATTTTAAATATGGTAATAACGATGAAAATATATGGTTAAAAAATTGGATAAAGTTGTTTGTTTCAAAGAATTTGTATAGTTGATATTAGTTTGTGATGATTAGGGTGTGTTGAAGAATGGGGGGAGGTTTGTAAATTGAAATCTGGTGGTTGGACCAAAAAAAAAAATAAAAAAAATAAAAAAGGTCAGGCTTTATTTTACAGGGAGCAAGAAAAACCGAGATTTGGGGTTAAATCACGTGTACTGGCTAATTTTTGGGAGATTTTGAAAAATAAATTGATTTGAGGTCAGGTGACAAAATGCGGCTGTAAAGGAGATTTCTATGAGTAGCCTTGGGTGCTGAAATTTCAAGTACACTTTGGCAAAAAAAAAAAAAAATTCTCATACTCATCCAACTCTTGCAAACCGTAAAATATATATAGTCGAAGTTCTAGGAATTCTCCTAAACTGCGTACTCATATTTAAATTTTAAATTCCTTTTAAAAATGAACAATTAATTCTAACCTTTAATTTCACCCGAATAGGGGGGAAAAAAAACGAACTCACAGGCTCCGCTCTCAAACTGCTCTACAATTCCTGTATCATCCCAATCATTGCCTATGGCATTAATTTATTGGGGAGCAATTCCAGAGTCATCAAATGAATGGGCAGCACGGTCTCAACTAACACAGAATGCAGTTTCAAGAAAAATACAAACATCACCACCCCCCAATCTACATTCTTCACAAAGAGGTCGGCTTTCTCCCATTCATTATACAGCAAGTTTGAAACCCTAGCCTGCAAAGCAAAATACCGACTCTACAACCCAAGAAGAACACACTTGAACTAGAAAGAGCCTATTCAACTTCCAGTCCCGAACAAACAGAATCGCAGTGGAAGCCAATAAAGACTAGATAGAATTAACTATAGCGAAGTTTGTAGAACCAAAATCAATTCATCTGTCTCCTCAAGATGCAGGGCTCTCAATCAGTGGTAACATAAGCACGCAATCGCAACTACAGCAGCCACAAACAGCTCTTACAGCCACTGGTACAACAGAACCTACAAATCCAATAAGGTCGAAATTGACAGTAACAAAATAAAACTCTAGAAAAACATAGAAGGCTCCAGGCACTTCTTAAGACTTTTTTCCCTCTCAACAAATGGCTCTTGTGACATAATCCAAAGATTCTTTCAGAGTGCAAACCTTGACAACCAAAATAGACTTCTTTTTTTTTTTTTTTTGGAACCGATTTGCTGCAGGAATTTCTTCTCCATCTTATATATTTATATTGGACAAACCTTGGCAAAACAAACATAATTAAAGACAATATTTACTTGCTGAACTTCAAAGCTGAGATACAAAGATATTTATTTTTTTTGCAAATTTATTTTGTAGCACAATAAACAGATTATTTAATTTAGTTTTGAAAAAAACTGAAATTTCAAGTGGCTATTTTTTCTAAAAAAATTGATTTTTATTTAGTTTTTATTATGCTATTCTGTGATTGATAAATTTCACATTGATAACAATTGCATTGTTTAGAGGGAATTAAGAAAAAGAGGTTTCAAAGAAATTTATGTGTTTTAATCTATTGCATCACCATCTTTAGGCTGTTCATCGTGGCTTAGATTCCTGAATTTATAAGCATTTCTCAGGCACTTTTTTAGGAACATGCTTAGCTGCTATTGATAAGAAAACAAATTCAATATGGTGATATCATGAGCTGCAATATGAATATTCTGTATTTTATTAGCAGTGAACCATGACAAACAAAAAAAGAACAGCAGTAAGGCTAGTACATGTCAGTTTTCTAAGCCTTCTTCTAGTCACAAGATAAAAAAAAAAACCTACAAGTCTTGTTGGATGTTGAAATATTTCTTAATATACCAGTATATCTTTTATTTTAAAAGCAAAGTTTCAAGTGTCTTGGTGACTTTAAGTAAATATAAACAAAACAGCCAGAAGAACAAAAAAAAGAAAAAGAAAAAGAAAGTCTAGTAGAAATTGTCATAGGATAATAATAATTACCTTAAAAGAGAAACCAGTGAAAATCTGTCCGAATTGAAGAAAACATTTTTGTTAACTGATGTTGTTGTTTCTGTATATTTGGGTGTTGCAATTAATGCGCTAAAGTTTCATTGGTGGCTCAGCTATAATAAGATAGAGAGAAAGACAAAAAGCTGAGATGAAAACTATTTTAAAAATGGCTTTGAGTGTTTGTTTTTTATTTTTTTTCTGAAGAGTAAAAAGTCTTTGAAAGTCTTGTGACCAGTTTGAGCAGTAATTCAATGGATAAAAAAGAATGCAAAGCATTTATTAATAATTAATCATTATTCAATATTGGATTTTTACGAACGAAGAAAAAAGAAGGTTTTGCTGTGAGTTTGAAAGTTTTTATTTTGTGGAGACACTTCTTAAATGAAAATTTCAGTTAAGCGGAGAAAAAAAAAAAAAAAAAACTCAGGCCTCTTGACACGCACCCAAAATAATTAAAAGACCCGAAGGTCCCGAAGGTCCCGAAAGGTCCGTTTCTAATGAAACGAGCAGAAACGCCACATAGAGGGTAAGGGGTGGATGGTTTTAGTGTAAGCCACCAGCCACATTTAAATAGAAATACAAGCCACAATATTTTCTAGAAAAAAATATTTGATTCACAAGCCACAGTGAGTCTTTTTCCTATTTGCTAGTAACAAACGAAAATAAAATAAAAAAAAATTTTTCAATTTGCCGCAGCAGCCCGTTCTTCTTTGACATGTAATATTTTTTTTTTTTTTTGTGGCTGATGAAAGATTTAAAGAGGAGATTTTCAAGATCATCAAAGAGAGATTTTATAAGCTTCTTTTGAATTATAAAAGGGAGATCTTCTATATCTTGAATTGGATTACCAAAAACCAACGAAAATTTGCTGGTTACTCAAATCTTTTTTTTTTTTTTTTTTTGCCGTGGCTTTGTGTGTGTGTGTGTGCCATGTAGGACCCAAGTGATATCTTTTTTTTTTTTTATGACGTACAGCCATTTCAGGCAACTACTTGTTCCTTTTAAACAAAAGAGTTTAAAATCTCTTTATCTAACAAGATGGTTATATTTAGTTCAATCATCATCCATATAAATCAAAAAAAATTAAATTAAATTAAATTGAAAACAAAAATAAATAAATAAATAAAAAATGGAAATACCTTGGACCATTTGATGCCTTAAGGGATTCTTTAAAGAGTGGAGGGTAGCCATGTGGCCTAAAAAAAATGGTTGTTGGTGATTACTTTAGTGTACAGCGGGTGGTTGAGACCATCCAAAAAAGTATAAAATCTCGGCGTTTCCCGCTTATTTTATTTTTTTTATTTTATTTTTTTTTCTATCACGAATAAAAATAAAATAAATACCCTACCACTCCATTGACAATACTTGTACATATATCAAACACAACTTCTGCTAATACTTACTCCGCTTATCTACCAACAAACAAAATCATGTCTTCTACAAAAACACTCTCGTCAAAACCCTCAATCTCAAACTTTTCATCAGACTCAAATACAACTACCCCCTTTGTCCTCCCAGAATCTTTCAAAATGCACATCCCCAACCGGATATCTTCCTCTTCCACTTCCTCAGCCTCAACGTTTGCTGCTTCTTCAACAGACTATGCATATCTTCACTTAGAACTCGTCTCAAATAGCACAATGCCTTCGTCACAAAACCTCCAACGCTCCCATAAACATATCGACCTTGACATGATTTGCTGGAAAATCATTGTCACAAAAGCCCTCTCCCACTACATGGGCCTCTCAGGTGAAGCCATTCAAGCTGATATCATCCATATCATCAATCCTCAACATGTTTACAAACGCACAAAAAGTGTCATTGTCCCTTCAACCTCTCGCTCAACTCTAAACGTTCACAGCAGGAGACCCCACCGTAGGTATCTGCCCTCAAACGGTAGCCTCTCAAGCCTATCAGACCTCTCAGATAATGGCTCCGATACCTCTTCCACAACCGTCCCATGCTCTATCGCTCATTACTACCGCTCACGTCGAGAATCCTCTGTCATTGCACTTGACCAGCAAAACGCCCAAGAGGACGATGATGCAACCCCAAAACCCCAGGTCTGGATCCGTGTCCCAGAACAAGACCTCACAAACGCATGGACTGCCCTCTCGGGCTTTGTCACAACTATAGACACGGGCAACTATGGCTCTCTTCACGTTGGCGTCCGCGTCATTCGTGCTTCTAGGTACCTTTCTTCTATCAGTGGGCCGCTGAGAAGTAAATGGTGATAAGAGAAATTTTGAAGGAAACGGAAAAAAAAAATTTTTTTTCTCCTCTTTCTTTGATTATGATAACGACTACTAAGCATACAGAAAAACTCTTTTATTTAATGACCCGTGATGATTAGGAAGGTGCTAGGAATGTACTCCTTGTTTTGTTTTGTTTTGTTTTTAGACTCTTAATGTGATAATGTATTTTGTTTTGTTTTTTTTTAAAACTATTTCTTCTTCTTTCTTTTTTGAACTTACCTATCTAAAAGGCTGCTTCTTGTACTGGTCAAAAACTGAGACCCTCCACTTCCCGCATTAGACCGTTGACGAGCCTCTCGTTGCTCTTCTTCTTTATCTGCAGCCCGTGCAGCATCTACCCGCAATGCCCGCGCTTGTTCCATTGTCTTAGCATCCTCTTGCATTTCGCGTAACCGCCTTTCACGTTCCTCTTCCGTCATTCTATCACTCTTCTTCCCATTCCCCAAAAACAATTTCTCATGCCGTCTGTTACCAGAAACCCCGGATGGCAAAGGTGGGCTAGGACTACTGCGAGAATATTCCCTTCGGTGTCTTCGGGGGCTAGTGCTCGAATCATGTCGTGAATATTTTTTCCGTTCTTTTTCTCGTTGAGATGGACTAGAACCCCGGTGACTTTTTCTGTCGTAGTAATCATCATATTCACGTCTTGAATGACTTCTTCGTACTCGCGGACTCGCGCTTCTGTCACGGCTCCGTCTAGAACCGGACCCTCCCCGCTGTGGACTGACACTGCGATCCCGCCGAGGCCGGTGACTGCTGCTGTGACTGTGTCTATCAGAATAATCTTTAGAATGCCTTGATAATCGAGACTCATCAGAATATTTAGACCGAGATTTCTCATACCGCCGAGACCGAGATTCCTCATATCGTCCTGTCTCTCTCGAATCCTGTTGTGAGGACCTTCTGGACTTATCGCCACTGCCACCACCACTGCCACCACCACTGCCACCACCACTGCCACCACCATTGACCACCGGCCGTTGCTGCCTCATCCGTACGGCAGTCATAGGATCCTCTCGGTCCTTTTGGCCTAAATCCTTCACCACATCCTCTTTATCCCCGCCAACAGCCGCAAATCGTTCCGCCACCTTATCTCTTTTAACACTGTTTTCTTCTTCTTCTCTTCGAAACATTTCATCGATTCTTCGCTTGCCCAATAAATAATCTTCTGCTTCTTCTTCTTCATCAGCTGCTTTCCCAGATCCACCAGCCGAAGATACCCCGGAATACATCCACTCCATCCGTTGAATTCGTTTTTGTCCAGTGGCTGCTTCTTGTAATGCAAGTAGCTCATTGCGCTCTCGCTCCTGGCGAATTTCCTTTTGACGTTCCAAAATCTTTTTGCGCTCCGCCAAAGCGTCTTGTTCACGTTGCCACACTGCAGCCTGGTTCTTAAGCAATCCAGGATGCCATGACTTTTTGACGTTGAGATTACCAGGCATAGTTGTTTTGAATAGAGTATAAGTATAAGTGGTCCATAAAATAAATAAAGATGAGGTATATGGTAATTAGAAAAAAAAAATTAAAAACTGATAGTTCTTTTTTCTTTTGTATTTATATTTGTGATGAAATTCTAATTTTTTGATGGCGTAAATCACCCAAAATGGGATGAAGTTTTGCATTTAAGGATTAATGGCGGCCTTGAGTCAGAAGATGGAAGGGCATGTAATTTCTTTTGTTATGAGAGTTAAATTGAAATCATATGTTGATTAATATTAAAAAAAATCATTACACAATTATTTGTAACATATCACCTGATTTTAACCTCACATCAAGGCTCTGTAACTTAATTAAGAAATATATAGATGGAACGCTTGGCCAAGAGCTTTCCGATCAATCAGCAAAAGAATTACTTAATTGGGACAGGTGAGAATGGCTCCTAAGAAACAGAAGGAAAACTCGTTCATATCGTTAAGAAAGCCATTTTTTTATGGCTTATCCAAAAAAATTAATATTTACAAATGAAAGATTACATATGCATTTCTCATATGATAAATGCAATCACTGTAAAAAAGTTTTTTTTAATAAAAAAAAAACATAGATCCCTAAATTGTCAACAAACCAGCAAATTAATCCTTTCGGGAAAGGGTTAGATGACTATTTTAGATATGATTGGTCGAGAGAATCTCAAAATTATCTGATCTGGACACACCTTTTAAACTAGACAAAATCCTTTTCTGAAAAATAAAAATCTCCATTTCTTTCTTTCTTTCTTTCCTTTTCTTTTCTTTTCCTTTTTTTTTTTTTTTTTTTTTAATAATCCAAACTGAACATTCATTTTCTTATATTTCCAATCATTCAATTTTTTTTAATATTTATTTGATCGGTTAGTTGATTTTTTTCCCTTTATTTTTTTTTCTAAGTCCTTTCTATATTATGTTACTGCTCGTTTAAACAAAACTACACATACCTATATTACTTTTAAAAAGCATACCCCGCTTTAACCCATACCCTCGAATCCCGTGACCACCCACACTCTTTCTTTTTTTTTTTTTTTTTGCTCCAGCCTTTAACTCTCTAAATAAGTAACTTACGTAGCCGCTACTTTCATAAAAATCACAGGCTCCAGTTGATTTCCTTCCTTCCTTTTTAATAGCCAGCAAACCTTTTTTTTTTTTATTTCTTAAATCAAAAAAGAAATCGTGGTTTCACTTGCTCTTCTTCTTCTTTTTTATTTTATTTTTTTTTAAAAAGAATCACCTGGTTCTAATCGTCTTCTTTTTTACAGCATAGTTCTACAAAAATCGTCCCTTCCCAATACTTTTTATAGAACATTTAGCTGCGCGTCTTTTACGCATTACCACCATCCCAGTTTAATTATTATCACACAATCACTATTAATACAACTGACAGCTTTTCAATCATCATTCAAAAAATTCTCGCCACTCAATGCGATTCTCACCTTCTCCCATCCTGGTAGGCGTCCTGGCCGCGTTCTCACTCGGCTCAAAGGTCTTCGCCTTGCCAGAAATCACAAAGTCTCTTTTTGACTCGGCACCAAGTACTTTTGTATACTTTGAAGATAGCCCGGTAAGTTCACCATTGTCTTAAAAGATAATGATAATTTGCTCAATTCACTTAAAAAAAAAATCCACATGGTTTAACACAGTTGCTCTTTAGAATCTTCTCTATCTCGATGAACAAGGCTCTCAGCTTAGAAAATCTAGAGACGATGGAAAGTCTTGGACTACCGTCGATCTTGGGAACTCGGACCCCATTACCAACATCATCACTCACCCTTCTGACAAGAACCGCGCTTACGTTGTTACTTCCGGTAAAACCCACTATGGTACCAAAGATCGTGGCGATTCTTGGTTTACAATTGAAGCTCCTCTTAGACCTTCTCCTCAAGGCTCCGCTTTTCTTTTCCATGGCTCCAAGTCCGATTTTGTTCTTTATGCTGGTATTGACTGCTCTGACGATGCGTTTTATGAGGGCCAGTGTATAACCAAGTTTTCATATACCACTGACAACTTTGCAAACCCTCCAAAGCATTTGATTGCTGCTCACCAATGTCTCTTTCTCCAGGCTAACAAATACTTTACTGCCGGAAATGAAAACACCGTTGTCTGCTCGGTCAACTCAGAGCTTGAACCTAATAATAATCTCCCTAGCAATCGACGTGTTGTTCTTTCATCCGACTGGTTCAAAACCCGTGAGTATGCTCGTCTTGATGGCGAAAATATTCGCGGCGTTGTCGGTCTCGGTGTAGCCTCCAAGTTTCTCGTGGCCTCTGCCAAGCACAAGAACAACAAATATGTTTCTCTTCTCGTCTCCCTCGATGGCAAAACCTGGGATGAAGCTGAGTTTTTGGATCACGACGGCTCTTTCACACAGTTTTCAATCACCATTCTCGAATCCAGCACACATTCTCTCCACATTGATGTTCTCAAGGACGGCTCGGACATGAGTGGCGACTTTTACATTTCAAACTCAAACGGTACTTATTTCACAAAAACTTTGGAACACACATACCGCAACTCCCGTGGCTTTGTCGACTTTGAAAAGCTTGAAAATGTGGACGGTATCCTCATTGCAAATGTTGTTTCCAACTGGGACAAACCTGACAGCAATGGCAAACCCCCTCTCCGTACTAAAATTTCTTATGACGATGGCCGTACTTGGAGCTATCTTTCTGTTGACGATTCCGAGTGTAAGGGTGACGAGTCTTGTGGCCTCAATCTTCACTCCATCTCTGACAAAAACAATGTCGGTAGAATATTTTCTTCTCCTTCCCCCGGAGTAATTGCTGGTATTGGTAACACAGGAACCAGCCTCAGTGCCTATGACGATGGCGACATGTACGTTTCGCATGACTCTGGTCTTACTTGGATCCGTTCCCGCTCTGATGCCCACAAGTATGAGTTTGGTGACTCTGGTAACGTTATGGTCGCCATCAATGATGAAGGTAGCAGCAACACAATGTCTTACTCTCTTGACCGTGGTATCTCTTGGAAAGACTTTAGCTTGGGAACTGACTTTAAGCCAAAGTACCTCTTTACCACTCAGGATTCCACTTCTCTCCAGTTCATTCTTATGGGCAAACCTAGCGACAATAAGGATAAGTTTGCTGTTTACTCCATTGACTTTGACGGCATTTTCCCCCGCCAATGTGAACTCAAAGAAGATGGTACAGCCGACTTTGAAAAATGGTATGCCCGTTGGGAAGACAGAACCAATCCCTCTTGCATCATGGGCCATAAACAATACTTTTGGCGTAAGAAAAATGAAGCCAAGTGCTACGTTGGTAACAAGTACAATGAGCAAACCGCTCTTGAAGAAACTTGTGTTTGCACTCGTGCTGACTTTGAGTGTGATTACAACTTTGTCAAGAGATCTGATGGTACTTGTGTCCCCACTGATGCCTTTGTCGAAGACAAAGGCTTGTGCCCTGAAGGCAAGTCCAAGACATACACAGGGAAAAGTGGTTACGTTCTTATTCCAGGAAATAATTGTGTTCGCCGTGATGGTGGTGTCAGCATTGATAAGCCAGTTTTGAAGAATTGTGATGGTACCCTTGCTGATCCAAACGCTGACCATGGTGGAGATGATGACAGCAACCATAATGACCCTGACTTCCGCGGCGTTCGCTCTAAGATCACCGACTTTTCAGGCAAGATTCTCGACTATGTTTATCTTAAGACTGACCAAAATTTCCATGCTGAAGAAACCGTTCTTTTGAGAACTGACGAAAATAAAGTCTTTATCAGTCACAGCCATGGCTTCCAGTGGGAAAAGGTTCCGACCGATAAGGAAATCATTTCAATCTACACTAACCCCTATTTTGCGAACCAAGTCTACCTCATTACCACTGCTGAAGAAGTAATTTACTCTACTGATCGTGGCCACAATTGGAAGACTTTCCGTACTCCGGCTCAGCGCAACAATATGGGCATCCCCTACCTCACTTTTAGTGAGAAAAATGCTAACTGGATTATTTGGGCCGGTGAGATTGGCTGCGAAAACCCATTTTCCCCCACATGCCACACCGTCGCCTATTATTCTCGCTCCGGTGGTGAGCGCTGGAACCTTCTTCAAGAAAATGTCCGTCGTTGCTTGTTTGCAAATGGCCTTGAAGCATCAGAGTCTGACCGCCGCATCTTTTGTGAGCGCCTTTATACTTCTCAGGATGGCCATATCAAAAACAAACTCATTACTTCCGTTGATTTTTTTGAAACCTATGAGACACCTTTTATTGATATTATTGGGTTTGCTCTAGAACATGAGTTCCTCATTGTGGCTACTGTTAAGGATGATGGAGAATCTCTTAATGCTTATGTTTCTGTTGACGGCACGAGTTATGCTGAAGTTAGATTCCCATCAAACTTTAAGATTGGCAAGCAACAAGCTTACACAATTCTTGAGTCAATTACCCACTCAATTTTCCTTCACGTCACCACAAGCTCTCGCGCAGGATCCGAATTTGGTACTATTCTCAAGTCAAACTCCAATGGTACTGACTACATTTCTTCTTTGGATCTTGTCAACCGTAACGAAGAAGGCTTTGTTGATTTTGAAAAGATGATTGGCCTTGAAGGTGTTGCTATAGTTAATGTTGTTGAAAACCCTGAAGAGGCCTTCCAAGGTTCAAGAAAGAAACTCAAAACTAAAATTACCCACAATGACGGTGGTGAGTGGGCTTACATTCGTCCCCCTATCTATGATTCTGAGGGCAATAGATATAAGTGTCCAGGCTCTTCACTTAATCGCTGTTCTCTCAACGTTCACGGTTACACTGAGCGTGTTGATTATAGAGATACCTTTTCTTCCGGCTCAGCTGTTGGTATGATGCTTGCTATTGGTAATGTTGGTGAATACCTTACCCCTCTCCACAATGGCAACACCTTCTTTACCAAGGATGGTGGCATCACCTGGAAAGAAATCAGAAAGGGCGCCTACATGTGGGAATTTGGTGACCAAGGTTCTATCATTGTTATTGTGAATGGCCGTGACAATACCAATATAATTTACTACACTATTGATGAAGGGACAACTTGGCAAGAGTACAAGTTCAGTGATGATCTTGTTCGTGTTGAAGATATTGTCACTGTTCCCTCTGATAATTCTCTTAAGTTTTTGCTTGTTGGCCGTCCACCTCTTAGTCGTGGTGAACGTTCCTTAACGATTCAACTCGACTTTTCCTCGATTTTTAGTCGAAGCTGCGTTTTGGATGAGAACAACCCAAATAATGATGATTTTGATTTGTGGACCCCTTCACACCCCTTCCAAGCCGACAATTGCTTGTTTGGTCACGAGACCCAGTACTACCGTAAGATCAAGGGTCGTGACTGTTTTGTTGGCCGCTCGCTTCTCAAGCCCTACCAAGACGTACGTAACTGTACTTGTGGCCGTCAAGATTATGAATGTGATTTCAATTATGAGCCTGGCGTCGATGGCGCCTGCCATTTGGTTTCTGGTTATACCCCACCTGACCATTCTCTTATTTGCACAGAAATGCCTGGCACCATAGAATACTGGATCCCGACTGGCTACCGTCGCATTCCTCTTAGTACTTGCGAAGGTGGCCGCGAGTTTGATAAGGTTGAAGCTAAGCCCTGCCCTGGACGAGAAAAGGAGTTTGAAAAGAAACATCGTGGGCTGCACGGCTTTGGATTATTCCTGGTGATTGTTTTGCCCATTGGCATGACTGCAGTTATTGGATACATTATGTGGGATCATTTCTCCAAGCGCTACGGCCAGATTCGTTTGGGTGAAGAGGAAGAGAACCAGAATATATTCATCAATGCCTTTGTTGTCTCTGTTGCAGCTGTCATTGCAGTTGTATCAGTGGTGCCCGACTTTTTCCGCAGCCTGGTGCGCACTGTTCAAAACAAATTCAAGCGCTCGCGCCGGTTCACGAGCCGTCGGTCGCTTGCCCGCGGGAACGATTACAGCGTCGTGGCAGCTGCCGAAGACGAGCTGCTGGGTGATGACGAGTCTGACATTGGACTAGACGATGATGAGCAGCATCACAGTACCTAGAAAAAAAAAAATTGCACACCCCCTCAAAAAACATACACACACACACACACCCCTTACGATGTTATGCCCTTTTAGTACATTTTGAATTAATAGATGTTTATATAATATATAATGAATGTCCTTACTTGGTCTTGATTTTCTTCTTAGAAGGTTCATCTTCCTCGTCTTCACTCTCTGAGTGCTTTTTCTTGTTTTTAATCTCATCTGCGTCGTCGTCGCCAATATCCTCCTCCTCATCTTCGTCAAGATCATACTCAGCCTCGACCTGGGCTTGGTCCTTGACACCTTCCAGATAGTACTCTGTAGCAAAGGGGAATAACTGTTCCACAATGATGCGGGTGAGATCTTCACCCGAGGGAAAGTCGCCGGGACCTTCGCCCACATAACCGAACCAGCCAAACAACGAGTTAATGCCAGTTCCGGTCAACTTGGTCAGGTTCTGACCCTTCTTCCACTTAATGGTAACAGGTTCGGAGACATGTACCTTGTTGTCCTTTTGGAGCGCACGATCGCTTGCCTTCTCAAGCAGCTGCAAGTACCAAGGCTCTTTTTCTTCTCCTTCATCATCCTTATTATCCTCGTCATCCTCATCGTCATCATCCTTGGAAGACGTTTTGGTGGTCTTCTTGGTGCGGTACGTGAAGGCTTTGCGAAGCGTCAAGCTCTCGTCATCTAGGTACTTGTTTGGATGGAACACGAACTCAATCGTAAAATCATCAGGCTTCTCATTTCCGTACTCCACGTAAAGGTCTTTGAGCGACATTAAAAGACTGATATCCTCAGCGGTGCTGTACTGGTCCAAAAGCTCCGCAGATCCCCGCACAGCATACGACCAAAAGTCAGGAATCTCTAGCAGCTTGCTTCGTCTGGCAGCGTAATAAGGCTGTAGTTTCTTTGTGTTATAGGCAGCTATATATTAGATCCCATCCATGAGTTAGAAAAGCGATAATATAGAGGATTAACTATTTATAAATTACTTACAGACTTCCTTGTCGATGGCTTCTTGTTGATCGGAAAGCGTGTCGAGAACAGTCCACACTTTGGTTCTAAAACAGTCAGCCTAAACCAAATCCATCAATTAATAATTCTGATCACTTACACATCAATATTTTCTTCAGTCATTGTAGTATATGGTTGTTTTATTTGTTTAGTTTTGAAAATTGAAGAAGTTGGATGCGTGTTGTTCAATTTTTTTTTTTTTTAATTTGACAAAATTTTTGTTTACCAAACACCCTTTCTGTCCAAATACACGTGATTTTATTTCTATTCAACCTATTTAACGTCTAGGCGGCCCACCACGACGCTTAATGCCATCCGGGAGTTTGAATGGCACCGTAAGAGTAGCCATCTTGTAGTTTGCAGCAACGCCCTTGCTGAGCTTAAGTGCTTCGGCCTGAGCAGATGTCGCCACCTTAATTCCACAGCCCATGGCAGTTAGAATCTCTTGTAGCTTAGAGGGCTTGACGTTAAGCTCGTTGGCCAAAGGCAGCACCTCGAGCATGTACCCGTCGATGCGCAGCGCCAGCGCAGCAATATACGCAATAAGCTTAAGCTCACTACCGCCATCCATGACAAATCGCCCATCGCGCGACTTAGCGTTATAGGAGCTGGAGAAGCGTGCAAGTGCCCCGCCAACGAGCGCATCGGGAGGGAACTGCAGTTTCTCGGCAAGAGCAACTTTCTTCTTGGCCCGGCGGTTCTTGTATACACCTAACAGGAATGACAAATAGTACACAGTCTTGACAAAATTGACATCGCCCGAGTCTGTCGCATCTAGCTCCTGGTGGCGCGCCAGCCGGGACGCTGCGTACTCCGTCTGGAATGGCAGCAGCGCGGTACGCGCATCCTGCTCGGTCGCAGCAAGAATGTCATCCACATGCAGCTGCTGCCATTCTTTCGGAGGGATGATGCTTTCGATGGGGTAAACCTCCGAAGGTGTAGTTGCATTTTCGAAGCAGGGCGGGATAAGGCGCTCCTTCTCGTTGGTCTCCTTGACCTGTTCCTGAGTTGGCAATGTGTCTGTTGACGACTTGACACTATCCACAATGTCCTCCCTAATGTCTGACAGCACCGACGAGTCGATTTGATTGAGCTCCCGACTGCGCAGCAGCTTCTGTGCCTTGCGTGTACCAAACGCATGGCCCAGTGTGGTACGCATTTCCGTGTTTGTTGTTTCTGCGCTTGCGCTCTTGACTTTGGGCCCCTTGTACACACGCTTAACACGCACCACAGGGTTCACATCAAAATAAGGTGCGCGGTAAAGTTCCGCAGACTTTGTGCTAGGGTCATATACTGCAACAAAGTACTGTGATGTAGATGATGATGTATCAGCGCCAGCTTCCTTGCGCGACGAGCTGCTCTTTTTCCCACTTTGAACGACACTGGTAACTCCTTCGTAGTCCATTGCTGCAGTCTCACCGTGTAACAAAATGCGCTCATTACTTCCGTCGGGTTTCTTTTCTCGGTAAACGTCCAGGTGCAACGATTCCGGTAAGGTCACAGACCCAAAAGCTCCAATAGCCAGAGTGTTGACCTCTACAGCATGGGGACCCACTGTGTCGAGATGGCTTGCTGAAATAGGGACCGTAGTTACTTCAGGAAGTAAATCATCTGATCTTTTTCGTTTCTTGTCTTTAATTTCTGCTGGCATGTTGTTTGTTTGTGAGCTATTAGGTTGTCCCCCCTCTATAAACGCACTTTGAAAATTTTCGCCCAAAAAAAAAAAAAAAAAAAAAATTTCAAGTAAAATCGCGATTGTAAAGTCACAAAAAAAAAAAAAATTTTATTAGCCGTGCACTAACCCTTACCTGTTCATGTGACGAAGAGTTGAATTTTTTTTTTTTTTTTTCCCTCTCTTCAGATTCATTAGATAACCCGCCCAACAATGTCCGACACCGTTGCCTTGAACCTCTATGAAATTCTGGGAATCTTGCGACAGTCTTGTGCCGATTATGAAGCCGTTACTTTTGCAGAAATAAAACAGGGCTACCATTCAGCGTTGTTAGCTCACCACCCGGACAAACAACTACAGCGGGAACAAGGCCACGGCGCTGGTCCCGACGAAGAAAACATGTCTTTTACCATCGTTGACGATAACTCGGGAATTACCATTCCTGCTATTAAGACAGCATACCGGATTCTGTCTAATGCAGAGCGCCGTAAAGATTATAATTCCCAGCTGCGGATTGGTGGAAACGGAACCGTTCTTACTACACCCCGAGCTGCTTCGGACCAAATTGATTTGGACGACATGAATTGCCGCGTTGAGATTGGTCCCGATGGCGTTTCAGAAACTTGCACATGGACGCGTAGCTGTCGCTGTGGGGAATCAGAAGGATACATTCTCAACGAGCAGGATCTCGAGAAAAACGGCCTGGCCTCAAATTCAATTACTGTACAATGTATTGGATGCAGCTTATGGATAGAGGTGTTATATGAAGTCATGGAGGAAGAGTAATTTATTGTCTGTTTCTATTTCTGTTTATTTTTTTTTATTTAAATATACTATCTAATCACCGGGACTTCCAGGAACCTTGCTAGTAGTTTCTGCCGACTCGGGTCGTGATTTGCGTTCTTTTTCGTTTTTGAGAATTGCATCAAGAGCTCGCAGTACTGCATCCACATCAGTCAAAAGCGATACATGCCCGTTTTCGGTTGGGATTTTGGCAACAACTTCAAATCCCATTGGCTCCGGCATTACCCACTTGTAGTAAACAACACCATCACCAGGCCCAAACAAAAAGTTTTCATAAGTGTCTGTACTAATATCTTCTTTAGAGTCAACCAAAGCTCCCTTAAGTGTTGGGACACAGTAACTGTATAAGCATGCAAGAGGGGGGTAAAGATGAGCCTTGGACTCTTCAAACTCTAATTCCTTTAAAAACTTTTTGGTGCGCTTTAACGTACGATCGAGATATCTCACAGCATCATCATATGAAATATGCAACTGATCTGGAGCTATGAAAGAATCCGATTGAGTTCTCTTGTGACCAGGATGAAATGAATTCTTGCCTTTTTCTTCAACATTTTTTGGCAAGTCTTTTCGCGAAGGAGTTACCAGGGGACTCAACTCGTAGCGAATCCAAGTATTGACATCGAAAAAATCTAAATCGTACTTGATTCTATGATCCTTTTTATTAACAAAACATCTTCCGCTCAATGGCAAAAAAACATAAGAAGAACGCATCAAAAAGTTTACTTGTGCCGTCAAAATCTTGGAAGAAAGTAAAATGGAGTCACCATTTCTCAAGGGACCTAAAATATTGGGACATTGGGAAGGACTTCCAGCATAAAGTATTCCTCTAACAATAGTAGGGTCTTTGTTCATTGCATGATGAGCAATTAACCCACCCATGCTATGAGCGATAATAATTGGCGGGGAAGGCAATTCCTTTATAAAAGTCGTTAGCTTTTCGCTAATAATGTCACATGAAAGACGCCAGTCATAACCAAATTCATATACTTGGCAATCAGGGATTGCGCGAAGTCGCTTAATGAGTTTTCGAGCAATATCCACAGGGCCTATATGAGTAAGCATTCCATCGGGGTATATTTTATTCTCCATTTCATATTCGTCTTCATCATTGATTCCTACAGTCAAATCAATTTTTCGAAGGTTAAACCCAGCTTTAAGAGGTATCCATACTCGTCGACCAGTCGACTTATCTCTCAAAATAGAGCCACGATATCCCCCCATAATTACAATGGTACCTTTGAAATCCGTCAACAAAGGCTCGGAGGGTTTATTTGAAGAAATTATACTAGGTGTCAATGCCCGTTTAACTGCTCGTAACCGAGAATTATCTTGTTCCTTAACTGTATTATAAGCCAAATCTTCTTGGAGCGATGTCACAGACATTTGACGGTGCAACAAATCCCCGATTTCATGTTGAGCAGTCAGATAATTTTCACGAGATGAAATGTTTGCTTCATCATCTTGAGGTTGATTGGAGAAAAAAGAAGGAAGCTTAAACCCAGCCAGCGGGTTGCTGAATGGAAGAGAGAATGAAAATGTATTTCTATTGCTTGCAGGATCGTGAATGTGTGTGTGTTCTTCGGCTACAATGCTATCTTCATCAATAGAAATGCCACCAATTATAGATTGAGCATCAGCGTGGCTCATGTGGGAGTGAACTCTTGCAACAGATGGATTTTTTATTTTTTTAGTCACGTCTTGGTCTTGGTCTTCGTCATGATCATCGGAATCTGAAAACGAATCCTTGGAACCCCCCTCTTCATATTTTGACGGTTCGTTTAGTTCATTATTATCGTTGGCAGTTATTGAAAACGAGATATTTGGTGGGTTTAAAGATAACGGCGTTAATGTTGGAATAATTGGGGAAGCTGTCGGGGAGGTTTCGTTAAGCTCCGAGCTTCTTGGAGATGCTGATTCCACATCACTGACTGGGAAAACTGGCGGTGATCCAGAGCTTCCGCTCATAGGAAGATGGGACTTGATAAGGCCACTGAGTGATTTTTTTGAAAGGGCCCCAAATGTGGGCGAAGACGGATTTTGAGATGTCTTCTCTACAGAGCCTTGATTGGAAAATATAGACTTTATTGATTTTGGTAACTTCTCCATGATTAACAAAGTTTATAGAAGTGTATAAAAAGAACTAAGCAAAAGAAAAACAATAATAAATAAAGGAAGAACAAACTTGAGGGTTATTAAAATTGAGTCAAATAAAAAGTCTGATAAAAAAGATTAAAACTAACAAAAATATAAAAAAAAATATTCCCGAGTTTTTTCCTGCGGAGAAAAAAAGATTAATAATAAACCGAAAGAAAATTGAAATTTTGTATAAGGTATTTTTTTTATTTTTTTTTACATCACAAAATTAAAGCAATTTTATTTTTTAATGTCTACTCATCAAGCACTGAAAGATCCAGCTTAGGCTCGTCCGATCTTTGGATGAAAGGTTTAGCTACTGACTCGTAGTAAGGTGCCTTGGCATCATAACCAGGGTTTCTTCGAACAACCTTATTGAAATAGTTCTTGTAAACATCACCATCATAGTTTCCAATCGGAGAGTTGATGTAGTAGTCAGACAAGTTGAAGGCATCGGTCAAAGGAATGGCGTAGTTGCGAATCTTGAGGTTATAAACGTCAACAAGCTTGGTGATATTCTTAATGTCCTGGGCTGAAAGAAAGCCCGACGTCAAGAAAAGAGCAGCATCCTTCTCAATAGCCCAAAGACCAAACAGAATGGCAAGGTCGGTTAGAACAGGCTTAATGCCACTGCTCGAACTGTTTTTAATGCGGTTGAAAAACGCAGTAACATGGTAAAGTCTTGTGTGAATACGAGCAGACTCGAAACGCTGCTGAGATGCAGCCTCCATAGCCTGGGCCACATTTCCCTTGACCTTGGCCAGCTCCTCCTCGTAAATTTCTGAAGAGCTAATCAAAGCATTAGCAGCTGCAGCCTCCCAAGCTTCCACAATAACTTCAGGGGAGTCAATTTTTCTGCTTCCAAGCTTGGAACTTTTGAGCTGGCCATGTCTAGACAGGTATTCAAAAGGTTCACCAACAGGCTTACTTCGCTTAGCATCGCAAGCAGCCTGAATAAGGGCACGGCCCATAGACAAAACCAAAACATTGTTATCACCATCCCAGGTACACTGAACAGCCCAATCAGCATAACCTTGACCAAAGCCATTGTAGCCAGAGTATCCATGGCCACCGCAAGCTTGACGGCACTCATCAATAATATCGGCAGTGGCCCATGTAGTAAAGGCCTTGACACCGGCAGAAAGAGCAAAGATCTCCTTAGTGTCATTAACAGCTTTTTTCAAGGCAGCCTTGTCATTTTGATTAACATTCAAAAGACTGTTGTTAATACGGTCATAGTTATCACGGAGCTCCATAGAAACAGCATTCATGGCATAGGTCAAAGCCAGGCGTGGAAGCAATCGGCGCTGGTGCAATGGATAATCAAGAATCTTGGTTTCTGGCTGCCCAGGAACAGAAGCAAACTGGCGACGGATGGCAGCATAACGAATGGCTATTGTGATAAATCGGCGAGCAGTATTGAAGGATTCAACTGCAATGTTGACACGAGCAGAAACAAGAGCACCATATGCAAGCTGGTTGAGTGGGGGTTCTGTTACATTACCACTTCTGTCGACCTTGGTGTATCTCATCAAAAGAAATTGGCGAGGAATGCGAACTTTTGTGAATTGGATCCAACCATTATCGACACCGTCACGGCCCATCTTTTTACCGATATCACCAATGGCAATGCCAGGAAGAAGATTAAAGGAGTCAACGTCTCTGAGAGGCACAACAAAAGATTTCATGCCGTAATCCTTACCCTTGATGATCATCCGAGCAAAACAAACACAGTGAGTAGCGGAATGAGCAGCACCACCAATCCACCACTTAGTGGCAGCGAGGTTAGGCGTGTTGATGATGAACTCGTCTGTTTCAGAATCAAAAACTGCTTCCGTTTCCATACCAGCAACGTTGGAGCCATGACCTAATTCTGTCATACCGAAGCACCCGTAAAAACGCTTGTATTCGTTTGCACCCAAAGAATACCAGAATTTTATTTGCTCAGGGGTTCCTGATCCTTCAATTGAGTTCATAAAAAGACCAGTGTAAACACCAAGTCTTGTAACCGCAGCAGGGTCAGCAACACTAACAGCGTCAAAGTATCTGCGGAAATCTGTCCCATCCTTTCTTGAATCCAAAAGGTACTTGGCCAAATTAGCAACTCTTTTGAAACAAAGTTCACGAATTTCGTCCTTGGTGAGATCATAAAAGGCATCATTGTTAAAAAGAGGATCGCGTTCAACACGCTGCATGGCATATTCTAGGATTTCAGTCTGTTCAACACTTCCATTCAAGTAATGAGTGATATCCCTGACAGTAAAAGGGACATTTTCGCGTTCTTGTTTAAGTAACTGTGGGGGTTCTGTTTCAGTATTGAAACTCTTGTCGTTGATCACGACATTCGAAGATTTGTTTCCAGATAGCATTGTGTATAAAAAAACACCAAAAAAGTAAGAAAGAAGTACAATTAAAAGAAAAAAAATATATATAACAATGATTAATGATTAAAAAAATAAAAAGGATAATAAACTATTAAACTAGGAAAGAAGAAGGTTCTTTTATACCAGACTTTAGAGGGGGGTCTACTTGTGCGGTTCTATAGATTTTTGCGGGGTGAAAAAAAGAAGACTGATTAGGCTTTCTGTACCGAGGTAGCGTAAGGTGATCCTCCCAATACTTGCTTCGGCTATGAATTCAAAATCCCCACAAATCAAAATGATATCGTCTGATATATTTTTTTCGGTATGAAGATCAAAACTGAGAATATAAAATAAATAAATGTATTTGGATCTTATTAAAAAAAAGATCTGGTTAGATATTTTGTGTGTTTCTGCAATTGGAATAAATTCATTAAGAGATTAATAAGGGATTTAAAGCTTTAATCTACCGACTAATCATTTTTTTTTTTTTTTGGAGCTAGAGAAACTGGTTTTAATTACTATACAACTATTTAGATTTCAATTTTGTCTTATTTTTTAACTTTTGGATATCCAAATGTCAAGTTTTATCTGATTCATCATGAAGTAGTTTGGCTTGGTAATTACGTTACAAAAGTCTGTAATGACACTTACCAGAAAAAATCAATGAAAAATTAAAATTACCAGTCCATTACATTTTGAAATACGCTTATGTTTCCAAATATGGAAATTTTTTGAAATGTAAAAGTTTAAAATGAAATTTGAAAAAATTCTATTAAAGCAAAACAATTTAAAAACAAAAACTTTTATAAATTTAAAATCAGAATCGTAAAAGGTCATTAGGTGGTCATAAAGTCGTAAAGTGTTTGGCAAATTAAAATTTTAATTCGACAAAGTAACTTTCAGACGACTCCAGAGGCCATCTTCTTCATTGATAGATCTTCGCGATCTGAGAGAAAACATGGGTTTAAGATTATCACTGTTGTTTTCTTCTTTCTTGTTTTTTTGAACAAGATTGCCTCTACCACCACGGCCAATACTGTAGCGAGAAGGTTCTGCAGTAGCACGCTCAACTTCCTTAAGGTACTCAGTTGGAGTCATAGTATTCATCTTAGTAACAGGCATATTGTTTCCCCAGCCACCACGGCCAGCTCTGAAAGTTTGATTAGGTGAAGTAAAATGCTGGATAGGGGCAGGTGTAGAAGGAACTCTTAAACAAGCCTCCATTTCAGGAGAATCGGGAGCTTCCTTAGCAGAAATTTTAGGAGAAGCAACTCTGTTGCCGAAACCGCCGCGTCCAATGCCAACCATTTTTGTTGTTATTTTTTTGTGAGTGTTTATGTGTTTATGTGTTTCGTGAAAGTTTGTTTAGTTTAGGGAAAACTAAAGCTAGTGTATAACGATAGATGTTGTGAAGTGCTTGATAAGGTAAAACCGATATGATTGAAGATAATAAAGGAAAAGGAAAAATAAAAACAAAAAAACTGGGGAAGCTTCAGTCTTTATATATCAAACTTCAAATCGTGAGATTTCATTGTTACATGTCAATTTAATCTCCAAGCAAAAGCACAATCAAACCATGATTTAAAAATTAAACAGTGTAACCCTCTGTTTTGCTGTCAGATGGCTCCCGCCCCAGCTTTTTGAGGGGGAGATCGCGAGGACAAGGCCAATTATGGGCCTGAGTCACGTGTAAGCTTGCCAGTTTGTTTGTATCTGTGGTTCTTTTGCTCTCAGATCATTGTGTCCACAAAATCCTTCCATCAAAGAATCTCCCAGCAATTTTATGCATCGGTGAGCTTATGTCATCTCTACAAATTCTGACACGTACATTGTGTTTTTTGTTAATAAAAAATACCGCCAGATGGGAACGTATTTGGTAGAACAAGCTGGTTATTTCGGAACTCTTCTATCGAAAAAAAAAAAAAAAATTAAAATAAGCATCAGTCAGAGTCATTTACAATGACTCCTGATACTAAATTTCATAATTTCTTTGCCATAAAAAATGACACTTTGTCATTAGACTCAGGTTTTCAGTGGAGTGTATTATTTCTAAGACTGATGCCCTTGCTGTTCACATGAGCAATAGACAACAGGAGCATTTTTTTTCCCTCAAAAAAAAAATAAAATAAGCAAGATATTAACTGAGTGTTGTGTTCTCAGTGTATTTTGACGTTTTTGTTATAAATAAGTTATTGAATTAATTGTTTGATTGTTTTTATTCAAGAGTTATGAAATTATATCACAATGCTGATCAGCATCTGTGCTATCCTTAAGTTATTGAATTAAGAAAATTTAAAAAAAATTGATTACTATTTTTTTTTCGCACCTTTGATCTTAAGATAAATTTGATTTTCTTTTGAGATAGTTTGTGCTACCCAGATAGTTATGGTGGCAGTCATACCTCTCAAGTTATGTCATCACTGGGTATACTTAACCCTAACCACTTAGGTCACGGTGCTTCGTTGATCCCCGTGACATTCAGCATAACAAAATATTCACCCTCCAATATTCTTGGCATCAAAAAATTGCCGTTGGGATTTCCTCTTGGTTTAAAAAAAAATTATTAGAAAAGTTTTAGAAGAAAAAATCTATTCAAAAAAAACTGCTCTCATATCTACAAGCTTTCATGACTGCCAAATTAAATTAAAAAAATTCTAAATTTTGTATTTTATCAATAATTCATTCAGTAGTACTGTAGAAATAAGGAAAATAATAGATTATGTAAAATTAGCAAAAGAATTCTTGGCATCAAATTAACCTTTTTAGCAGTTACTAACAACTTTTTGTTACATGTAATACCTGCTTTTTTGTATCACAATTCGAGACTTCCTTTTACTTCGATGCCCCTCTTTCCCCTCAGAAAAATTTAACATAAACTTGGTACTAGTACGTAAGCTTAAATTACCAAAAAGTTTTCCTCACTGCCGTTCCTTGTTCAGCCGTTCATAAAACTATTTTTACTTACATTTACTTACACACACTATTATTCAATTTTGGCGCGCGCATATTTCTTCAGTCGTAGAAGCCCGCAAAAAAAACGGCATTTGAATACGAGAAATTCAGAGCAATAACAATTGACAGTAAAATTGCTTTTAAATTTAGTAATAACAAAAATTCTAAAAAGTTAAAGCAATAATGAATTAAGATTTTTTTTATTTAAATTTTTTCAAAACAAATCAATTAATGTTAGAAGTTCAAAATATCAAAAAAAAAAAAAATTGATTGATTGATTTCAAATTTATTAAAATGAAAGAAACACTTTACTTTATAAAATAATTTTGTCATTCAAGTTTGAGTATTAATGATGTTTCCTGCATAACGGGTTTTACCAACTGCTTTGCAAATATGCTCTTAGATTTCTTTTTTTTTTCTTTTTGTAAACAGTTCCCAAAACAAAACATTAAAATCTTAAGATATTTTTTTTCATTTTTATTTTCATTTTCATTTTCTGTTTCACAGTAGAAACAATAGCCTTTTTTTAATAGTAACTATTTGAAATCATATTGAGAGCAAAAAAAAAAAAAAAAAAAATTGAAGGAAAGGGTCCTATTTTCTGATGTTAAAAGTTCTAAAAAATTTTTTTTACATATATATATATTAAACATTTTGATACATTTTGAGCATTTCTTATGAATAAGATGGTAACCACGTGCTGAAGAGCCTCTTTATTTATTTTTGAATCAGAATTCTAGAAAACATCCCTTAAATAGTGGTTATAACTGAACCTTTTCCTGGGTGGTCCATCAAGCTTATATACAAACTTAGTAACCAACTTTAAAATGGATATGACAATATTCTATTACTAATTAATAAAATTAAGCTTAATTAACTGAGAAATAAATTTTTTTTTTCTATTTTTTATTTTTTTTTTAAAAAATCCGTTTAATCAATTATGACTCCGAGTCATGATTATAATAATAAAATATTTTCAAAATCAAGGTAAATAAATATCAATTTATTAAATTTGGAAGCAAATTGCCTACTTTATTTTTTTTTATTTTAAATAAACAAGGTTTTTCAATTAGATTTTTTTTCTCAAACTCGATCACCTTTTGTTTGTTTTTATTCACAATCACCTTTTGATTCCAGTTTTTTTTGCCCTCTATACACAAAGTGATTAATGATTTGAAATTTAAAATTTAGATAATAAGCGACTCAGTAAATCATAATATACATACAGATATCAAAATTAAAAAAAATTAAAGGATTTGAATTGACTTCATAAACGTATCTAACATCACAACCTGCAGTGTTCACTGTTTTAATTACCTTACTACTTTTCTAACCAAATTATGAATCTTGAACGATTTTGTGTATTTACCAACTTTGAGTATTACCTCTAGAAAAAAATTCTAATAAACCATAAGTGAATAGTTTTATGAATGTCCCCCCCCCCCCTTTTCAAAGTTTCCTTATCTTATCGGTAACCCTAGAGACCGTTGTATCAATAAATTTCTCCAAAGAGATAAAAAAAGTAGAATCGTTATTAATGCCACAATTAATTCAATTTTTTCTTAATCCTTTAACAAAAATAATTTTACATCACTTATGTACATTGTCCAATTACAGAAGCTTCTTAAGCTCAGCAATAATGGCATCACCAACCTCAGTGGTACTGTTTTTACCGCCCAGATCACCAGTTCTAATACCACTATCAAGAACAATACGGGCGGCCTTTTCAACAGCTTCGCCTTCCTCCTTAAGGTCAAGAGAAAGCTTAAGCATCATAGCAGCTGAAAGAATGGTAGCGATGGGGTTAACCTTGTTCTTAGGCAAATCAGGAGCAGTACCGTGGCAGGGCTCGTAAAGACCGAAAGCAGTGTTCTTATCTGGGAGAGAAGCAAGAGAAGCTGAAGGGAGAAGACCCAAAGAACCAGGGATGACAGAAGCCTCATCAGAAAGAATGTCACCAAACATATTGGTAGTCAGCAAAACACCGTTAAGAGAAGAGGGGCTCTTAACCATGATCATAGCAGCGGAATCAATGAGCTGGTGCTTCAGGGTAAGTTGAGGAAATTCCTTTTCAATGGTTTCAGTGACAGTCTTTCTCCAAAGACGAGACGAAGCAAGAACGTTAGCCTTATCTAAACTCCAGACAGGAAGAGGAGGGTTAGATTGAAGAGCCAAAAAGGCAGCCATTCTTGTCAATCTCTTAACCTCCTCAACCGAATAAGCCTCAGTATCCCATGCTCTACCAGAACCATTGTCTTCCTCACGCTCGCCAAAGTAAATACCTCCGACAAGTTCACGAACAATGACAAAGTCAGTACCCTTGACAACTTCGGACTTCAAGGGAGAAAGATCGTAGAGAGATTCAGAAATGAAGTTGCAAGGACGAAGGTTGGCGTAAAGGTTAAGCTCCTTTCTAATTTTCAGCAGACCTTGCTCAGGTCTGACGGCGCCGGTACCCCACTTAGGGCCACCAACGGCACCAAGCAAAACAGCATCAGCCTTCTTAGCGGCCTCAAGGGTCTCATCAGGAAGAGGATTGCCGGTGGCATCAATGGCGGCACCACCAATGAGGTGTTCCTGGAAATCAAACTTGATATTGGGGCGAGCTTCAGCAATCGCCTTCAGCACCTTGACAGCTTCATTTGTGCATTCAGGACCAACATGGTCACCACCAAGAACAACAATGGTTTTAGTATTAGAGGACATTTTAAAAGGAATAGATATTTAGTGTCTTTTATAGGAAGAATTGAATATGAAAAAACAATAAGGGGAAAAGAAAAAAAGAAACAAAAAAAAAAAACTGAAGAGAGGAAGAAAAAGAAAAAAATAGAAGAAAAAAGAGAAGCGGAGGGAAGCAAAGAGAAAAAAGTGATTCATTGGACGAGCTGGCAAGCCGAAAAAAAAACTTCACCGATTTCGCTCCGTGCTTTGTTACATATTTTCAAAATATATTGTCACAAACATGGAACAAAATCGGGTCTTAGTAAATCATGTGACTACTTCACAACTTAAACATACAAATCCAATTTATTTAAGTACAACCACTGCTTCAAATTAATATGATGAACTTCTGGCTGTTTACCATCAGCACTTTATTCTGGAAAGACTATAAATTTTGTAATAAAAAATACGGATTCTTCAATAGAAATAATCATATCTAAACTAAAACATGTTTAAGTTTTTTGGGGCTTAAGTAATCTGTTTTAAGATATAAATTTGTTTAAACACTAGAAAACAGCGAACGATCCATGATCGCATTTTTTAATATTTTCTCATCTGTTCTTTGAAAAATCTAAACTCTTCATAAATTTTCCCAGATGTAATTAGAAATGAAATAGGACGAGTATTCACCCAAAGGTAATGTATGAATGCCTTTTGATTGAGGTGAATGAATGAGTGCTTTAGTATGCGTTTCAGGACTATCTCCATCAAAAGATACTCCTAAAGACTGAAGAACTTTCAGTTTAAGACTAAAAACTGTTAGATTTAGAATTTCTCTGTTACTAGTTTTTTTCAGAGGCACATACATTGAGCTTGTTTGCAAGGTTTTCACTGACGTATCTAATACATCTTCTTTAATTAAATTCTCGAGTTCTTTATTCAGCTTTATGAGAGTTGTATTACTAGCTGTATTTGATGTTTCTAGACTGCTGATATGTTTTGCCAATTCATATTTTTTACGATCTAAGCTCTGTAAAACAACTACTTCTGGTGCATCTTGGACATCTTCCTCCTTATTTTCCACATCTATATCTATATCATTGTCCTCATTTTTGTTAATTTTTTTCCTACTGTTTTCTTGAAGACCATTCACAATCACTGACTCTTTGTCTAGTACACTTGCACGCAGAAGTTCAAAAGTTCTAGAGAGCGTTCGCACTACTGTCTGATTACCTTGGATTGTTGCTCGGTATCCGTCATCCAGTTCACGTACGGCGCGTGCCACACGATCTAGTGCATCCAGGTCATCTGTCTGATCAAAAGATTGCCGAACAGCAGGAAAAAAATCTAGAAGGTTTTGTGTAACTGAAAGAGGCTCATCTGAGCCAGTTTGTAAAGATTGTGGTACCATGATTTTTAAAATAATGTAGGATAGATTTCAAGATGAATGGAATGTTTTTTTTTAGCTATTTCTCTATTAATCACATGACTTTGTTTACATTTTTAATATCAAACTTTCGGATCTGATTAGACAAAACAGACACTCTAAGCATTCAAAGAGAGCTATTCTGTTTCAAGTGTATCAATTGTAAGGATAATATACATGTTCTTGCCCGAATGGAACATCTGCTACAGATGTCATATTAATAATACCAGAGTCAACTGCTGCAATGATAATGTTTCGATATCCGCGCTTTAGTAAATTCATTTGTTGAGGAATTGTGAGACCTCTGACTTTTTGACTCTTATCGTTGTTCTTAACGGGGTTCTTAATTTTATACCCCTTAACATGAACATTATCTAAAAGGGAAAGAGTTTGCTCTAATGTAGGGACATTAAATTCTTTTGTATCAATCACTGATATAAAGAAATCAGGGGTTCCTGGGGACTTTTTGCTGAAGTTAGGTCGTGGTTTCCAAACATGAAAGATTACCCGGAACAGCGCAGTTGATTCTGTTGGTAATTGTTCTTTATTCTTGTTTAAATGATTTGCTGTTTTTGGAGGTTCATTACATGGAATGAAATCAAGGCTTTTATAAATTTCTTTGTAAGAGTGAAATATCTTTCTGTTTTCTGGAGAAAAAATGCTTCTAAAGACATTTATGGCATTGTGTTTGAAGATATTTCCGTAACCGACAAAATTCTTGAAAGGACGACTTTTTTCAACATCATGAAAGATACCTTTTAAAAATGTAGCCGCTGGTATCAAAAATTTTAAATTTCTTAAAATGGAGACTGTAGAATGCTTTATTGTGTCTAGTAATGATAAAGCAAAATGCTGGGGGTTTCCTTGGTTAGCAAGTTGATTGTTATTGCTTACATCTTCATAGGTTGGAGCTCGCTGCACTATAAAGCCAAGTCTTTTCAAGTAAGAATAAACTTGATATCTTTCTATTTCACACGAGTTTTTTCTTATTGTGGTATTTCCAAATACTGCAGCATAAACTGCTTGAAGAGACATAGGTGGTCCGGGCTCATTTAACCAAAAGCACTCTAAGCTTCCTCTCTCAACAAGGTACAGTAGTTCTTCCTGGTTTAACCATACATTTCCTCTGCTATCAGCTTTTCCTATCGTTTGGAAATGCAACCCCCTAGCAGGAGGATCTACTCTAGCCTGCCTAATATCTGGATACCATTTTGCCGTAATTCTATGTTTTCCTGAATGACCTCGACTTACTTGAAGGGCTGAATACATAGCTGATCTGCTCTCATCTAACGCTTGAGATTGCATATTCGTTCCTTCCGGTTGAAAGTCCTTTTCGCCTCGTTTTGGAAGTACATTTTTTGAACTACCCAGGGTTAGTTTGACACCTTCAAAGTTAAATACAACACTTACTTAACAGAAGATATGAATCTCCAGTCAACAACCTCATCTTCATCAATATCAGAATCTATATTTTGATTATCCATTACCCTGTTTTGTAATAATCTGAGTTTAGTAAATCTTGCTTTAACTAAGTTGGCTATGTTGCACTTTGCAGTAATGGAGCTGTATCACGTAACATAAAATTTTTTTTCGATGACATTTATCACGTTAAATTAGCGTAATAGATAGGTGTTCAAAGTATTAAGTTAACTTAACAAAAAAATCAGCATGATCAAAGGATATTAATTAGTAACGGGAAAAACACCTATCCCATTCCACGAAACATGTTCTTATTTTCAAGCAAAAGAAAAAGAATAATAATAGATTTCTATGTAACTTTATAATACCCACACATGGGACTAGAAAACGTGTAAACATTCAAACAACAAAAAAAAGCCGTATTTGCTATTTTTTTTATATAAAACATTTAATAAAAAAAAAGCTATATAGTTATTTTACTGGTAATTTTTTAATTTTTTTTGAACAAGAATTTCAAGCATACTATGGAGTTGCTGCCTTCGAAGAGGTTTCCCTAGAAAATCATTAACTCCAGATTCAAGGCATTTGTCAACATTGGACTTGTCTGTATATGCAGAAACAGCAATAATAGGACCTTTATATCCTAAAATGTTTCTGATTTGTTTTGTAGCTTGAATTCCATCCATATTTGGCATTTGAATATCCATAAAAATGATGTCAAATTCTTTAGTTTTCCAGTCCTTAAGGGGATTTTGTTTTTCAGTTTCTATTGTTTGTGATGAGTGACTTTGAACAGATGATAAATCTTCTTCAAAAATTTGATTTTTATTAGTAACTTGTGATTGAAGGTTCATAACAGACGGTCCATCTATAGGGCGACATTTTTCAACTGCAGATACAGCTTCAATGCCATCGTTAGCGACATCAACATTTTTAATACCTTCTAGGTGAAGCATTTTAACCATAACTTCTTGATTTACCCGATTGTCTTCTGCAATTAAAACATGAAGATCATCACATATTTTAGGATCTAGCGTTTTCTTTGAATGCTGAGAATTCATATTAGAAACACTGCTGTTATTCACATGTGAGCCAGAATACACTCCAGAATAGCTTATTTTAATTGGATCCACACAAACAGAAACAGAAGATACCATGGGACAATGTGGGGATGATATAATTTCAGGTATACCATTAACAGTATTATTATAAACGGATTTCGATTCCTTGTTTTCTTCTATTTTTACTGAAGCTTCAATATAAGGCGAAACCAAACTGGAAACTTTTAGTGATGGAGGTTGTGGAACTTCAAATTGATTTTTACCGTCAGTTGATGACGATTTATTATTGGTTTCCATGATAAAAGGTTTTATATCAGAAAGTCCATAATCCAAACTCATTTGTTGGTTTGATGACCTTTCAGTATCTGAATCATCATGATTAGACGATATTAAGCTATATTTCATCGGAACTCTGAAAGTGAAACATGATCCATTACCAACTTCGGATTTTAAATCTATGGTACCATCCATCAACGTTGCTAAATGGCGGCATATAGAAAGCCCCAGACCTGCTCCGCTCCTAGTTTCTTTAGCTCCAATCTCGCCTTGAACAAATGGCTCAAATACTCGTGACTGTAAGTGGGGGGCAATACCGGAACCACTGTCACACACAACAAAACTGACTACCGTTTTACCAGACGTGACATAATAGTCTTCATTAGTTTCACTATTTGAAGAAGAATCAGAAAATTCCTTATTAGACGAAGATTCAGAAGCATTCCGGTCACTATCATCATTTTTGCCAGCAGAAATAATGACCTTGACAAAACCACCAGATGGCGTAAACTTTAAACTGTTAGAAACCAAGTTAATAACAACTTGAAGTATTCTGTTAATATCACCGTCCACTTCATACTTTAATAGCCAATCGCTATTCATTACTATTGAGAAATTAATTCTTGCAACTTTGCTACTTTCGTCAAATATCGCGTGAAGTTGGGAAATAATTTCTGAAATACTAAATCCTTTAATCTCAAGTTTCATATTATCAACTTCACTCTTTGAAAAGCTTAAAAGGTCCGTCAGTAATCGTAGTAAAAGCTCTCCAGATTTGAAAATAACCTTCAACGATTCACGCACACTTTGAGCTTCATTTTCTTCCATGGCAACAGCAGCCATGCCCAAAATTCCATTAAGTGGGGTGCGAAGTTCATGGGTAATATTTGCAATGAACAAAGATTTTGCTTCATTTGCGGTTTCCGCTAAACTTTTTGCTGTTTTAATTTCTTTGGTTCGCTGTTGTACCCGTTCTTCTAAATTTTTATATTGTTTTCGAAGCTCAATAGTCATTTCATTAAAAGTTTCGGTTAATTCTGTAAGTTCATCGCGAATATATTTACGAGTTACTATCTTTTCAGGTAACCGAAATTCTGGAACGTCTTCCTGAAATCGTCCTTTGTAGTTATGGGAAAAGCTATTCCCTGAAGTGAATTTTTCTCTAAACTCAGGTTTGGATTTTGTAGGTCGTTTTAATTTGAGCAGACCCAAAAATAAGTTTTTGAAAAAATGCCAAAATCCTCGTGAATGATGAGAGTCTCCGTAAGATTGTTCAGTTGCCGCTTGTAGTCTAGTAATGGGACGCAATACCCATCCAGATAACAAAAGAGTCAAAACACACACACCAGCACCAATAGAAAAAACCGAAATAATAGAAATTTTTTGAATAGTTCGAATAGGGCCATAAACATATTTGTGTGGTTGGAAAACTACAACGCCCCATATCTGCCAAAATGTAGAAACTGGTGCATAACCAGTAGAAACCATTCCATACTGGGGTATTTCATAATTAATGAAAGCACCAGATGTTCCATTCACAAGTGCAAGATATTCAGGAGTTCCTATAGCCAATGGAAATTGATAGTTATAGCAAGTAATACACATTAAACTTGGTGTCACATATGTATAGTTTAAATTAGTTAATGTACTCTTGTCTATTGTGGAGCGGGTGCCATTAACTCCTAGTTTAATAAGAGATAAACGACTTCCATCTTCTAAGTCACTAGTGGTAACAACATTTAACAAGCCAGTTGCTTTTGAAACAATTGTCAAATACCCGAGAATGGAACCTGATACTATTTGTCCGTCAGAAGACTGTGTATTTAAAGCCCGTGTTATCGAAAGATAGAACGAATTATTAACCATTCTAGGACCTCTGATTATCGAATTTCCATTATTCAAACTGTTAACGTCGCTGCTGCTACCAGTATTATTTAAAGGAAACAACAATGCCGGAAGAGTGACCGATTGAGGTAAGGTATCGTTATTTGTTTTATATATGACTAAACTGGTATTATAAGAATAAATAGCACCTGCTATTGAGTTATCAGTTGTTTTAAGTAACATTTGAAAATCAACTTCGTTGACATTATTTACTTGTTCTCCAGTGTAATAATTTGTAAGAAGGGTATGTATGAAATTTCTTGAACTTAGCACTATCAAATCTCCCAATAAGAGAGATAAAACTTGTGAAACTTGTGCAGCCTTAAGCTGAGCAACCACTTTAAGTCTATCTGAACGTAGATTTAGAACTGTAGAATGATTGACAACAGACTATAGAATGTTAACAACTGTCTTGACAGAGTTTTTGAATATATAAAGCAAACATACCGTCGCTACCGCTAAAGCACCTAACGCGCACAAAGCTGAAATGCATGCCAATAAAGATAGTTGCCATTTTATCCCAATATATATAGGACCCCTTTTAGTTTTTGGTCTCTTTCGAAAAAAGTTTAAAAATTGCAACTTCATTTAAGATAAAAGCCCATAGGTTCGCCTTTGGGATAAAATTTAAATGATGTAAATGATGTAATTTGATATCTTAAGTCGTGAATGTATGTATATGCATATTTAATTACATAGTATAATAATGTAACAAATTTGTTACACCAGTCCATTAGTTTAAAAATTTCCAAGAAGATGATTCAAAGTTTGAATAACATCTAAACTCATTGCTAAGTCCTTTAGAGTGCTGAGGGAAAAAATCAGTAATATGAGTCCCAGGATAAACTTTTAAGATAATTTCAGAAACTCTTTCCCCAGTACAAACAATAACCTTTGAGTTATTATTTGATGTATCTTGGGACTGGAGATACCTTGCAGTAAGAGCCGTTTTTGTATGACATTCGTCTGACAAGAAAGGCGGATCGACAACAACGGCATCAATAGTACCCTTCAACTCTTTTGGAATAGAAAGTGGTTTACTATAATCGTATAAAATAAAGTATTCGGGACTAATAGTTAAGTATCTAAATCGTGGATCAAATTCGAGTAGATATATGCTTTTTAAAATTGTGTCAACTCTAGCAGAAACATTTTGCTCAGACTTTTCTTTAATTGCTTTCAGAATTCCAAGAATAGCAGAATAAACAGAAGGAGCAGAGATTATTGCAAGTTTTTTTGTAATCTGTCCTTTATTGAGATCTTCTAAATCAACATCTATTGCCATTAATGCCTCTTTTGCTAAAGTATCAGCCGTTTCTTTACTGTACCAAAACTGACTAAGATTCCAGTCTTCTTCAAAATCTTCAATATTTTTGTCGGTTACATCAGTAGCATCTTCCTTTTCTTCAAATCTATTTTCGGAATCTCTATAGAGTTTGTCAAACTTTTCTTGCCGTTCTTTTTCCTCATCTCGAAACTCCTGTAATGCTGCAAGAGTAGCAGCTGAAAGTCTAGTTATTTTTAAATTAGTCGATTAAAAAAAAAATAAAAAAACAGCTTACCCAATAGGCTCATCATCACTATCAAGGTTTAAATCGGACATTTTTCTGATGAATTACTGCTTAATGCAAATCGTTCAAGAGAATATTAATATTTACAGTCAACTATCACTTTGAGCGATGTTACTTGGTGATCTTTCAAAAGAAAGAGTTGAAACCCTAACCTAATGTTACCCGGTTTCATTTAACAAGCTGATAAGTATTTGCATTAAACAGTGATATGAATTTTATTTGACATGAAAACATAAAGGAAAACTCTTTTAAATTTATTTTAAATTAGATCTTCGGCTGTAAATTTTAACTTTAAGAGAATTGCATTTATATATTTGTTCAAAAAAGAAGCAATAAATATGTCATTACTGTTTTTGTACTATTTTATTAGAATTATTTTTCTAATTATGATCTCCAAAATATAAATGTAGAAATTACATATGTCAATGTGTTCGTTAATAGATTTATTTATTTTTTCCCTCTTTTTTCAAGGAAAAATGAATCCTTTTCTTTTTTATTTTATTCTCTTATTTTGATTTTCTAATATTTCCATTCTTTTTCATTATTTTACAACATATTATTCCTTTCGTTTTACAATACATTATGGTTAGTCCAAAAAGTACTGTGGCAGTAGAATGGATTTTCTGTTCGATTGCCTTAATATTTCTAACCTTAAGAATATGGGTTAGGTCAAAAGTTTCGAAAATTGGGGTAAAAGCAGAAGATTTTTTTTTGGTAATTGCTCAGTGTATGTTTTTCATCTGGGTATCTTTAGATACATATACTGTATCAACAGGGTTCATGGATGGAAATGCTTCTTATTATGATGATGAAATTTTCAGCCATGTCAAAGGAGATGATGAATTAAAAATTCGGGTTCTAAAAGTAGTCTATTCCTCCTCAATTCCTTATTATTTGTGCATGTGGTTTATCAAATTTGGAATTCTCGGATTTTATTATCGATTGGTTCCTAAAAATACTCAACATAGAAAAGTTCTTCATTTTGTCACGGCTACACTTTTGGTCACATTAATAGTTATCATATTCATAAACATTTTTTTGTGTCAACCAATCAATAAAAACTGGAGCCTCAATTCTAGTGATAAGTGCTATTCTTCGACATCAATAGCACCTTTCATTTTCTCAGCAATGTCAAATATTATCACCGACGTTATGGTATTTGCAATTCCATTTCCACTCATCCCCACATTAAAAACTATTCCCAAACGTCAAAGAATAGGTTTGATTGTCACTTTTTCATTAGGTGCAGTAACAATCACAGTTTTCATTGTTCGTATAATTATTATTGCTATATCAGCAACAATAGCAATATCCGCAATTTTAACTGGTGTGGAATGCGGTACAGCCATGATAGTAGCCTGTTTACCAGCTTTTAGAGTGCTTCTCAAAAAGAGAGTAAATAAGGCCCTAAAAAAATTAGGGAAAAGGAGTGTCTATTTTCAAGAGGTTGAAATAGAAAGAGGAAATCTTAGTCCTGTTCAAAACATGGATGGTATTATGGACGACTTTATTGATACAGGTTACACCAGAAACAGTAACATTATGTCCGATGAAAAAGTTAACCAAATTTCCAGATTAAATAACCAAAGGGATTCTAATTTTGCTATTGGTATCAATGATCCGCAATATGATGAGATTCTTCACTTTGACGATAGTTTATATTCAGCACCAGTAATGGAATTCCCATATAAAAATCCGACTCTATCACAGGTATCAATAAAAAGGCATATAGATAGACCGAATTTAAATTCTTCTGCAATACCTTATGATCCAAGGCAACGTTTTCAAAAAGAACAGGGCTTTAAGATAACCAACTTTCAAATGACAAATACAAATTATGCACACACTCAACTGATATATAATTCCAAAGCTGAGCCTGTTGAATTTGATGATGAAATTGATGATTCAGATTCAAATCTGGATAATGAAGAAGTTGACTTTTCACTAAACCAGCACATAAATAATGAACAGAATTTTGAAAATAGTTCGTCGAGATTAAATAATTCTCCTTTAACTAATTCAGGTCAACGTCAATTTATAAATCAAAGCCAACAAAACGTTAATTCAAATCCAAACCAATACACGGGTATTCTAGTTGTCAGGACATCTTTTGATTCACAAAGGTCGACAGAAACAGATTAGTAATCTCATAAAACCTATTTCTGTATTAACATTTTAAAATGGAATAAGTAAGATATTTTAATAACAAGTAATGAATTATATAGTTTTATATTCAAAAAAAAAAAAAAAAAAAATTGACAAGGTCATTTGGTCATTTGTAATATGGGTATAAAAACTTAAGTTAGATATATGCTCGATGTGCCGGAGTAGAGGAGGCTTCTCCATGTAGAAAATTATTTAGAACCTATAAAATGTATTGTATATTTATAGATTCTAATATGAAATTGTAGCTAAAAAGATATAATAGCTGATGCAATACCTCATATTTAAAGTCAGTTTGGTTGTTATGCACCAAGAATTAAGAAATTTTCTTAAAAGAAAATTCAACAATCGTAATTATGATTGTTTTACATATTCAAGTGTGAAAATTGACCTAGTTTAACCCTGTTACAATAGTAATTGTAACTACAATGAAATATTTAATGTAACAAAAGTTAATGAACAAAAGGAACTGTTTTGCCATTTCCTGATACCAATTATCTCAACTTATATGTATACAGTCATTTTGATAAGATTGATGAAATAATAAATAAAATAATAACCATAATGACACAAGAACAGTCCAATAATGATATATTTCAACAATCAATGATTCATTTAGATCAGTTCAAAGTTGATTGTTTGGACCTATTAAGCCATCTTGAGTCTAGACTCGAAAACATGTCGGATGATGAAGATAATATGGAAACGAACGGGAAAGATGAAATCAGCCTTGGAGAAGATGAAATTATATCTGACCTGCAGAAAAAAATATATGTCGAAACAGTTCAGCTTAGACAGTTAAATTGGGAAGTTCAAGAAATTACGAATCAAATAAAAGAATCTACAACTCATGAAAAAAATGAAGTGGATTTAAAACAATTAGATATTCAAAATATTTATTACCAACACAAGCACTTAAAAAGTGAAATAGAAAGGTGCAACGACTTTCATTCAAAACATGAATCATTAGACTTAGTTCCACTTTCAGAATTTTACGAGAGTCACCCTGAAGCAATAGGTATTGAAGATCCTCATAATCTAATGTTACAAAGATTGAAAGACGAAGAAGACAGACGATTGGAGCTGTTTATAGCTAAAACCAGGCTAAACAATAAAAAGAAAAAATTATCTGAAGATAATAAACGAAGAAAGGAAGATTTAGATAAACTAGATTCAATGCTTCGCGACTTTGTAGAAAGTACTGAACCTATACAAAAAGCTCTTCAGAAATACTGATAAATTATTATATACAGAATGAATATACAGGATTAACTTGATCCGGATTTTAGGATGAACCCTCATCTTTTTGGCTTTCGGGATCAAGTTGTTTTCGTCTTTCTTCCATAGTAAGGTATAAGACTTTGCCAGAAGCTTCCAATGTTTGAACAAGACCAGCACCACCCAAAATCGACAAGACCCCCACAAGTTGCGATCTAACCTCTGGAAGAGTAGGGAGAGTTTTGAAAGTATCAATTTCCTGAATGGATAAAGCCTTTTTGTCAACCATAGCACCTAATAAAAGCAAAGAACCCTTACTCTTTTCCAAAACTTTCACAACACCATCAACAGCCTTAGGGTTCATCTCAGAAAAGTGAATAAGCCCTGTAGGACCATTTAATAATGGGAAAATTTCATGTTTATTATTCTTGAAAGTTTTTTGTGCCTCCTTACTTGCTGGATCTGAATGCTCGACACCACGAAGAGCAACCTTAAGTAGTCTGGCACGGGAAATGGTAAGTTCACCACCCACTTTTTTAATTTGGGATCGTAGGTTGCGGTCATCGGTTTTTAAAAGATTGTTGTGATGAACGAGTAAAACAACTGGAGAGTTTTTGAGAATATGAGAATAAATGTCGACAAGATAAGTTTTGCGAGATTTCAATGGCTTAACTGTATCACGAATTGATGTTTGTTGAACCTCTATCGATGAGGTAGACATTCGCTTTACACATAGCGATAAGTTTGAGCTCGTATAAAAAGAAAGCTTTGAAGGGGAACCCTTGAGGAGATTCAGGGAAGAGACCCTGGTGCTTGAAGAAAGACTGCTGAACATTAGTAATTTTGGTGCTTAAATTTCAACATCCATGTGATCTGAAATGTAGTTTTGAGGAGGTTTGAATAGGGTGAAAAAAAAAAATTTTCCCCTTGACAGCATTGTTGATTGGACAAATAATTCAAGTAACAATAGTTGTAACAAATAAAAATCACTACTAGGCTTACTTTTAGATTGACAAACAATTAAGACTTTCTATTTCAACTTGAAAACTATACCATCAAAATGCTTAGGTTAAAGGTTGTTACAAAGCGACCTAATCCCTATATTGTTAGGCTTTATTCTACTATAAATAAGTCTAAAGATCTAAATCATTCATATGCCGATACACTTTCTCTTCCTAAAACTGAATTCCCCAACCGATCAGGAAAACCTGATGTAATCGCCAAATTGATCAAACGTTCAAGTGACGAAATTTATGATTGGCAGGTACGAAACTCATTGATTCTTTTTATCAATCTACTAACATTTATTGGTAGATTAATTCAAATACCTTTCAAAAAACTTCAGTTTTCCATGACGGCCCTCCATATGCAAACGCCAGTTTGCATTTGGGGCATGCTATGAATAAAATTTTAAAAGATATCATTAACAGATATGATCTTTTGCAAGGAAAAAAGGTTTTTTACAAACCTGGCTGGGATTGCCATGGTCTTCCTATTGAACTAAAAGCTTTGCAAACACTTTCTGCTGAAGCCAAAAAAGATGTGGCAACTGTTCTTTCTCCTTCTGAAATCCGTACGATTGCGAGATCACATGCACTTGAAGCCATTGAAGACCAAATGAAATCGTTTAGAATGTTTGGTGTTATGGGTGATTGGGTCCATAGATACCGGACATTGGATACCGATTATGAAATACGACAGCTGAATGTATTTAAGGAAATGATGCACCGAGGCTTCATCTCTAGAAAAAATAAACCGGTTTATTGGGGGACAGAAACAAGAACTGCTTTAGCAGAAGCTGAGTTGGAATACAATGAAAAACATAAAAGTACTGCTGCTACAGTCAAATTTCCTATTGTATCTCTGGGCGAAAATTTAAAAAAAATCATTGGGGAAAAGATACCGTCAAATCAAAAACTTAATGTTTTAATTTGGACAACAACTCCTTGGACCTTGATCTCAAATAAGGCAGTTGCAGTTAATGCTGAAATGGAGTATGTCGTTGTATCTCATGAGAATCATGGTCTTTTTATTGTTGCTGAATCACGTCGTGAATCCTTAGGAGAAGATTTTAAAAAAATAGACAACTTATCGTTTACTGGGGCTGATTTGTTATCATCAACATATAAAAGCCCCTTGAGCAGTGACTCAGAGGAAAGACCTTTTTTGGCAGCTTCATATGTCACATCCACAATTGGAACTGGTTTGGTTCATACTGCTCCCGGCCATGGGTTTGATGATTATTTGCTATGTCGAAAGCATAATATTGATACCTACTCACCTGTTGACGATGAGGGGAACTATACAAACTTACCCAATGATCTCAAGCATCTTGAAGGTCTTTATGTACTTAATCAAGGACAAAAGGAAGTTATTAAAATTTTAGAAGAAAAGGGCTCCATAATTTCTTTGAACCGCAACTATCGACATAAGTATCCTTACGACTGGCGATCTAAAAAGCCTATTATTATTCGTTCCACTCCTCAATGGTTTGCTGATATTGATTCTATTAAGGATGATGCTGTTAAATCTCTTCAAGACGTAATTTTTTATCCTTCAACTGGTAAAACTCGCCTTGAAGCATTTACCCAATCCCGGTCTGAATGGTGTATTTCTCGACAAAGAGTTTGGGGTGTTCCTATTCCGGCCATTTATAATAAACAAACTTTAGAGCCTTTAACCGATATTTCTTCTATGGATTATGTTATTTCTCAAATTGAACAACTGGGGACAGATGCATGGTTTGAAGAAGAAGAAGACATTCAAAGATGGCTACCAAATACCCCGGAGTTTGAATCAAAGGGAAAAGATTATATTAAAGGAAAAGATACCATGGATGTTTGGTTTGACAGTGGCACAAGCTGGACTATGCTTGATCCTTCACATGGTGAATATCTTGCCGATTATTATCTTGAAGGGACTGATCAGCATCGCGGATGGTTTCAATCATCTTTATTGACAAAAATTGCAGTTTCCGAAAAGGGAAACGCCAAAGCGCCTTTTAAGCATATAATCACTCATGGATTCACACTTGACGAAAAGGGACAAAAGATGTCTAAATCGCTTGGAAATACTATTGCTCCAGAGAAGATTATTAATGGTCAAAAGGGTAAATGGCCACCTTTGGGCGTTGATGGTTTGCGGCTCTGGGTTGCTTCATCTGATTATACAAAGGATGTCTCTGTTGGTCCCATTGTACTTAAAAATGTTGCAGAATCTTTGAAAAAACTGCGCATAACAATTCGGTTTCTCTTGGGAAGTTTACATGATTATACCAACGAACTTTCATTTGACAAAGAAAATTTCCATCCTATTGATTTAATTGCTCTTCACCAACTTAAAAAAATGGCAGAACAGGTTAAAGAGCAATACGATATTTTTTGTTTTAATCGGGTGGTTCAAATAATCAACCATCATACAAATACCTATTTGTCTGCATTTTATTTTGATATTATCAAAGATCGACTTTATGCTTCTCCTCATAACAGCACTGAGAGAAGAGCTGTTCAATTTGTATTGTCAGAAATCTTACGAGTATATCTCTCTATTCTTTCTCCCATTACTCCTCTTCTTACCCAAGAAGCAATTGATTACACTCCTCAAATGGTAAACAAAGGACAAACAAGTCCTTTTAAACTCGGGTGGGTCAATTTACCAGAAGAATACCATGATCCTCTTTTTGAAGAAGAAATTCCTTTGATTGAAAAGGTTTTGTCAGTTGTAAAACAAGCAATGGAAGCAGGTCGCGTTGCAAAGTATGTTATGTTTTAAGTTTTTTTCTTTTTTCTTTTTTTGTTAAAATTGATTTATTTTTCTAACACAACTATTAGGGATATCACTAGTTCTTTAAGTTGCGATATCAATCTTTATGTCGATGGCTCTGGAAAAGTTTCTAACATTATTGAAAAATACCGTAAGTTTTTTTTTTCTTTTATTATGATTATTTTCTAACAAAACCAAAAGGCCAATATTTACCCGAATTGTTCATTTGCTCTCAAGTCGAAGTAAATCCTGTTGCATCTATTTCTGAAGGGTGGAAATATTCTGCCTCCAATCAAATTGATGGAGTAAAGGTTATTGCAGAGGCGGTACCTACTAAGCATCATAAATGCCCACGCTGCTGGCAATTTACTTCTTTAGAAGAAGATTCGCTCTGTAAAAGATGTGACGAAACGCTTTCTCAAGCCTAACATGTATATAATAGTTGTAAATAATTAAATCATATTTTTTTCTTTATTTTTGAACGAGTTCCAAATTGTAAAAGTACTAAACTAGAGCTTGTCCATGCTAAAACATTCACAGACTGTTTCAAGCTATGGATTTTCAGAAGTTTACACAGAATGCTCTGGATGATAAAAAAAAAAATAAATGTGTGATTCCAAGCATGGCAAATTTAAAATAAATGATGATATAAGCTGCTAACTATTGTAAAACATTAAGAGGGGATTATTTGTTTTCCAAGTCCGCTAAAATGTTCGTTTATACTAAAAATGGAGTACGGATATGTGTGAACAAGGAATGAAACTGAGGCTTGGAAAAAAATGTTTCATATGTACCTCAACAAAGAAATAAAAACTAACTTACTTCAAATAACGTTACCCAATATTGTTTACTATTAACTTTTATATATCAAAAAAACTCCAAAAATAAAAACTAAATAAAAATTAAAAAAAAAACATCTTTTTTTTCATTTTTTCAAGTCAAAGTAGACGACCAGCATCTACTGACCTTATTTCTCGATAGGAACAATTGCAATATCTGCTTCTAAACCTTCGATAAACAAATTTCGGCCACCCTTCTTCATATGAGTTTTGCGATGTGCGCGCAGATTGTCTGATCGACTAAATCTGCGTCCGCATTCTGGAACATCGCATTGGAAAGGGCGCTCATCAGTGTGGATTTTTGCGTGTCGCTTAAGGTGTTCCAAACGTCGGAAAAATTTGTTGCAGTGAACACATCTGTGAGGCTTTTCACCGTCAGAACGAGAAATCCTGCCACCGCAGATACCTGAGGAGACGCTTGACGCGCTGTTACCTCGACTTCTTCGAGTAAGGCGGGTTGGTGTGTTTGAACCCGAAACACACCCTTGACCGTGAGGCACACGGGGATATCCACTAGTAAGAGTAAGTGCAAGATTGGCAGCGGCTGCCGAGGCTGCTGCCGCTGCAGCTGCAGGGGTCATATTTGATGAAGAGAAAGAAGGGCTAGGATGATAAATATGACTAGGATGTGTAGGAGTGCTATATGTAATAGGAATAGCTTTCATTGGCTCATGAGAATATGAGGCCATAGGGATAGTGTGAAGAACTTGCGTTGGTGGCTGGGGAACAAGCTGTGAAGGTTGCGAGGCAAAAGGGTCCACTGATGTCGAAGGATCAACGACAATAACATTTTGTGGAGAGTTTGGAACAGCACTGAGAGGCGAGATAGATCGAGAGGAAGCAAGTGACAAAGAAGAAGAAGTTGCAGACTCGATAGAACAGTAAGAAGATATAGAAGAGATGGAATCTGAGTGGATTAACGATGGGGGAGATGAAGGATCCTCGCAAGGAGAAGATGTTGTGGAAAAATAAGATGGAGGGGAGTAAAAGGGATTTGAGCCAGTGATCTCTTCGGGGGCATTAGATTCTGCCACTTCCAGTTTAGGATTTGGGTCTGATCCTGAAGAAGAAGTGGAGTCCAACGTTAATTCAGACAATGACATATTAGGATCTGAAGGTTTAACAGTATAAATAGGCTCTAATGTCTTAAAAGTGACACCTTGAGGTTGTGTAGAAACAGGTGTAAAGCTGATAGAGTTTGTGGTATGAAATGTAGATGGGGCGGCTGAAGTAGGAGTCGGTTGAATATTTTCAACAGGCTGAATCATGTGTGGAGAAATAGGCGCAGAATATGAGGGTGTAAACTCTGGTTGAGAAATAAAGGCCGATTGAGGAGTCACAAAAGAAAAGGCGGGACTCACTTGAGAAGAAGAAGCTGCTAATGGTGTGACAAAGGAAGATGTAGACTTGTCAAGATTGAAGGCATTCTGGGGAGTTTGAGTCACGGCCATAAGATAGCCAGTGGATGTGAGGGATGCCAGATTTGTGGATGCCATAGATCGAGGAATGATTTTTGAAACTGGTGTGACCAAAACATCTTCAGGAAAAGAAACTGAAGAGTTGATAGAGTCAAATCCAGCAATAGGTTGAGCTTCTGTAAGTAACGATCCAGTTTCTTCAATTTCAGGATGGTGTTGGGAAGCATTGGAAATATATAAATGGAGCATTTCGCTAACGACGTTATCGCCTGCAGTAACATCGGCTTGTGGTTGAACAGTAGTAAAAGAATCTAAGGGGAACCAAGTAGAAGAAGACATTTTGATGTAGATTGATTTTGAGAAAAAAAAAAAGAATGAATAAATAAATAAATAAGTTAATGAATGACTATAATAAATAAACAAAATTCATAAAAGAAAAACCGGAATTTAAAACCAAAAAAAGAAGAGAATGAAAAATAAGAAGAAGAAGAAGAAAAAAAAAAACTAAGTGTTAATGAATGACTAGTTTTTATAAATAAAAAAGACTTTTCGCTTAATGAGAGTATAATATTTAACTTAAAAAAAAAAATAAAAAAAAAAGCAAAAGAGAGAAAGGAAAGAAAGAAAGAAAGAAAGAAAAAAAAAGAGAAAAAGTTGGAGGGAAAGTCTGGTTATTATATCTTTTTGATTCTCGCTTGTTTTAGAATTGATTCCAGAGGCCACGAAGAAAGATTTTTTGTGAACAATGTGGAAAAAGCTAAAGGTTGCCATCTGAGGAATGAAAAAGCTCAAAATACTTAGACCCACGCGAGTGTCCCAAAAGAGAAACCTCTGGTGAAACTTAATAAAGAACGTCACCCAAAAGAATTGATTTGCGTTAAACATGCATGCTAAAAATTTTTTTGAGGTGCCCACTGGTTTTTGACGCGTTGGCTTCGCGATTAAGTCACGTGAAGAGCTGTCAGCTGAACAATGCGTACACATGGGTTATTTCATGTTCACATGCTGCTCACATTTGAAGATGTTTTTTTTTTTTTTTTTACTTGAAACGGGTATGCCATTGAGAAACCTAGATATGAAAAAAAAAAAAAAAAAAAACTTCAGGTTACAATATAAAACCATTGAATCAAGGGCTAATAATGAGGTTGAAAGATTCAATGGTTGCATATTACTACCTAGTAGGTGTGAGAAGATATTATTATTACAATATAAAATAATATTTTTTTTTATTAATAGACCCTCTAGAAAATATTTTTATATCATTTATATCTAGATGTAATATGTTCACATGTGTAAAAATAAAATATTTAAATGAAAAGTAACATCGTCGCGATTTTTGTCTAGCTTTACATGAATCGGTTTTGTTGTTCACGCGTATTTTAATTATAGGTATCCATCAAATTCGCGTAATAGGTCCGAGGTTCCTGAAAAAATTCTTGTCAACAATTAAGGTACGCGTATAATAGATTTAAGTACTAACGCTCAAAACAGAAAACGCGATCAACTTTAAATCAAAATAAGTTTATGGCAAGTTCAGTTACTATATAAGGAAGTCATTAATAATCACCTCTATGATCCTGAAAAGTTTTTCATGATAGGCCTATTTTTTTTATAAAAAAGACATAACTACATAACCATATGTTTATTAATTGATATTCCAGACCTACGGGCAAATGGTTGATATCTGTATTATTGTATTATTCGATTAATCATTGTCTTTCTATTTCAAGTCAATTGGGCTGGAATACAATTAATCGGCCTTAAGCAAGGGAATGAAATTGTTTTACTAGATTAAAAATGTTAAAGACATTTTTTTTAAAAAAAAAATGGATTTTGAATTGCTCAGACTGTTACAAACCTGTGGGCTAACTTTTGATTTTCTAGGCCTTTTGTAAAATCAGTATTTCAATCGAACCTTATTTTCTGATATCTTAGCGCGTACAGTTTAAGAAACTTTCTACGCTCATAATTCGCTAATGCCATAAGTTATTATTTACTATTTCTTAAAATTATTTGATGAATTTTGAATATAAATAAAATAAAATAAAAAATAAAACATAAAATAAAATAAAAGATTTCTAAATAGAATATTTATAATCGATTATCTACATCTGTTAAATAGAGTTGACAAAACCAAGCTTTTACCTGAGGCTGGCGTCTTGAAGAATTTTTTTAATTGATCCCGTGAGTGGTTCCAACAAATGATATATTTTTTGTGTTGGTCCGATGAATTATTTTTTTTATTTTTATTTATTTATTTTTTATTTTTTATTTTTTATTTATTTATTTTTTATTTATTTATTTTTTATTTTTTTGCATGTTCTGTCCATAAACTCTGTGACGTGAACGTTATTTTCACGCGTCCTCTAATTAATTCCCGTAAAAAGACGCGATTTTCAAAAAATTGCAACGCGTCCAGAATAAAATATATTCGCGGTGACACCACCGCCACTAAAAATAAAGAAACCTACTATCATAACTACTACAGCAACCTGTCTTAACAACACCATTTACTAAAACTCCCGAAATTCCGAACAGCTGTTATTTATTATTAAAATCTCTATAATAATTATTATAGAGATTTTTTTATTTGTGACCATACGATTGAATTTTGCTATCAACAATAGTTTCTTGATTTTTTGATTATCCAAAGAAACTGAAATAATTTATTGGTGAAAACTCTAATATCACGTGAACAAATTAGCAACCTTCATTTTAAAAAGGCGGGTAATTTATAAATTTCCCTAATGTTGAAATTTTTTAATTTTTCCAACAAGAAAATAAAAAAAACATATCCGCCACAAAGAAATTCAAGTTTACGGTAATAATATGGAATCAACAAGCCCGTTAGATGAAGTCCAATGGAAACATCCTGAATGGATTCAAAGAAATGGCTTACGTACTGATAATGTTTTAGAATATTTTTCTCTAAGTCCGTTTTATGACCGTTCTTCAAATAACCAAGTATTAAAAATGCAAAGTCAATATAACGAGTTAAATACTCGCGGAAATGATTTATATAAAGAGCTCCAAAATATGAAAGGATTGGAGTTCGTAGTTGCTATAGCTCGCGAACCTGATCTATGGGTTATTAGAAAACAAGACAGATTAGGCCCATATGAAGTTCATCCAATATCTACATATTTTGTGGTAGGCGAAAATATTTATATGGCGCCAGCAGTACATACAATCATTCAAAATAGAGTTCTATCTATCGCATCTTCTTTAACAAAGGCCTTAAGTATTGCAAGAACCTTACCAACGTTCTCTCCATCTCAAGGGTATATTTACAAAAATGACCCACAACTACTCAATAATTCAAGTAACAACCCTAGTGAATCGTTACTAGAAGGGAAAAATACAAACAATACACCGACTGAAGAAAGACAGGCCCAATTTAACATCAATAATGCTTTAACCCATGCACTTTCCAACCATAATGTATACCTAGAAGATAACTTGCAAAAAATAGATTAAAATCATTAAAACTCCGTTGAGGAGATATCATTAAAATATAAAACTATAAAACATAAAGTCATAACATGGAAACATATACAAAGTCATAAAAAATCATTGATGGCATAGCATCGTTGTTGAGAACATTTAAGATTTTCATAATTCAACAGACCATTTCAGGATTAGAGAACCCCTTCCCGTTATAACTAAAATGATGTTGAAATCGCATAAACGTAAAAAAATGCAAATGTGTAAATTTAATTACACTCATGTTGAATGATACCACAAAGAATTAGGTACCAATTTAAAACTTGGCACGGTAAACCTTAGCGGCATTAACCATATTGGTGAGCTGCTTCTTAGTCTCATCCCACTTTCTAGTCTTAAGACCACAGTCAGGGTTGATCCAAAGGTTCTCCTTGGGGTAAACCTTAAGAATCTCATTGATGCGAGCCTCAAACTCTTCCTGAGGAGGAACACGAGGAGAGTGAATATCAAAAAGACCAAGACCAATGTGGTTGGGGTAGTCAGAGAACTCCTGAATGTACTTGTTATCATCCTTCTTAGAGAACTCAATAGAGACAACATCGGCATCAAGAGCCTTAATGTGAACAGGATCAAGATCAGAGTAACAGAAGTGAGAGTGAATCTGAGTATCGTTGTCAACACCAGAAGTGGCGAGTCTGAAAGAAAGAGGAGCCCATTGAGCATAAGCCTCACGTTCAGCACCGGCACGAAGGGGAAGACCCTCACGAATAGCAGGCTCATCGACCTGGATAACCTTGACACCAGCAGCCTCAAGATCGTTAACCTCATCTCTGAGAGCAAGAGCAAGCTGGAGAGATTGATCCTTAAGAGAAATATCATCTCTAGGGAAAGACCATCTGAGAATGGTAACAGGACCAGTAAGCATACCCTTCATAGGCTTCTTAGTGATAGATTGGGCGTACTTAGACTCCTTGACAGTCATGGGGTGAGGTCTAGAGACATCACCAACAATGATAGGGGGTCTGACATATCTGGAACCATAAGACTGAACCCAACCGTTCTGGGTGAAAGCAAAACCCTTAAGCTGTTCACCAAAGTACTGAACCATATCGTTACGTTCAGGTTCACCATGGACAAGGACATCAAGGCCAATTTCCTCCTGGAACTTAACGACTTCATCAATCTCCTTCTCGATGAACTTCTCGTACTCCTCAGGAGTGATCTCTCCCTTAGTGAACTTGTTTCTGTAAACACGAATTTCCTTGGTCTGGGGGAAAGAACCAATAGTGGTGGTGGGGAAAAGAGGAAGGTTAAGAGACTTCTGAGCCTCAAGTCTTTCAGCAAAAGGAGCCTTTCTGCTAGAATCAGACTCAGTAACGGCAGCAAGTCTAGAGCGAACAGCAGGGTCGTTAGTGATCTTAGAATGAGCACGAGCAGAAATGCTCTTGGCGTTGGTCTCAAGCTCAGCAGAGACAGAATCACGGCCAGAGGTGACAGCCTTGGCAATCACAACAACCTCAGAAAGCTTCTGAGTGGCAAAAGAGAACCAATCCTTAATTTCAGCATCAAGCTTCTTTTCGTTCTCGAGATCAACAGGAGTGTGAAGGAGAGAAGAAGAAGTGGCAACAATGACACGATCTTCACCAAGCTTCTGCTTAGCAGCCTCGATGAAATCAACAGCCTTGTTAAGGTCAGTCTTCCAGATGTTTCTGCCATCAACGACACCAGCAGAAAGAACCTGCTCAGCAGTAAGAGCATCAGAAACCTCACCAAATTGCTCAGGAACACGAACGAAATCGTAATGGAAACCGGCAACAGGAAGACCCTTGATAGCATCAAGGTTGGGTCTAACATCACCAAAGTAGGTGGCAAGGATGATTTGAAGACCAGACTTAGAAAGAGTCTCGTAGGTAGACTTGTAAGCAGCCTTGTAAGATTCAGGAAGATCAAGAACAAGAACAGGTTCATCAATCTGAACATTCTTGGCACCAGCATCAGCAAGCTTCTTCAAAAGATCAGCATAAACAGGAACAAGCTTGGGGAGAAGGGAAAGAAGATCAAGATCAAGAGAGTCCTTATCAGCCTTACCCAAGAAAAGGTAAGAAACGGGACCAAGAAGAACAGGTCTGGTCTCAACACCAAGCTCCTTAGCCTCCAAGTACTCATCAACAGGCTTCTGGCCATTGAGCTTGAATTCAGTGGAGTGAGAGAAAGTAGGACGAACGTAGTGATAGTTGGAGTCGAACCACTTAACCATCTCAAGAGCAGGAACATCAACAGCAGAAGTAGACTCAGTGGCAGGACGCTGAAGACCACGACCCATGGCAAAAAGAGTGTCAATAGCAGGAAGGTTGTACTTGCTGTATCTCTCAGGGATCACATTAAGAAGAAGGGAAAGGTCAAGAACCTGGTCGTAAAAAGAGAAGTCATTAGAAGCAATGATGTCAACACCGGACTCCTTTTGAAGCTTCCAGTTGTGAGCACGAATCTCCTTTCCGACTTTGAAAAGTTCTTCAACAGTAGCCTTGCCAGACCAGTAAGATTCAGTGACCTTCTTAAGTTCACGATGAGCGCCAATGCGAGGGAAACCAAGAACAGAGGACAAAACCATTGTTGATAAAAAAAAAAAAAAAGGGGAAAATGTGTTGTAAAAAAGAAACGGGTGGGAGGGGTTGAAGAAGAAGAAGAAGAAGAAAAAAAAAATCACAAGATGGGAACTCTCTTCTTTTTATAGTTTTGTTGGAGAATCAAGTTAAGTTTGCAAAAAAATTTTTTTCATCAAAATTTCAGCTAAATGGATATAATTGGTCAATTGACAAAGAGTTTTACATGTGGCAAATGCATATCCTCATATCACGTGTTTATTCACAAGAATATTACGTAATATGATGCATGTGGTGACTGTGATTGGTTTGTGGCTCAGTAAAGGTATTACTTTTCAGATTTTTAAATCAGCTTTACACATGTAAATAAAATTGCTTCAGTTGTTGCAAGTTATTTTTGTTTTTTACAAAGAAAAAAAAAATAAATAAAAATTAAGGAAAAAAACTAAAACTTAACTATTTACTTTGTTGTTACTTATTTCTCTCAGTATGCTATTTTCTTCTTTTACTTCGTAAAGTTTTGCAAGTTCAGCAACCATTTTCCCTCTTTTCGTCGATCTATTAGTAGTCACGGTAGATGTGGCATGATCTCTCAGACTAGACATAGATTTTCTCATGGAAAGGGTTTTAGGAGCATCATCATCACCTCGAAAAGCTATCGAGGCGGCTTTTCGAAGTGGAGGTGGTGGTGGAGGTGGTGGCGGAGGAGGAGGGCATGGTAAGGTAAAAGAAAAAGATAAATCACTATTTACTGGGAGAGATTCTTCACTTTTGGAGACATAACTTAGTGTGCTGTGTGATTTAAGTGGCATGACAAGTTCTTTTTCTGGGGGTCTAATGATGATATCTTTTTGTTGACGATAGAGAGATGAATTTGTGCTGGCTGTGGAAGCGTAGCTAATACTCGAGCTAACTCTTCTTAGCCCAGGTTTGATACTTTCTTCAGAGGGCGTCCCACTTGATTTCCTACTCGATGGTTTCAATAAAGCAATATAATTTTCACGATGATGTTCAATTGGCTCATCATCAGAAGAATAATAATTGTCTGAATCAAAATCAATTAGCCTTGTTATTTCAAACCAATATTCTATAAGGTTTCTAGTGAACCTAATAGCGATGGAAAGATGTTCTTTGTTGGATGCATATCTGCCGATAAAGCTTGGAGCAATATTTGAAGATAGCGTTTTGAGTGATTGGCATGTGACTTCACTATTGTCAATTACTGTTATCAAAACTGGTAAAAGGTCTTTGTAAAACTTTTGAGTTATGTCAGGTAAGGATTGAAACACTTGCACGCTGTATTCTACCGTATCCCTGATTGGAAGTGGTATATATTTGATGGGTAGAAGGGGGTTTGGAAGTTCTTTTAAATAGAGTTTTATAACTGAAGCAGCCAAATGAGGACCATAATCTTCCAACCTAAAAAGCTGTCCTCGATCGTAACAGTCTCTTAAAATCAACAAAAGAGTCTCATTTTCCTCCACCTGAAATATATTTCTAGTGGTATGGGCAGTATTTTCAAGATATTCTATACATTCTTTCCACATTTTCGGGTATAGAACTTTGGTTCCTTCCATTTTTAAAGGTATTCCAAATATTGGTGAATGATGTTTAGGGACTGTGATAGTAGATTCATTTTTTAGATTGTACTTGTAAATTTCAGGCGGTATGTCAATTTGTGTAATGTCTATAAGTTTGGCCAATTCAGTGAGATTTGGAACTAATAACTGTTAGAGCCCATTCAAAACAGTGGTTATATAACTTACCATGCTGTATTTTATTTTTAAATTTCTTAGAAACGATTCCTCGAAACATTTCTGTAACTGCCTTCAGCCACCAACTTTCATGCACTACGTATACTTTGCCAATTCTTTTTTTAATTTGGCGGTCTAGCATCCCGTAAACTCTAGATATCCATGTCCAAGAAGGTTTATCTGGAGCACCACATGCAAAAAAAACAAGACCATAAGGTGTTTCAGGAAGTTGCAAAATAATTTTTTCCATCAAACTTGAAATATAGTTATCTGGATCTTTTGGAAAAGCGGCCGAATTTAAAATTATTAGAGGAAGCCTCGTTGAGGGATCAAATGTTCGGGATTTGTAAACGATTTTCCGGGAAAGAAGGTCTAAATCAGGATGGGCTTTTGAAGACATCTTCTAATGCAAATAATGAAAGATTTAAAACTGAAATATAAACTGCTATATTAATGATATATATGTCATTGATAATAAGAATGCGAAAAAAATAGGTTTTGATTTCAAGGGATAAGAAAATTAAAGAAGGGGAGAAAAACTCATGGTATGATAGGTAGTACATTAAATTTGTATACCCCGATCCCCCCTTTCCTTGTCTGTGTAAAATTCAGAATGTGTTGTAGTAAAATTCAGAATTGGATAAGTGGCCACAAAAACAAAACAAAGCAAAAAACCCAAAACAAAACAAGCTTAACCAAATCGTTACACACATTTTAAGCATTATTTTATCAGATACCAACTATTAACTATGGTTATTCCCACTTTAACACCCTTCAAACCAATATCACATCCTCCTGGGTATTTAGAGACTCTACCAAAAAACATTTTTAATAATGTCACATCTTTTTTGTCAGTGCCTGATTTATGTGCATTGGCACAAACCAGCCGTACTTTAAATCGTGCGGTTACTAGTAACGAAGATATCTGGATTACTCGGCTACAGAATATGGGACTCTGGGGTGCAAAAAAGTCCAATTCTTTGGAACGACTTTCTGTTTTTCAAGAAGAACCTAATTCAATTAGTGAAAATGATACCGAAAAGGCTGTCGATATATTATCACCATTATTTGCACCAATTCCAGGGAAAGCAAAGGACACTTACATGAAAATATATAAGGTTTTGCGGCCATTATACAATGATATTGTTCAAAGTGGAACTCATCAAGAACCTCTGATATTTCGTCTTTATCGAAAAACTGTTGATCAGGCTAGTATCCTGGCTCAACTTAAAATATTTTCTAAATCCGACCCAAATGACTACGAACATTATGAGAATCTTGATAAATTTAACGCAGTTTATGAAATGTTTGAAAATGCCGCACTTGCTGAGTTTGAAGTTGGATATGATCAAAATGATATTGATGGAAAAGTCAAAAAATATGCTCATGCTCTAGTAACATTGAATGGTGGTGACTCTTGTGTCCAATTATTTATTCAAAAAAATCATATCGCCTCTGATTATATCACTGATTCGTCGTTATTCGTAACGTCAGATACAAAAAAGCTGGATAATAAGCAACTTCAATCTACCTTCAAGTTAATTGCTGATTCATTAAACAACGAAGCAGCTACAATAGATAAACTATTTCCTCCCAATATACCTGTTTTTTTACCACTTTGTGAATCAATTATAGAAGACAATATATCCGAATTATTCAACTTTTTAATTTCTTTTTTTCGAAAACAAGATAACATCAACAATTATTTAGAAGCTGTACCATTTTTATATGTTCATATGATGTGGTTTATTAATGAATTGAAGCCATCTCAAAACTCTGGTCTGGAGTTTCGAACAAAGTTAAAACAAAGTTTTCTGGATTTATATGACTTTAATATTGATACATACCTTGACTTAGAGTATCAAGAATTTTCGCGATATGCAGCTGCAGAAACAACAAAATGGAACGAGGAAGTAACAGAGCATGAGATTGCAACCGAAACATTTCTTCTAAGTAATGTAACAAAAGAAAAAGACAAAAGTGATATTCTTTCTTCATTTAAAAGAGTATTAATGATGCCTGTATCTGTTATTCCATTTGGGAATAATACAAATGTCCCTGACAATGCTTCACGAAATTTTTCTAGTTCATCGCTAGGTTTATCCAACAGTACAACAGCAGGATCTTCTTCTCCGGCACGACCAGGAACACCATCTGCAAATCGCCATTTAGAAGCAACGTTATTCAATAATCGACCTGGAACATCCGGCTTACCTCTTCCTACTACTGAACTTGATGCAAGAGCTGCAGTAATGAACAATAAGTTAGAAGGCATTAACACATTATTTTCCCTAGAGCTAGCACTTAATATTATGCGGCACGGCCGAGATTCTATTGAACGTGCCAGCAAATTTATTAGCGCAGGAGGTGCCACGGGTGAAGAAGCACGAGAAAAATGTGAGGAAATTTTTGTGGAGCTAGTCAAAACAATTGGAGGAACCCATGTTAGGGATGGCTTTGAAAAGGCACTTGACATTTTGAATAAATATGATGCTAAAACTATGAGAAAAGTTGTAGTTGTTTCAAAGGACGGCGATGGGAATGAAGTAGATGGGGAAGATACTCAGTCAGCGGTTGAGCCTTTAGCAATTTTTGCTGAACTGGTGAATATTGGAGATTTGATACAACAAATGATACATGTTTTTTTTGAAGAAGAGCTTGCTGTTCCAGGTTATATCGATAGATTGTCTTTTATATCTCCTGCAAATCGCGAAAAAAAAAAGTTTGAAAAGATGTTAGACTCTTATGTTGCAAATGGCATGAATCGTGGAATCGACGTTTTAATGGAACAAATCGAATACATACTATTGACCGAACAAAAAGGATCGGATTTTAATCCGTCTTTACCAGTTTCTACAAGCTCAAAATTTAAATCTACGGCAACTATTGATATAACGCCGACAAAAGCTGCTTTAAATGTTGTTTCTTTGTTAAAAACACATGTAAACTTACTTGCAGGTTCAACTGAAAAATCAGTCATTGACGTTTTTCAACAGGAAATTGCTGTGAGATTTTTTGGGTCATTATCTAAACATATTAAAAGACAAGTGATTAGCATAAATGGTGCAGTTAGGCTCCTTTCTGATTTGAATTTATACTACAACTTTATTTTATCATTAAACCAAAGGCCAGTTATTCCTTATTTTGCAGCTTTGAAAGAAGTGGGTCAGATGTTTTTAATTGATGGTAAAGACACGAAAGCCCTTGGACAGATGCTTAGCGATATGAGTAGGTTTGGAGGAATATTTCAGCCTGAAGAAATATATGAATTTGTTCAATGCCGTGAAGACTGGCTAAGGGTACGGCGAAGTGTTGAAAAAGTTATGTATGGATTTGGACTCTCAGATTGCAACATCAGTTAGATAAGCATAAACACTAATATAGTGTATTAATGCCAGGCGTTTACAACAACATCAATAAATGTCTTCATTCCGCATGTGGCGGAGTAAGATGTTTACGTGAAAAAAAACATGCATAACATAATCTACATTTTTGAATGAATAAAGAGAGGAGTTGAATTTTTCTTTTTATTATTTTTATTATTATTATTCAGATAAAAACACTATTTCAGATACATTCTCCTATTCTTTAATCTTCTTTTTTTTTTTTTTTTTTTTTTTTATCTTTAGTATTATTTTTTTGTGTGTGTTGTTTTTTTGTTTATCACCTAAATTTATAAAGTTTTCATTTTAATTTTCAATACACATTTGACTACATAATGGGTACACGACTTTATCTTTCTTTACTTTCAATAATTTTAGTTGTTGCCTTTGCCTTTCAGCTCTTGGCAGTGATTTCTGTGCCGGTAACTCGTAAGATAACTCTTTGCACTTATGGGAATATTCAATTTGGTGTCTTTGGATATTGCGATACCAAAACTGATAGCTGTTCTCAAGTGCGCATAGGTTATGGCGATGTTACTTCTATCGACGGGTTTTCTTTGCCATCAAAAGCAAGGCATACGCTTGCAAGCCTTTTAATAGTTCATGTTGTAGCAGCAGGGCTAACTCTTATTCTTTTACTTCTTACTCTGATAGCGCAGTTTGCTACTTCATCTTCTAAATTTTTGCTTCTTATTCTTATATTTTCTTTACCATGTTTTTTACTTTCTCTTCTGGCTTTTTTGGTTGACATTCTTTTATTTGTACCACACTTGGATTGGGGGGGCTGGATTGTATTGGCGTCTACTGTTCTTATTGCTGTTTTTGGTGTATTCTTATGTGTTTTGCGACGGACTGCTTCTTCGCAGAAGGCAATGGAAAGAAGAATACATGAAAACTCAGAACTTCAATCTCTAGGCCAATACAACAGTGCATTTTCTGGTGGCGCTTCATACAAACCCACAACAAATTCTGGTGATCTTATTTTTTCTAATTCTATTGACGATTACAATCCCAATAACATTTTTGACTTCACAGAAGCAAAGTTTGAACCTCATATTTCTGCTCATTCTGCAGCAGCAACAGATGACAGTGTTCCTTTGACACGTAACACAGTCAATAATGATGTAATTCAAGAACAAGATTACATCAGAAATACTAGCCAAAACACATTGGGCTCCGATATGGTTCATGTTTTACCTGCGGGAACCTATAGCCCACAACTTGCCCCTATTCCTCCAAGGGAACAGCTGAACAATACGTCTAGTGAGCCACTTCTCAATAACATATTACCGGCTGGTTCATATGAACAAATATATAACGACAACCCTATGCCACATGATAGCTTTCAACCTCAGATACCTATAACTCAATCATTTGGTGTGAATGATAATTATGACCAAGATTCACGATTCATCATTTCACCAGAACCAATCAGAAATCCTATACCAGATACACAAAATTTTATCGCATCAGAATCGAATATATCAGGACATGGTAATTCGCAAGATATGCAATTTACTATTTCTCCAGAACCAAATCCTGATACTCATTACCTGGATAACAATTATAGTGAAATAGGAGTTGATGTATCACATTCTGGGCGTCCAAAGGTTTCTGGTCATACACCACTTCTTCAACCTAGTGTCCAAAGTTTTCCATCTTATATATCTCAATCAGCTTCTAGCTCTTCTCACATGACAAGCGCCAGCCGATCAGACCCTAAACGAGCTGCATCAAGTCGGCAAGAACTTTTATTACAAAACAACCCCGATTTCCAAATTGCACCAAGCAGAGCTCAAAAAAGAGGTGCACCCAAAGTACCAACTTCACACTCAATAAGAAATTTTGGTGAAGATGGCCCATATGGAATTTCTAGGCGGTTTAATAATTAACTTTGTTGAATCTTTATTGTATTTTTATTTTATTTTATTTTATTTTTATTTTATTTTTATTTATGTATTGTAACCCCGAGTTTATTATTTTAAATGTCTTTTACACGGTTTTAAAATCTAATGTGACAATATTTACTCATGATTAAATATACTTAAAGCGCTAATTTTTTTTGGCCAATAGCGTTATTTGGTACTTTCCAAAACTTGCAATATTTCTACAAATCTGTCTTATTCTTCTTTTCTTTTCCTTCACCCACCCCACTAATTGATCTATGATTGTACTATATTTTCCATGAAACATACAAGCATTGTTCTTTCTAAGCCTTCTCAGGCATATTCTGGGGTGTCCTTATATAAACGCCGACCAAAAATCATTTCAAAATCATCAGAAAACTCGATTCAGATTTCTTTAACAAACAGATCATTTACAACTCCCAAGCTAGATCATCAGACATCAGCCATAGACAAACTGCACCCATTTACAACTGATAACACGAATAAAAATTCTAGATATTCTGGTTTAAACCATAACGATATAAAATCCAATCATCTTTTAGACTCATCCAAACTTCTTATCAAATCAGATGAATTTTCAATTTTACAATATGTTCTTTTTCACCGAGAAAAAAAGGACAGTTTTTCGGAAAAAATGTCGAATATGAAAAGAACCAGAGAAAAACAAAAAGCAACAAATATCTCTATGACAAAATCGCTACGACAGTTGAATTTGTCAAAACTATTTTCAGACAAGTCAACTTTAAACACCAGCTCAATAGACGTTGAAAAAATAAAGACATTTGTTTCTTCTCCAACACATCTTCTTTACGAAAGTGATATTAAGACGTTTATTTCCATCCAGGACAGTCTTTACAGTAATTCGCTGGAGGTTACGACATTACTAACAGAAATGATTTTAAATTCTAATCAATATTCTCTTCCACCATTAGCTAAAACATTTGAAAAAGTCATTACCGATTCTTTTTTAGTTCACCAAATTTCAGCAAAAGAATATGGTACCCTGGTAAATTTGATTTTGACTCGGGCTCTTGAAATTTTCCCTCAAACATTGTATATATCGGAAACCGGAGAGGTTGAAGAGCATTTAGGATTTGAGAATTTAATAATTTTTGAGGATCTTTTAAAATACATTTCAGATGACGATGAAAACTTTACTCGTTCTCAAAATATATTTTTTCAACTCCTGTCTCGATCCGGATCAATCAAGCAGGCTGAAAACGTTTTGGAAAAAATGGTTACATTAGGAGTTTCTTTAACTGATCGTTCTATTGATGAATTTTTTTCGACTTTGGAGCGGTATTTGTTTGCTTCACGAAATGTGTCTCATCTCTCTAGAATTGAATATAATAACTCTGTCAAAGAGATTTTATTTAAATTTAGAAAGTTTCTTCTTTCTCAAAATATCACGCCGTCTATGGCTGATCTTTTATTAGAATTTTCTGCTTACCTTGATGAGTTTTATGGGGTAATGAATATGATTGAAGATTCAAGCCATTGTGATGAAATCCTTTCCAAATGCCAACCAAAAATAATCCAAACTGCTGTTCGATGTTCTATTCCTCATAGTCACTGGGCAGAGCTTGAATCTGAAAGCAGTGGCATTGTTTGTAGCTCTGAAAAGGAAGTATTGAGTATTTCACCGGATAGCCCTATTATTCGAAAAAAATTAATATATACAAAAGCGATGGCAACAATGTTTGGCATTTTGGACCGATTTAAAGATACCAGTGCTGGTCTCACTACTGATGCTTTAGATCAATGTCTCATACTTTCCGCAAGATTGGGCAATTCAGGTGGGATGTATAAAGCTCTTTCTCTTCGACTTCAACAGAACCTTTCGAACAGCTTAATTTCACAAGATATTTTATCAAAACTTTTTGATGCATTTCCTATCAATCAGGGCGGGGTTAATTTTGAGAAGCGTAAATCTTCGTCTTTATGGATTATAAATGATGCAATAATTGCAGATTCAGCACGTGATGAAGCGATTCTATTTCATTTACGTTCCAACATTGACCCTTTTGTTGATTCCAAAGTTTATATCAAGTACTTATCTGCTCTTGGACGCTGTCTCCGAGTTGATTTATTATCACACGAATGGGAGTCTATAATTCTCCCTCCAATGATTAACAACAATGATATTGAACATGCTTATTATCCTGATATTGTGATTTCCTTACTTTCTGCATTTAAAACAGCAAACTCTATTCCAAGTGCCCTTGTTGTACTAGACTCTCTTCTTCAGTCATCTACCCGCTCGATGGCTACTTATAGGCATGCAATTTGCATTTTAGAGAAAGTCCTAACCCATGAAGTCCTTCCTCTTTTTCCCACTTTAAATCATCTCACAAAATGGTTGATTAACAATAGAGACGCTACAAATTGGTCAGACTCTGATGTGAATCAGATATTAAGTGATACGAAATCCATCGCAATTAAACCTTCCGATTTAAGTCTATTGATCACAGATAGTTCTGTTAAGCCTGATGCTGTTGGAAAACTTTTATCTGAACTTGTTTTACAAGTTCGTAGAGGAAAAGATATTGATATGGCGTTAAAACATTTGGATCAAATGTTTAAATAGCCCTTATAGAAAATATTTTTTTTAGCTTCTCTGTATTCATTTTTTAAAATATTTATGCACCTGTACTGGGAGATGGGGGCCTTTCTTCTTTAGGTGGTGATGTAGAATAATGATGTTTCGGCTTTGCCAGCAAAAGGATAAAAAGACCCAATACTATTAACAAAAGAAGTAATATAATCTTACACTTTTGCGTTCTTTTTTGATAATGAGTTGCAGTAACTAGTTCTTTATCGGCTGCTTTAACGTTTGTATGCATAGTTTCAATATTATAATCGATACGGTCTAATATTGTACCTTGGTCAATAACCATTGTCTGTAAATCTTTAAAAATAGCTGAAAGCTCAAGAATTCCTTGAGCAATTTTCATAATTTCACGTTCTCTTTGTTGAGTATCATGTTCCTGCGAAAATTGTTGAGTTTGTGTTAATTGACTTTGGGCAAGGGAATTATCAAATTCATCTTCTTCTTCGGGGAGATACTGGGAATTGGTTGTATTACTATTTGTGTTTTCTGTTGCTGCTTCTGTTCGGAGACTTTTTAAATAGTTGGATTGCATTTTTCGAAACTCAGTAGATGAGGCTTGAACCTTAGACGCCATGCTAATTTTCATATTCTTAGCCATACTTATTTCTGAAGAAGTATTGGCTGATGCATTTGACATTTGATCAAACTTTTTTATTAATGATTGACACTGATGCAATTCTGAAGTCACTTCGTAAGTAAGTTGCTCAATTTCCTTCTCTTCTGCTGCTCTATCATCAAAGCCAGGAAGCGAGTTTTTTTTATATAAAACCTGAAGTTTTGCCATTTTAGTTTTTATCTTAGATAAGAATTCATCGACTTCTTCTGAAACATCAAGCCATGCAGGTGGAAGTGTGTCCATTTCGATTGCAATTGCTTCTGTTGGTCCATCAACTTCGCTATCATTATTATGTGTCATCAAAAACTGTTGTTCCTCAGGAACATCAAAAGCAGATCCTGAAACTCCCGTAGAAAACCTAGGATGATGGGCATAAGACTGACGATAAGAAATATATAAATTTGTACGATCTCTAAACATATTTTCTATTGGTTTTTCAAAAAAGAAAAAAAAAGAGTTTGAAGTACCTATTTTTTAAACACGATATTATGAGGTGGTGGTAATCGGTCCTTTAAAAATATATGATTAACAATTTACGTAATATTTTGGCTAACTTTTTGTTAATTTGTTTTTTTGTTACAGAACTTGAGACAAAAACGATCTAATTTACATCTTGAGACCTTTGACAATTTTTTTCTACCATAATTGAATATTAGTTTCACAACAAGTTTCTAATGCCTACAAGGTTATGGACAGAAATAACGCCTTCTTTAACCCCATGGGTGTAAGTAATTATGAAAATTTATTTAGATTGGTCTAACTTTATTAAAGTCTCGAAGCTATTGAATCCCAGGGATTCAAGAAAATGACACCAGTTCAAGCTTCTGTGATTCCTTTATTTTGTGGCAATAAAGATGTTGTCGTTGAAGCAGTCACAGGATCCGGGAAAACACTAGCTTTTTTAATTCCTGTCATAGAAAGAATACTGAAAATTGAAGAGCCATTAAAACCGGGACAAACTCACTCAGTAATTATTTCTCCAACCAGAGAGTTAGCTCAGCAAATTTATCAAGTTTTAACATCGGTCCTTAAATTTTGTTCTGATGAAAAGTTACCCAATGGCAAAAAAAGACGTCTAGTCAGAGCACAATTAGTGATTGGTGGTGAAAAAACTTCTCACTCCGATGTTCAAGTTTTTATGTCTAGAATACCCAACATTTTAATCGGTACACCTGGACGTTTATTAGAATTATTAAACTCCCCTCAAACAAAATTGGCACAAGTAGATAGTATGGTACTAGATGAAGCAGATAGATTATTGGAATTAGGATTTGACATATCTGTAAAAACTATAATTGGAATGCTTCCTCAACAAAAACGTGCAGGGCTTTTTTCTGCTACTATGAGTGATGCTGTTAATGATATTGCGCAAATTGGTTTAAGAAACCCTTTCAGAATATCTGTAAAAGTGAGTGGTAATGATAGTCAATTAGATCGGCGGGTACCTTTGTCTCTTGGTATTTCATATGCGATTATTACTCCAGATAAAAAGCTTCCGTTACTTTTAGACATGATCCAAAAGGAATCTTTTAAAAAAGTAATAGTATACCTTCCTACTTGCAATGGAGTAAATTATTTTTATCATCTTTTGACATTTCTTTTAAGTGATAACTCTTTAGTTGGGGAAAGCTTGACCCATAAGAATCTTCATTCATTGCATGGAAAGTTAATACCATCAGCACGAAAAAAATCTCTAGAAAAATTCACGTCTTCTGTTTCTAAATCAGTTCTTTTGACCACAGATGTTGCGGCTCGTGGGCTTGATATACCAGATGTGGATTTGGTCATTCAATACGATCCTCCAGCTGATCACAATGTATTTTTGCATAGATCAGGTAGGGCAGGCAGAGCAGGGAAAAAGGGGAATTCGGTTGTATTTCTTAATGAAGGAAATGAAGAAGGATATGTTGATTTTATGTCAGTTAAAATGGTTGATATGCATCAATATAATGTGAATATTGCTAACCTCCCTGATCCATACGCCAATGACAACATAAGAAATTGGATGTTAAAGGATAGAACCCGATTTGATATGGCTGTCAAAGCCTATGTTTCATATGTTAGATTCTATTCAAAGCATACAGCCACTTCAATTTTTCGTTTTTATAATTTTGATTTTATTAAAAACGCTATAGGTTATGGCTTATTCCGACTTCCTGGAATGCCTGAACTTAAGACAATTTCTTCAGAAAGTTTACCGAAAGATGGATGGCTTGGCCCCCCAGTTAATATGGAAGAGTACGCTTATTTAAATGAAAAAAAAGAAAAAGAAAGACAAAAACAACTCAAGGAAAAACAAAAAGAGGAAACCTTAAAAGAAAAAAAGTCAAAAGAAAAGCAAAAGCCAATATGGATCGAAAGAAAAGAAAACGCTGAAAAAAGACGCGAGAAGAGAAAAATCAGGCATGAAGCTAAGCTTCGAAACAACCAAAATGCTACCTCATCTGACGATGAGGCAACAGTTGAAGACTGGAAGGATCTTGTTCGGGAGCGTAAGGGGAAAAAAGCCAAAACAGTTTCTTCTTTTGAAGATTTATAATATTTCATCATTTTTCTGACTTCTGTTTTGAAAATTATAAGTTCAAATATCACAGTACTTCTTACAACTTCCATGTTTGCAGCTTACTCATTACTCCATCAAAAGCAACCAAGTTATCTAGTAAAGAATATTGATGGGTAATAAGTTTTACCACTTCTTGGCTTCCTATACCACCCATCAGAGCTGCTAAATTATGTAGTTCATAAGATCCAGCACGAGCACTGTAAAATTTGTTAGCAAAAATAATGAGAGGGATGGGGGGACTTACATTTCCTCAATGACTTTATGAGTATCAGGATAGACATCATTGATACCATACTTTTTTGAAACCTCCTTAGCAATTTCCTTTGCTACTTCAATGTCTTCTTCAACATTATCAGCACGCCCGAGATGCCTCCGTTTCCTTTCATAAAAATATTTAGAAGTTTCTATAGCTAAAAACACATGAAATTGTTCATGCTCTATTCCTAAATTTTCTTGAATCATGTTAATATATTTTAAATTGTTTTGTCTGTTTAAATTAAAAGGCATACCAATAATTCTAGGAGTTTTGTGAATTTCTTCGAGAGAAGAGCCCCTAATTACCTTTATATTTTTAGAATTTTTGCAAAAAGTTTCAATTTCTTGAGGCAGTATGCTATCAATACTGCGATTGAGCTGTGTCAGTTTAGAATGAAGAATTTCGGTAAAAAAGTCAATATCTGTTTTCGCCTTTTCTCTGTATATTTCCTGCATCCGAATGAAACCCTCTGTATCAGCTGTCATATCGGGTAAAACTCCTGTCAAAGGCAAGCATCCACCAGATTCGGGGCGCTCAATAAATTCCTTTAAAGTAGACACGAGAATCCAAAAGTTAGAAGAATTAAAATCTAGATTCGTTTTGGGGTCATTAAGAATTGTTTGAAGGTTGTCTGGTATTGTAGATGGGGAAAATAAATGTCCTGCTGCAGCTATTGCTTCATCAAAATTAATGTGATCTGAACTTTTTCTAAAAGATAGAATAACCGCCTTGAAATCTTTTAATTCCCGTTTTGTTGGTGGCAATCCTGAATGCGATTCTTTCCATGAATTCAAAAATTTTAATAGTATAACGATATATGGAACATGTGCAAGGTCAACATCATCTAAAACATCAAGGTCATAATGGTCAACAAACTCAAGCAAAGCAGGCCATGGTTTATTGAGACGAAGATCCACAAGAGATGCTGGGTGCGTTTCAATAATTGTATGCTCCTTAACCACAATTAGCATGTATGCATAAAAACTCATAGATTCAAGGACTATCAATGGAATATTTAGGGGGAAAAGAATTGCTGAAAGTTGAGCTGAAAATGATGGATCATTACCCGATGTTACAACCACATTAAAATTTTTCCAAAATGAAAGTGGATAGTTTAATAAAGATTTGACATCCTATATGTTTTTTAGTAAAATTTCAAAATCGTCAAAAAGTCAATACATACCTTATTGATGTAATTACCCGACACATCTTCATTTAGTTCATTAAGAAATTCTTTTACTTCCTGAGCTTTAGGTTTGCCCAAGCTATCAGATCCTACAAAAAAATTTGCTGAAATATCTTCTTCAGTTACATTTCCTCCATCTATAATTGTGAACTCCCCAATATTTGGTAAAATTAAATCCTTTAATAGCTCAGAGCCTACAGGTGTAGCACCAACAAGAGCTATATGCGACTTTTCCAATAATCTCTGTCCAATTGGACCCCATAATCTCAGTTGACGATCAAATTTGATATCTTTTTCCGAAGGTGTCATTATGTATCGCTGATTAAAAGCTCTTCGTAAGTAAGGACTTTAATTAGGAGTTTAATCAAGAGGATTTAATTTATCAAGCCGGGTAAGTTCATAATTAACTGTTTTTATCTAATTCTTGTCTTGGTACAATGTATGAATAAATTAATTCGTTACTTCTGTATTATTTACCAGGTAACCTTTTCTTATCATTTTTGTTACCGATTATTTGTAAGCTTATCTGATTTTGCTGATAAGGATTATTTGTTCATGCAATTGGAGTTTTTATCCTGTTATTTATAAAAATTTAAAAAAAAATAAAATTTAAAACATTTCAATACTTTCAGCAATCTTCAAAAAAATGATAAAGCTATCAACAAATGGGAAAATATTTTTGGCATTTTGGATTTTTGGGCTTGTGAATAATGTTATATACGTTGTAAATCTTTCTGCTGCTATTGATGTTGTTGGGGTTTTAATCCCTAAATCAACTGTTTTACTTGCAGATGTTGTTCCTTCTTTTCTAATAAAGCTGACTGGTCCCTTTTTTGTTCATATTATCCCTTACAATATTAGAATATCGATATTAGTTGTCCTAAGTTTTATCGGTATGATGATAGTTGCCCTAAGCGATAGTGTTTCTTTTAAACTTTTTGGAATAGTTATCGCCTCTCTTTCCTCAGGCTTAGGTGAATTATCATTCCTACAACTCACGCACTTTTTTGGAGAAATTTCTATATCAGGGTTCAGTTCCGGCACTGGTGGTGCCGGTCTTGTTGGAAGTTTTTGTTATTTACTATTTTCAACTTGGTTGAAATTGTCCATTAGAACTTCTTTATTAATTTTCAGCATTGTTCCAGCCTTTTTTTGGATCTCTTTTTACTATATTTTACCAGCTTCTACTTTGGGAGTAAAATCTGCGAATGAACTTCAAGGATACAACAAAATAGATGATGAGGAACAAAGTTCATCGATTTTAGTTTCTCAAGAGATAGAAATACCCAGAGAAAGAGACATACCTAAAATTGATTCAATATCAGTTACATTAAATAGGTTGAAACCTCTTGTTATTCCATATATGATACCTCTTTTTCTTGTATATATTTCAGAATATATAATTAACCAAGGCATATCGCCCACAATTTTGTTTCCAATTGAAGATATGCCTTTTAGCAAATATCGGGACGCATATGTTACATATGGTACACTTTATCAGCGTATGTTACTTTGTATTTTCGTTTAAGTTTGAACTAATTCTGTCTTTAGTTGGAGTTTTTATTTCTCGATCTTCTTCTTCGTTTATCAGAATTCAAAAAATTTACATTCCCTCATTATTACAAGCACTTAACCTGGTACTATTTATTTATCAATCATTATACGTTTTTATCCCAAATGTTTATATAATTATGATCCTTGTTTTTTATGAAGGATTACTTGGGGGTGCATCTTACGTTAATACTTTTATGAAAGTTTCGGAAGAAGTTATTTTAAGTGAAAGAGAATTTGCTATGGGTGCCGTTGGGCTGAGTGATTCAGCTGGTGTTGTTTGTGCTGGACTAATATCTTTACATTTAGAAAAAGCATTATGCAACTATCAAAAGTCAACAGGCCGACCATTCTGCGAGCTCCCGTAATAAGATGAATAGTTTAATTATTAATAGAATTTTTATTTTAATTCTTTTTTTGCTTTTAGAATTTTTTTTTGGATTGACTAGAAACATATTCCGGTTCATCAGGTGGAATAAAATCTTTGGCTTTTTCATTATCCTTTTCTTTCTTAGCCAGCAAGCTTTTCTCTTTCTTTTCCGACATTTTCCGTTTCTGTTTTTCGGCCTGACTCATAAAATATTCACCAGACTCAATTTCGAGATCCACCTTTCTAAGTTGTGGAGCGGGAGGAAATGGTGTATAAGGTTTCTTTTCTTTAACGTTTTTGGGTTTCTTTCTTGCAACGTTACGTTTTTTAAACTGGGGAAGAAAACGACTCCAATCTTCATTCGCCAGCTCTGGTTTTTGAGCAAGCTTTCGTTTAATCATCAACTCTTTAATATGGTATATGGGATGAACATTTTTCATGCAGTCTTCCACAATTCTTCGAACCTCCTTTAACCCTTTAAATGGTCCCATTGCTGCGACAGTATTACCTTGAACTAAAATATAACATTGTGTCAAAAGTTCTAATGCTTTGAGTGTACTTCCATCAGGGCCCAAAAGCCTCTGTCTTCTTTTTGCAAATCGATCTTTATTAGAAACAAAACCACTAATTTTAATGACGTCACAAGCAATATCGTCTTCTAAAATTTTTTTGGCTTGCTCAAAAGGCACACTTCTTGCTAATAATTTAATAAGATCTCTTGCACTTAAAATAGCTGATGGATCGTAAGTTTTTCTAGTAGTTTTAACAGTCATGGATCCTTCGAGTAAGTCTAGCTCACCCAAAATACCAATCTTTTCTAATTCTTTGGATACTTCTGGCCAAATAGTCTGAATATAATTTTCACGATATTTGGGAAATAATGTGACAAAACTACTTTCTTCAGCAAAGGTGCCACCTTTATTATCTTCCGGTCCAAACGAATCTATTTTCCATTTATCCACACTTCCGTCATCCCAGGGCTTGTCTTTCTTATGATTTGAAGGCATGTTAAAATTTTTTTTGAATTTGAATCAATTGTAGAAAGGGAGAAAAAAAATTTTAAGCTGTCAGAAGAAAAAAAAAAAAAATTTGTAAGCATAAAATGTACCCTAACCCATGTACCAATTTTATACAAATGGTAATTAGTCCTTTTTCTAGTTCCTTGAAAAAAAAAATTTTTCACCCTAAAGATTCTCTCAAAAATTCAAAAAAAAAAAATGCCAGAAGATATCCTAGCAAAACCTCAGATAAACAAATATTCGTTGAAAAAAAAGTCAAATAGAAACACAAATAAGCCTTTAAAAGGTGTCAGCAAGAAACCGCTCAATAAGACGAATAGAAAATCCCAACAATATAAAGATAAAGCTGTTCAACTAGCTCTAGATGACTCAGCCATAACCCGTGATATTTTCAATGAAATTAATTTAAAAAAAACCAAACAGAATAAAACTTTAACAGTTAAACAAGCCTCCAATTTAAATCGTGAAATAAACACTGACTTACTAAGTAAAATTGATACAATTAACTTGTAAATAGATGTTTAATTCACTTCCAAACCACCTTTCTTGATCCATTGTCTGTTTAATCCGCTACACCTTAGGGCTCTTATTATATTGTCAATTTTTTTCTGATTTTGATCGTTAGAGTGTATGGACGATAAAATGCTTGCACACTGATAAAGCCGTATCGCTGTTTCATTTAAATCACTCTCTTCCTTTAAAATCATTTCTTCTAATCTGTCACAAATGGGTATTATAACCCAGTCCCGAAACGCAATTAGAGTCATCCTTCTTACACTCATATTTTCAGGGCTTTCTGGTATCGTGCTCCAATATTCCTTTGCCACTTGATGAGACAGTATATTGCCTGAACCTTCAAATTCTAACTGTAGAGGCAAAAATATTGCCTCCCAGTATGGCAATACCTGCGAAAAGAAAAACAGCCAAAGTTCAACTAATCGATACAATAACTTTGTAGTTACTTTTTGTAAAGAATAGTCAAGTTTTTGCATTCCCATTTTAGTCAAATCTTTAAATTCATTTAAAATTTCTGTAGCCCTTTTTCCTTGTTGAATTCTCGAGTTTACGTGCATCGATACAAGATCATTTAAATCTTCTACTGGAACACGCAAGCCTTCTCCTTGATATAACTGAAGTACTTTAGATTTTAAAAGTGACCATGATTCATCTGCAATATAGTCACGTTCATCTTTAGGAGCCAAATTCCTTAACTCCAACGCAGAGAGACTTTTATTTATACCACCTGGGCTTGATGGGTGAAAAGAATAAATACTTCCCTGCTCAGAAATTAATTTCGAGTTGGATGAACTTGACGACAAAACAGTTCCTCCATGGCCATTCTTCCCGGATCTAAAAGACAGATGATAATGGTTCTTGTGCTTCTCTCCTTCTCGTGTTGCTGTGGACATTGGAGCCAAAGCATTTTGAGATGCGATCGATGCGATACGCTCCAGCTCTTTTGAAGGTCTAGTTAACGGAGAACGCTCAGATAAAGATGGTCTTCCAGGTAAAGGGCCTATTGTTTGAATTGTAAGATCCGTTTTCTTCTTCTGTGATGAATTAGAAGAAGATTTAAATTGAGAATTATTAGAAGATTTGTGAGGAATTGCTGCTTGTAAAAACATTTTTGAAGGTATTAATATTGTTGTCTTAATGCGTTAAATCATAATGCTGAATAAGAAGTGGGTTCTAAAAAGTTATATTTTACCAAATTTCACTCAATGTTAGCTAAATCATATTTGTACTACTTTGTTCCCTCTACTCCTACCCTCCCATTTCATCCTTTTTTTTTCTTAGTAAGTAACAAACATGACTTTCAAATCAAATCACCTTCATGGTAAATGTCCCCCCATTTAAGAACATGACTTTGTTAAATCGATGGCTTAGTATAATCACGGTTTTATGCTTACAATTAGCAGCACTCTTTTACTTTGGACTAGGATTTTTTCCTAAAAAACTTATTATACCTGGTCAGGCGTCGTTTCTTCCTGACCCATCAAATGAGTTCCCTTCCCCATCTCCTTTTAATAAACTTATATTTGTTGTAATCGATGCATTTAGAAGCGACTTTGCGTTTTCAACTTCTTCTCATATGCCTTTTATTCATAAATCTATTAATGAAGGTTATGCTTTAGGATATACGGCCTTTTCTACTCCACCTACTGTAACTCTTCCAAGATTGAAAGGATTAACTACTGGTTCCACACCTAACTTTTTGGACGCAGTTTTAAATATTGCAGAGGAAGATACTTCATCTACACTTTTAGGACAAGATAATTGGGTATGGCAATTACACTCTTTAGGAAAAAAAATTCATATGTTTGGAGATGATACATGGATTAAGTTATTTCCTGGTTTTTTTTCAGAAGTTGATGGAACGGCTAGTTTTTTTGTTTCTGATTTTACGGAGGTAGATAATAATGTCACTCGCCATATAGATGATCAAATTTCAAAAATTAATGAATGGGATGTTTTAATTCTTCATTACTTGGGTTTAGATCATATAGGCCATAAAGGTGGACCAGAAAGCGTCTTTATGCCAAATAAACAAGAGGAAATGGATCAAATAATAAAAAAGCTTTTTAGCTCTATGGGTGAAGAAACTCTACTTGTTGTCGTCGGTGACCATGGAATGAATGAAGTTGGAAATCACGGTGGATCTTCAGCAGGTGAGACTTCAGCTGCCACAATATTTTTTTCAAAAAAAATCAAGAAGTTACCCAAAGATAGTTTAAATACCCAGACAGCACCTTTACCAATTTCATCTGATTTCACATATTTTAGAAAAATATCCCAATCTGATATTGTTCCTACACTTTCAGGTTTACTTAATTTTCCGATCCCCATAAACTCGCTAGGTGTATTTTTAAAAGAGTTCTTACCATTATGGTCGCCCCATGATAGAGATCGAGTTATTTTTCAAAATGTTTTACAAATTTCTAATATTTTAAACTCTACTTATCCTGGATTTATGACTATTGATGCCGATGATTCAATGTTTTGTCAATCTCAAATCGATTTTAATGACGTTTCTGAGCTTGAGATTTTAAAATGCATGTGGTGGAAGATAAATGAATCAGTAAATTTTAATGATAACAAGTTAGCGTTTGAATACTTGGAACGTTCGCAGAATTTTCTCTCACAAGCCTCAAGCAATTATAAAACCAACGAGATGAGCATAGGACTTGTTTTAGCAGGACTTTCATTTTTAATATCTATATCATCTTCATGGAAATTGTTAAGGTCTGTTCCTTTGATTCGATTTATTCTGCTAATGATTACTATTCTTTACTCATTGTCTATGTTTGGTAGTAGTCTAGTTGAAGAAGAACACCATCTTTGGTATTGGGGTGCCACTGGATGGATCTCTTGGTTATACATTCTCACAACTCGAAAAAAATTTACAGATGGCTTTGATTGGGTTATAGGCCTGATCATTGTTCGCGTAATAAGAAGTTGGAATCAAACTGGTCAAAAACATGCTGGTGAACCTGATATTGCTTCTTTTTTGTCTAAACCCGAAAATGCGGCTGGCCTTTGGTTTCTAATAATTTTGTACTATGGGTCTTTATTTGAACGAATTTGGAGAGGAACTTTTAAAAATATTAATCAAATTGCTGGATTTTTTTTCAGCTTCATTACAATAGCTTCTTCTATTTCATTCAAAGTTAACATGGCATGCCTTTCTGGAGATACTGTCCCCACTTTAATTCGCAAAGTAGGGGCATTCGATTCTTCTATTATCGATGATCCTTCAAAACTGATTAGTTATGCTAGGTTAAGTTTTGTCATTATAGGGATTGGAATGCTTTATGAGTTATCAAATGTGATTTTATGCGAACCTCGTCATAGACAATCTCAAAAACCATTAACTAATATGACTACATTTCTTGAAGCATTAATAGCGATGCAAACAAGAACAAAAAACATTCCTTTATTTATATTTTTCCATATGCTGAGAACATACTTAGTTAAGGCAGCTAACAAAAATTTTGTTTTTCGTTCTACAAAAGATCTTGATAATGATAATGAAGAAAGATTCAGTGTGAGAATAATTTCAATTTTATCAATAACTATTCTTATATTTCAACACATGTCATTTTTTGCAATGGGTAATTCAAATTCATTAGCCTCTATCGATTTATCTAATTCTTACAATGGTCTTTCGACATACAATATAATAATTGTTGGATTGTTGACTTTTATTGGAAATTGGGCCGGCCCATTGTATTGGTCTGCTACTGGATTGTCAATACTTCTTGAAGATGATATAAGACCAGAAATTATTAAGGCTCATTTAAAATTCCGACGACAAGAATTTGAAAGATCCAATGAGACTGAAAAAAATATTAAAATTGATGGAAAAAAGCTAGAAAATCTAATTTCGCTAGTTGGTCAAGATGTTGTGACATTGAGGATTGTTCTTAGTCAAGTTTTTTTCTCAGGGTTTTTATTTGGCATTTTGGGTGCCTGTGTTGTTTTAAAAGACCATTTATTCATATGGACCGTTTTTTCGCCTAAATTATTATATGCAGCAGCTTGGATCATTTTACAGCATTGTGTATTAGATGTATTTACATGTACTTGCTTTGCTTTACTGTCTTAATTAATGCGATTAGTTAAAAATGTTAAAACTGATATTTTCAGTTAGACTGTAATAAATAGTAAATTGTATTAAACCAAATTTGAGGTTAATTTAATTATATTTTTTCTTTCCCAATTGATATTAACATTAGAGTAATAATGACTAGTCAAATACCTGTACTTGAGTAGTTTTATGACCTGTTTGCTGTTAATAGCAACATTAATGAAAAAAATTAGCTAAGCTTTTGCTTACTAACAATCAACTTACTCGATATCTAAAAGTTATGTTACCAGAACAACATATTTTGAGTTTTGGAGAGGCTCAATTTAATTACGTCAGTTATAAAACTCAGCCTCCATCTAGTTTTAAATATACAACTGAATATATACAGTCATAATTTCGTTTATATATATTTTTTAAATAATTCCGAAAAGAATAAACATATATATTTTTATATTTTATCATTATTCACATTGAGTTATTCATCATTAGAAAGTGGATCATCTTTTGATTCTTACGTTATGGTTTCATCAAAGGGTAGTCCATCAACTTCCCAGGTTCAGCTTCTTTTTTCCAAGTCTAAAGTATATGTACATCCATCTAAATCCGCCAAAGACAATATATCGGGGTTTTTGGCATTAGTGAGACCTCATAATGCAGAAGACAGAGACATTTTATTAGCTTGGATTCCTGAAGACTTATTAAAAAAAACAGAAGATTACAATTCTTATGTTAAAGTTGATTTAGATCCTGATAGTCAAACAGTTAGCACTACTGATATTTCTCTTTCCTCTCCTACGTCATCAAATTCTTCCCATTCATCGACTACGTCCGTTTTTGTATCTCGACCAATTTCATCATCGTTAACATCTTATGCGTTTTCAATACCTCTTAGAGACGTTTACTCTATTCAAATACGATTACCCTCTTTGGGGTGGTGGTGGGGCTCAGTCGTAATTCACACCCGTGATGGAGAAACTCCACCCGCATTATTTTTTCATGACTCAGAATGCCAATCTACTGTGCTTATTCAACAAAAAATGAACAAAAATTTTGACCCTTTTGCCGATGGTGACATATTTTGGGGAGGCGATCAATTTCTAAAAGTTTTAGATCAGTATTGTACTTTGGAAAAATCTACCTTAGAAACATCAATATATCTAGTTAATCCTGAGCCTGAAGATCGACGTTCTTTCAGTCCTAAAAATGCAAAAGTTACCGATGCCAAAGAAAGCTCTTTTGCTAAAGTTTTAAATGACGCAAAATGGACAATTCTTTCTAAACTTGCTCAAGTGACTAAAATATCTCGAAAAGCTGCTCAAAATGTCATTGATAACTCCCCTCCTTCTGTGAGGAATTTATTAAATCAACCTGAAGTTAAGAAAATTGGTGACGATTTTGATTCGGCTCGCGTATACCTTGCTAAATGGGCTATGGGTATTGCAGAGGAAGCTGAAAAGTCGCGCAAAAAAATTGTCTGGAATGAAGGATATCAAGATATATTAAAATCTTCTGTTGGTGGATTTGAAGTTCTCTCTGTTGATTTTGAGGTGGAAAGAAGAAATGAAGTCGGAAAAGCCGAATGGGATGCCTTTTTTGATCACAGTGGTCGATTATCAATTACTGTTGATGAGGTCAAAGAAAGAATTTTTCATGGAGGTGTCGCCCCTGCAATTAGAGATAAAGTGTGGTTATTTTTACTAAACGTGTTTCCTTGGGACAGTGATTCTGAGGAACGAAAATCTATTATTTCGGAAAAAAGAAATGAATATTATCGCTACAAACGCAAGTGGTGGGAAGATACCGATAAACAACAAAATGACGAGTTTTGGAAAGATCAAAAATCACGTATCGAAAAAGATGTTCATCGGACTGATAGAAATATATCTCTTTTTATTGATTCTGATACTCCTCATCCTGATCCAGAGAGTCGATTTGCTGAAATTGGAACTAACTTACATCTTGAGCAACTCAAAGACATGCTTATTACTTATAATGAATACAATACTAATTTGGGGTATGTCCAGGGAATGTCAGATCTTCTTGCCCCTCTATATGTTGTTTTTCAAGATGATGCTATTTCCTTTTGGGCTTTTTGCAACTTCATGGACCGAATGGAGAGAAACTTTTTAAGAGACCAAAGTGGTATGCGTCAACAATTGCTTACTCTTGATCAACTTGTGCAGTTTATGCTGCCTGATTTATATAAACATTTGGAAAAGGCAGATTCTACCAATTTTTTCTTTTTTTTCCGAATGCTGTTAGTTTGGTTTAAAAGAGAGTTTGAATGGGATGATGTTCTTAGACTTTGGGAAATATTATGGACTGATTACCTTTCTTCTCAATTTGTTCTTTTTGTGGCATTAGCTATTTTGGACAAACATAAGGAAGTTATTATGCAACATTTGACACAATTTGACGAAATTCTCAAATATATGAATGAACTTTCCATGAATATATCGCTTGAAGACACGTTAACTAGAGCTGAAATTCTTTTCAAAAAATTTCTGAGAACAATTGAAATGGTGGATAGAAAACAAGAGTTAGAAGGTGTGGATGAAAATGACCCTAAAATTTCCGAGGAATTGCGAGCACTTTTGTCAAGAAAAATTATTATTGTCCATGAAACTGAACGACCACCTGATGCCACTGGAGGCTGAAAATTCAACTGTACCTTTACTATGAAGCAAGTCAATACTAAAAAAACTCTACAATATTCTAACAGCTGGATTCTGTTAGTGGAAATAGTAGTGATAGTTTAATCGGCACGTTTATGTATTTAAATAAAGTCAAATTCAATTCAAATTTTTTCTAATTTATACCTACAATCTTAGAAACTTTTATAGTTAAAATATGCGTAAATTTATATGTTGTCACTAATATTATAAATGATTTTACAACTAATATATTATAAATAATAATACCTAATTAATTTTTTAGGTTAACAAAAGGGGGCAAAGGGGGGCAAAGGGGGGCAAAGGGGGGCAAAGGGGGGGCAAAGGGGGGCAAACAAGGGGGGCAAAGGGGGGCAAAGGGGGGGCAAAGGGGGGGGCAAAAGGGGGGCAAAGGGGGACAAGGGGGACAAAGGGGGAGACAGAAAGGGGGGACAAAGGGGAGACAAGGGGGGGGAACAAAGGGGAGACAAAAGGGGGAGACAAAGGGGGAGACAAGGGGGAGACAAAGGGGGACAAAGGGGGACAAAAGGGGGAGACAAAGGGGGACAAAAGACAAAGGGGGGACAAAGGGGACACAAAGGGGGGACAAAGGGGGGACAAAAAGGGGGGAGACAAAGGGGGGGAGACAAAGGGGAGACAAAGGGGGGACAAAAGGGGGACAAAAGGGGAGACAAAAGGGGAGACAAAGGGGGGACAAAGGGGGAGACAAAAGGGGGACAAAAGGGGAGACAAAAGGGGAGACAAAAGGAGGGGGAGACAAAGGGGGGGGACAAAGGGGAGACAAAGGGGGAGACAAAAGGGGAGAAAAAAGGGGAACAAAAGGGGAGACAAAAGGGGAGACAAAGGGGGGAGACAAAAGGGGGAATAAAGGGGGACAAAAAAGGGGGACAAAAAGGGGGAGACAAAGGGGGGGGGGGGAGACAAAGGGGGGGACAAAGGGGGGGGAGACAAAAGGGGGGGAACAAAGGGGACAACAAAGGGGGGGGACAAAGGGGGGAGACAAAGGGGAGACAAAAGGAGAAAAGGGGGGAGACAAAGGGGGGAGACAAAGGGGAGACAAAGGGGAGACAAAAGGGGGGACAAAAGGGGAGACAAAGGGGAGACAAAGGGGAGACAAAGGGGGGGAGACAAAGGGGAGAC